>NC_056735.1:751145950-751323897 GCF_019279795.1 Protopterus annectens | reverse complement strand
GCTTTCGGTTCGAGCGTGGAATAACCACCTCAGAGAGAACCGGAGCACTCACGGTTAGTTTTGGCGTGGTGTCGGTAGAAGACGTGGTCCGAGGATGTCGGTCCCGGTCTTTTCGTTTCTTAGGAGTCTGCGTTGTCGGTTGTTCCGATGGCATCGTATAATCAAATTTATCGCCGAAAACGTCTTCAGCGAACTCCGCCTAGCGCCTGAGAGTGCGCTAGTTGAAGCGAGCACAGGCTGCACAGGCTGAGACGTCGTGGTCTGGGCCAAGGCAAGGGAGGCAGTAAGAGTGGAAATCCTTATGAGGTATTTGTTTACCACAAGACAAACAATTATTTACTTTTTCAGTAATTTCTGACATCGGCTGAGGCAAGAAAAGATCCCAACGGGTACTTAGCTTTTGATGACTTCGGTGTCGAAGAATACAGGAGCTGACCGACCGGCACTTGCGAACTGCTTCTGCTTCGGGCACCGCGCGGCAAGAAATACTGAAGAAGATGGCGTCGGCTGATGCTTATGTACTCCAGCCGCTCTGACGTTGGAGAGAAATGCAACATCAGCCGACGTCGGACCCAGACTTTGGAATCCGGCCGACCGAGGGCTGCCTGAGGCAGGACAACCCATATGTTATGACTGCAGTTGCATTCTTGAAGGACATCTTTTGTTTTTCCAGTGGTGCATCCAGAAGCTTTGCTTTAACATGATCTGGCAATGTTTGTTCCTTCAGCCAAGCATGTCTATGTATGACTGCACCTGTCATTGCTGACCTACATGAAGCTTCCAATGCATCATAATCACACTGTAAGAAATGGTTGCTAACCTGCTGGGAGTTATGCACCAGATCCTGAAGCGCCTTGCGATCTAGGGGTTCAGGTGAGGTTAGCTTTTTATGCAATTCATCTAACAGATATTCTTGATACTGTATCATATGGAATTGACAATTCAATGCTCTCATAGAAAGACTGGAAGAAGTGTACACTTTTTTACCACATCTCTCTAAAGCCCTGGATTCCCTTTCAGAAGGAAGTGGGTTCTTAGTAGTGGTGGTTGCAACCCCTTTGGGCCCCTGGGAAATAGTTTCTGGGTCAGCAGAGTGGCCCTTGTAAAGGAAAAGATGCATGTCCGGGACCCTGTAGTACCTGTCGGGTTTGACAGGAGCCGGAGGAAGGGAGTCTGGGGAGATACTAGACTCTGAGTAAACATCTTCTATAACATTCAAAACAGGAGGAATAGCCAAAGGTCTACGCTGAGGTAAATGCAAAAAAGTCCTTAACCTCTTCCTGGAATCAGAGAATTCCTGGCCTTGCCATTTGAAATGCTCTCTCATGGAGTGAAGGGTCTCCCCAAAGGACAACTCTTCAGGGGGGGGAGGCCGAGGGAATAGATTCCTCAGCATCAGAATCCTCGTAGGCTGGAAAAGCCTCCTCCTGGTAATCAGAAAGGGCAGAGTCATCTGAGGACTGGGGCTCTGTCTGCTCAACCCTGGGTCTTTTGCCTGGAGGTGGAGGAGAGCCCCTGTCTGGGTGTGGCTGAGAGCCCCTGATTAAGGAGATAAGGTCCTCAGCTAAGCTCAAAATTTGTGAACCTGTAGAGGATCCCTGAGGAATAGCCTTGGGAGGAAGAGATTTTGGCTGTTTAGCAGCTTTAGCACGAGTAAAGGCCTTAATGGACATGGATACAGGAGGCCTGGCTGCCCCACGTGCTGGAGTAGTTTTATCCACAGAAATGGTGTCGGATATCTCCGGTTCAGATGGTAATTCAGAGACCGACCCAGTGGAGGCCTCCGGTACCGAAGGTACCGGCTGTGCGGTGTCGTCGGTCGGAACCGGTAGAGATTCGGTTTCAGCAGAGATGGAGACACTAGCGGTAGGCCTGGGCGTGGAGTCGGCCGAAACCGCGGACCGCGTGTGTCAGTCCTTCTCCTTACGTTTTTTCGGTAAATGAGCTGTCGGAAGCTCCGACGGCATTTTATAACAGTAAATTTGCCCAAAATATTCCTCTGCAAACTCTGCCCGATGCCTAAGAGTGCGTCTATTGAAGGAAGCACAGGCTGTACAGGCCGAGACGTCGTGGTCTGGGCCTAGGCAAGGTAAGCAGTAAGAGTGGAAATCCTTATGAGGTATTTGTTTCCCACAATTTAAATAATTATTAACTTTAACCGTTTGATCTGACATCGGCTGAGGCAAGAAAGAGTCCCCAACGGGGTACTTAGCTTTTTTGAAGACTTCGGTAGCTGAAATCACAGGAGCTGGCCGACCGGCACTTGCGAACTGCTTCTGCTTCGGGCACCACGTGGCAAGTTTATACCCCAGGCGCTCTGACGTCAGGGAAAAGGGCAACATCAGCCGACGCCGGACCCAGACTTTGGAATCCGGCCGACCGAAGGGCTGCCTGAGGCAGGACAACCCATATGTAAGGACTGCAGATGCATCCTTGAAGGACATCCAGGACTGCAACAGTGAATACACTCGAACATCTACATTTATGGTAAGTGTAAGTGTACACAATTGTACTATGTTCTTCATGTTTCACTGCTGCAGTCATTACATTTGGGTTGAATCCCAAAGCTGTGGTTGGGAGGATGGATTTATACAATATTAGGAGCAGCTATAAGGCCCTGCAGGACAGCAGTGGCAAAGCCTGCTCTGGATTTAGAGAAGAGAGGTAAATGGTAATGTTTGGTGAACGTATGATCTGAGCTCCAGGTAGCAGCTTCTAGAATGTCTCTGGTAGAAACCCCTCTGAAAAAGGCTGCAGAAGTAGATGCAGCCCTGGTGGAATGAGATCTGATCCCCTTGGGGACAGGTTTACCATGGTGTATATAGCAGAAACAAATACAATGGCTTATCCATTTGGAAATAATCTGCGTTGAAATAGCCTTTCCCTCTGCCCCTGCAACAAATGCCACCAATAGTTGTTCAGATTTTCTTAGAGATTTTGTCCTGTTTAGGTACAATCTTAGTTGTCTGTGTACGTCCAATGAATGCAGAATTCGCTTACCTTTGTTCTGTGGCTTTGGGAAGAAAGTTGGCAGATGAATGGTCTGATTAAGGGCCACACTAGATACCACCTTAGGCATAAAGGATGGATTGGTCCTTAGAGCCACCCTCTCCGGGTAAAAAATACTGAAAGGCTCCACTGCCATAAGAGCCTGTAGTTCTGAAATCCTTCTAGCTGAGGTGACTGCTAAAAGAAAAGCTGTTTTCCAAGAGAGAAATTTCAGGTCCGCAGTAGCAGCTGGCTCAAACAGAGGTAGAGTGAGTTTTTCCAAAACAAAATTGAGGTCCCATGCAGGAGTTGGTGCTCTCCTGGGAGGTCTTAAATTTTTGGCCCCTCTGAGATACTGCTTTAGCAGAGGATGAGAAAAGAGGGGAGGCTCTGTGTTGTAATGACCTGAAAAGGCAGAGGCATGGATTTTTATGAAGAAAATGATAGGCCCTTGTGAAGCATCTCAGTTAAGTATTGTAGAATCTGAGGAATATTGGGCATTGCTGTGTTTATTCTTTTGTGCTTGGTTCCAGGCATAGAATCTCTTCCATTTGTCAGCTTACGATTTTGTAGTACTAGGCCTTCTAGCCTCCAAAATGACATCCATCACAGGTTTGCTGAGAGATATAAAGGGTGAAATGAGTTGATTAGCCATGCTGCAAGATTCAAAGTTTGGAGCTGAGAATGCAGAATTTGATAGTTCTGCTGAGACAGCAGGTAAGGTGTCTGAGGCAGGTACCATGGAGGAAGGTGCGATACATTGCGCAGGAGCAGGTACCAGTGTTGGTGAGGCCAGTCTGGAGCAATCAGAATCATTTTTGGTTTGTCCTGTCTGACTTTTAGTAGGACTTTGGAGAGCAGAGGCAGAGGGGGAAAGGCATAGACTGATAGGTTTTTCCAGCTGAAGGATAGAACATCCACTTTCCAAGCTTTTTTTTTGTGTTGAATTCTTGTGCAGAATTTGTCCAACTTATAGATCATTTTGCCTCACCCCAAATCTATGTCTAGGCTCCTGCATTTGCATGTCAACATGTTGAAAATTTGTGGTTCCAGTTTCCATTTGTGTGGGTCCATAATATTTCTGCTTAGTTCATCTTTCAGAGTATTTTGCTTTCCTGGCAGGAATTGAGCTTGTAGATGTATCTGACAAGTCAAGGCTGTGTTCCACAATGCCATGGGTAGTCTGCAAAGGGGGTAGGAATGTGTACCCCCCTGCTTGTTTATGTACCACATTACTGTGGTGTTGTCTGTCTTTATCAGTAGCTGTCCTGGATAAAGGTAGTCCTTGAAGGCTGTCAGAGCATCTCTTTCTGATTGATATGTAGGTGCATTTGATATCGGCTCCATTTGCCCTGAATGCATCTCCCTGCTAGATGCGCCCCCCCCCCCCCATGCATAGTCTGATGCGTCTGTAGTCAGGGTTTGGGCGGCAGGGGGTGGAATGCATGACAGTCCCTTGTTTTGGTGGCAGGCCTCTGCCCACCATAGGAACTCTAGATGCAGGCACGGTATGATAGGAATCATTGTTTCCAGGCTGTGACAATGTTGACTCCATAAGCTTTTTAGATACCATGGAATCAGAAGAATGCAGGAGACCATGAACCCCAAGGCCTGCAGAATTTGTCTTGCAGACAGCTGAGTTATTGTGGCCACCTGTTTGAAGTAAGTTACCAAATGAATTTGCTTTTCTGGTGTAAGGTAAGCCATCTGGGCAGTTGTATTAAAGCTTGCACCCAGGAATGTAATTTGAGAGGGTACCAGTTGTGATTTCTTTTCGTTTATGGTGCACCCTAGACAAGTTAGAACCCTTTTTTACAAATGCCAGATGTTTTAGAAGAATGTTCTTGTTTTCTGCCTGAATTAGACAATCGTCCAGGTATGGATAAATTTGAATATTTCTTTGCCTGCAAAATGCAATTACTGGTGCCAGGCACTTTGTGAAGATGCTGGGGGCAGTAGATAAGCCAAAGGGCAGTGCAGAGAACTGATAATGCAAATAGCCTGCTTTGAAGTGGAGGCATCATCTGCAAGATGCCCTGATTGGGATATGCAAGCAAGTCTCTTAAGTCTAGAGTTACCAATCAGGCATCTTTGCCTAGCATAGGTAGTAACTGTTGAAGAGTCAGCATCTTGAATTTTGGAATGCCCAGAAATGTATTTAGAATAGTTAAGTCCAGAATTGGATGCCATGATTTGTCTTTTCTGGGTACCAGGAAAAGTTTTGAATTAAAACCTTGTCCCTTTTCCATTTCTGGTACTGGCTGAATAGCCCCCATATTCATGAGGGACATAACTTGCTTCTGGGCCTCTGCCCACTGATTTGGAGGCAGATCTGGCCATCCGTTTGGGATTGGCAATGTGTGGAAATGAAATCTGTATCCCTGGGATACTATATTTAAAACCCATTTGTCCTGGGTAATCAGTTGCCAGCTTCGTGCATGAAGTGGCAGTTATCCCCCCAAAGGGGCGGCTATAAGTGCTTGGTGATTGCAGTGGAAAGTCATTAAGATCACAGGGAGGTGCCTTGTTGCTTCCAGATTTGGAGGTGGAGGCACCCCATTGCTTTGCTCTAAAAGTTCCTTGTGACTGAAACCTGAAGCCTCTGGAATACCTGGTTTGACCTGAGCGGCTCTAATGGGCACTGGAAAGGACCAGTTCTTAGTAGGCCAGTGCCTACTAAACTTGGGAGTCTGCACTTGTAAGAAATCTTTCACAGTTTGCATAGATTTGGCTTTATCTTCCATCTTTTTCAAAACGTCTTCAGCCTTATTACCAAATAGATTGTCCTTGTTGTAAAGGAACATCCAAAAATTTTGCTTTAACATGGTCAGGCAGACTTTGCTCCTTGAGCCAAGCATGCCTTCTTATCACAGATCCAGTTACAGCAGCCCTGCAAGAGGCCTCCAAGGAATCAAAACCACACTGCAAGGTATGTTTTCCAACTTGTTCAGCTGAATGTAATAAATCCTGCAACTCTATTTTCCACACAGTCAGAAATCAACATAATTTTCTGTTTAAGTAAACCCATGACATGCTGTTGATATTTAAGCATATGAAATTGACAGTTTAAAGCCCTGATTGTCAAGGTTGCAGACATGTAAACCTTCTTACCCCATATATCCAGCGCCCTGGAATCTCTGTCAGAAGGGGTAGGATTTTTAGCAGTAGAGACCTTAACACCCTTGGAACCCTGAGAAATGGTTTCAGGGTCAGCAGTAGGGTTCTTGAAAAGGAATTTGTGGGAGTCAGGAACCCTGTAGTATCTGTCTGGCTTACTAGGAGCCGGAGGCAGGGAGGAGTCATACTGGATTCTGAGAAAACATAATCAGCAATGTCTAGAACAGACTGCGGGACCGCCTGACGGCAGGATAACCCAAGTGTGATGACTGCAGCAGGGTAACACTATGAACATCAGGAGGTATAGCCAAAGGCCTATGCTGAGGAAGAAGTAGAAAATCCCCAAGTCTCTTTTTAGATTCAGAAAAATCCTGACTCTCCCACTAAAAGTGTTCCCTTAAGGTATGCAAAGTTTCTCCAAAAGAGAAATCCTCACGGGGAGAAGCAGAAGGGATGGAGTCTTCTACATCAGAGTCCTTGTAAGTGGGTAAAGATAAATCCTGATCAGAAGAGGAATCAGAAGAAATAGAAACCTGATCTGAAGAGTCAGTCAGTGCCTTGCCTAGGCCTCTTAGCAGGAGGGGGATGGGAACCCCTGATCAAGGTAATTAAATCTTCAGCCATTTTGATCCTTTGTTTTTTTAGACATTAGGGCCTGTACACGTGGCCCAAGCATCGGTTTTTAGACATAGAAAAAATTTTTGGCCTTAGTTTTGAAGATGGCGTCGGTTTAATATACAAATCCTTAGGCCTGAAAACACCCTCAGAAGCCAGTGCCTGCTCAGCGGCTCCAGACCCATCTAAGGTAGAGACATCCGCGGGATCAATACTTAAAGTATCCCGTGGCATACCGGACTCTGAATGGGTCTCAGTAGAGACCTGCAAGTCAAAAGTAGTGGGTATCAGAGGCTGCGAAAGTGCCTCACTGAGTACCGGCGAACCGGCGACTGGTTTAGGAGAAGCCTAGTTGTCGATTTTGGACCTCAACGGTCTGTCTCTGTCTTTTTCGTTGCATTTTTTAGGAATTCCGGTAGTCGGGATTGCTAACCGACGACATTTCTGGATAGTTAAATCTTGAGCCAAAACATTTAGAAGCAAAAATATACCGACATTTAATCGTGCATTGATTAAATTTAGCACAAAACCGACAGCAAGGCACGTTGTGGTCAGGGCCTAGGCAAGGAATACAGTACCAATGAAAATCCTTATGAGGTATTTGCTTCCCACAAGTAATGCAATTATTAAATTTTACTGACATCGGTAAGGAACAAGAAAAAGTTTCCCCAACGGGGTACTTAGCTTTTAGTTGAAGACTTCAGTTCTGAAAATCGAAAACGAAAATTTCAGGAGTCGGCCGACCGGCACTTGCGAACTGCTTCTGCTTCTGGAACCACGCGGCAAGAAAGACTGATGTAATGGCGTCCGCTGCATGCTTTGTACCCCTGACAACCTGACGTCATGGAAGAAGGGACAGCAACCGACGCAGGACCAAAGACTTTGTTAATCAGGTCGACTGAGGGCAACCTGCCACCGGATTACCCAAATGTAATGTCTGCAACAGTGAAACACGAAGAACATCTTCCTCAGCCTTGTTGCCAAACAGGCGGTCCTGATTTAAAGAAGCATGCAACAATTTAGCTTTAACATGATCAGGCAAAGATTGCTCCTTAAGCCAAGCATGCCTTCTGAGCACAGACCCAGTAACAGCAGTCCTGCAAGAGGCCCCTAATGAATCAAAACCACATTGCAAAGTATGTTTTCCAACTTGTTCAGCAGAATGCATTAAATCCTGTAATTCTTTATTTTCCACACAGTCAGGAATCAACATAATTTTCTGTTTAATCAGTCCAAAAACATGTTGCTGATACTTTAACATATGAAACTGGCAGTTTAAAGCCCTAATGGTCAGGGCTGCAGAAGTGTAAACCTTCTTACCCCATCTATCCAGCGCCCTGGATTCTCTATCAGAAGGGGTAGGATTTTTAGCAGTAGAAGCCTTAATGTCCTTGGGCCCCTGTGAAATAGTCTCTGGATCTACAATAGGATTTTTGAAAAGGAACTTTTGGGACTCAGGGATCCTGTAGTATCTGTCAGATTTTCTGGGAGCAGGAGGCAGGAGGCAGGGAATCAGGGGCCAAACTAGATTCCGAAAAAGCACCATCAACAATGTCTAGTACAGGAGGAATAGCTAAAGGCCTATGCTGAGGTAGGAGAAGGAAATCCCCAAGCCTCTTTTCTGAATCAGAAAAATCCTGGCTTTCCCAGTGGAAATGCTCCCTTAGAGTATGTAAAGTTTCCCCAAAAGAAAAATCCTCAGGAGGGAAAGCAGAGGAAATGCAGTCCTCTGCATCAGAATCTTCATAAGTAGATAGGGGCAAATAAAGATAATCAGAAGATTCATAATCAACCACAGTCCTAGGCCTCTTGGGGGGGGGGTGGCTACCCCTGATTAAGTTAATAGATCTTCAGCAATTCTTATCATTTGTTTTTTAGGCATAGAGGCCTGAGCATGTGGCCTGGGTGTCTGTTTTTTAGGCATGGATCGAGATTTAGGCCTTAGTAAAGTAGGAGGCGTCAGTTTAATATGCAAGTCTGTAGGCCTGAATACACCCTCAGAAGCCGGTGCCTGCATAGCTGCTCTGGGCCCATCCAAGGTAGAGACATCCGCGGGTTCCATAGTTGAAGCATCTCACGGCATACCAGACTCTGAATGGATCTCAGTAGAGGTCTGCGAATCAGAAGTAGCGGGAATCAGGGGTTGCGAAAGCGCCTCACTGAGTACTGGCGAACTGGCGACTGGCTTAGGAGAACCGTTGTCGGCAGTTTTGGACCTCGGCAGACTGTCTTTATCATTGCGTTTTTTCAGAATCCCGGTAGTCGGATAGCTAATAGATGACTTTTCTGGATAATTAAACCGGGAACCAAAATATTTAGAGGCGAAAATATACCATCGACAGACAGTGCACTGATTAAATAAAGCACAAAACCGACAACAAGGTACATCGTGGTCAGGGCCTAGGCAAGGAATACAGTATGAATGAAAATCTTTGAGGTATTTGCTTTCCACAAGTAATGCAATTATTAACTTTTACTGACATTGGTAAGGAGCAAGAAAAAGTTTCCACAATGGGGTACTTGGTTTTAGTAGAAGACTTCGGTTCTGAAACTCTAAAATGAAAATTTCAGGAGTCAGCCGATCGGCACTTGCGAACTGCTTCTCCTTCAGGCACCGCACGGCAAGAAAGACTGATGTAATGGCATTGGCTGCATGTTTTATACCCCTGACTACCTGACGTCATGGAAGAAGGGACAGCAACCGAAGCAGGACCCAAGACTTTGTTAATCAGGCCGACTGAGGGCTATCTGCATGCAGACAACCCAAATGTAAAGACTGCAACAGTGAAACACTAAGAACATCCAGTGGTTCCCCCTCAACATCGCAAGGTGACGTCTGCAAACCCTCAAGGATGTGCCTTCTGCAAAAGGTTCTGTGGCATACCAAGTTGTACCCACTATACCTACATCAGCAGACTCTGAATATTCTTCCAGGTGAATGTCTGCCACAGGAGGGACATTGGTGGAGGGGCGGCAGTAGCAACTTCAGGCCTGGAAACCTTGTCCTTTTTTGGTGGTTCCATGGGCTGACCTGACAGTCCTTCCATATCCGCAAGACTAAGCGTTTGAGACACTGATTTTCTAAATATATATTTAGCGCATGTAGGCAGCTATGTATGGTTTTCAGAATGAAGGCCTCACAGATCCCACAGGAAAGATGGTCATGTGACAGCCATAGAGAGAAAAGGCAAAGATCGTGGGCATCCTTATGGGGGATCTGACTATCACACTTGCACTTTCCCTTCCTGGAAGACATGCAACCCTATCAAGCATACAGTGACAAAAGGAAACAAAAAGTCCCCAGTGGGGGTACTTATCTTTAGAGAAGATCTGAAGCAACGACGGCAGGAATGCTAAAGTTCGACTGGCAGCAGAGAATTTCTGATGAAAGGTACATGCAGACATCTCTTTTATGGCCCACGTTCCCTGGGCCAGCGTCAGACATCTTACGTACCTAGCAGTGACTAGAAGCTTTTGTATACTGGATGGGCATTCGGGTAGCAAGATAGGAAAACTCAACAGTTGGAATACTGCAACATGAGAATAGAAAGACAAGCATTTCAAACTGGACTTACAGAAAAAAAACAGAACACCCAAAAAAGCTCTGAGAAGGATACTTGTCTATTGCAATATGGCGGCAAACAATATCTGAGGTATAGCAGGTTGATTGGGGCATTATGAGTAAAGGGAGGAGCTCAAGAGTAGGACCCAAGAGTCTAGTAAATGCGCCTAAGTTAGATCATATACCCAAAAGGTGAGGAAAGAATGAGAAAGACAACATTGGAACAATACCTTTGCTAGAAGTCTAAAAGAAAGAAGACTGTGAATACAAGGTCGTGCCAAAAAAATATGTCTAAAGTACAACAATTTAACTGCAGTGCTATGATTTTTTGTTCTTAGATGCAAAGCAAGTTTACAACAAAAGAGAAAAAAACAATATCACCTGTTCCTTGCTTTTCAACAGATTCGAACTTCAAAAGGCCAGTGCAGCAAATTACTGCCAACAGGATGGTAGATGTTTCTGGCAGAACAGCTGACAAGGCATACTTCTAAGTCTGAAGACCACTACTTAAGATAATGAAACTGCAAAAGGGTGAATTTCCAGTTCATAGCCATATTAATGTAACTTCATGTATCAGACCTTCTCAGCTACTGGGAGAGCCCATTCTTTTACCAGAAACTTGCTAGCACCTAACCTATGAGAAATTACTTTTTTATTGAAAACCAATTTCTTATGGGTTTGCTTAGATTAGTATTAAGAAATGTAATTATTGAGTTTCCAGCCATGAGAAATTACTTTTTTGACGTACTATTGTACCACTGACCGAAATTAAGCTGGAATACTCACAGAGCCACCCAATCCAGTACTGATAAGCACACCCTGACTGGTCACCACTGATAGCAGTCACCTTTCAGAGATCAATACAACAGAAGACAGACCAATAACTGGCAATGCTCCAACAAAAGCTACCACAAATATATGCACAATATGGGGGTCATACTATTATCAGTAGACAGCTAATATTCTTCCTGAATGAATTATATCAGTTAGTTCATCATCATGATACTGTCAAGGTAAAATGGTAGGAGACCGAATACATCTAATTATAAAGCAGATATCAAACACACAATACATGAATGTACTTACTTTTTTGGTGGTTGGAGAGGAGTAGAAAAGGCTTTAATACTTCAGAATGGCCATCTCTCAGTTACATAGCTAAAATAACAAATGTGCAAATTGTGGCTAAAATTTAAAACTTCCTAAGACAGAAACTAATGCTACAGCACAAAATAAAGGGATACTCAGAGGTAGTCAATCAGCACCTCCCTCAGCATAGCACTGAGTTCTTTAATGCATGTACAAAATAAGTACTAGCCATCAAGCTATGAAAACCAACAGTGGCTTCTCAGCAAGGTCCTAATCGTTATTCTGGTCTAGTGTTAACTGCCAGAGTACTGGCATTTTTTTAAACCGTATACAATATTTAGACTACGACTGATTAAATCTGTTTAAACACTGAATAAATGTTATGGTGCAAGTCCATCTCTTTGGATCCGAAGGCGTTCTTTCTCAACTTGCAAACGCTCCTTCTCAATCTGCAGTTTTTCAGTTTCAAATTTTAAAAATTGCAGCCTTTCTTTTTCCAACTGTAAGCGCTCTTTTTCAAGCTTCAGTTTTTCTGTTTCCAAGTCAACAGGCTGCAGAACAGGTTTTTCTGCTGGTGCTTGTTCGCTTTCAGCAGGTTTATCTGCCTGACTCAGTAACAGCCTAAGCCTCTCTCTTTCAATCTGTAGACGCTCCTTCTCCAACTGCAGCCTTTCATTTTCCATATCTAGGTGTCGTAACCTCTCTTTTTCAATTTGTAACCGTTCTTTTTCTACAATGAGCCTTTCAGCTTCTATGTCCATTCTTTGCTTTTCTAGCTCTAATCGTTGTTTCTCTAGAGAAATAAGTATATGAGAATCCTCATATGCTGCGCGTTCCTGTGAGGAACTTAAAGTTCCAAATTCTTCAATCTGAGGAAATCCTTCAGGAAGTTCATCATCTCCCTTAGAGCAAGGTAAAACAGCAGACAGACTTTCATCCTCTTCTTCAATTTCAAACTGAAATAAAAAAAAAAAAAAAACTTCAGCTTATTGCTATTGTATGAAGCAAGCAAATTATCAGACAATATTACTGATCATGATCAAAGACAACAATACAATCTTACCATTCCAGTGCTGCCTAGCCATCTGATGCAGCTACAAGGAGCCAAATTACAGTGCTGACATTTCAGGTTTAGTTAATGTATTTACAGCCAGAGAGCTGGGCAAAGCAAATTAGGGTGAGCTACTGCTGGCCAACTATTTTCCCTGCTAGGGATCATTATCACAGAAGTGTACTTTAGTGAAGGCTATGAGCTTGCTCCACGAGCCCAGAGGCATTTGGGTGTGGTGGTGGTAGAGGAAGGGATGAATGACTAATCGATGCACGCTGGAAGCATGGCTGCACTATCCTGCACTTGCATAGTTCCACTTACTACCTAGCTACTGAGGACACTGTGCAGGTAACAGAAGGAGAATGCAATACGATTTGCTTTCATAATAATGGCAGCAACCTTCTTTTCTCTAAGGACTGCCTGGATAATAAGGAAAGTACAGTTGTGTACACTCACCATAAATGTAGATGTTCGAGTGTATTCACTGTTGCAGTCATCACACTTGGGTTATCCTGCCACGGGTAGCCCTCAGTCAGCCCGAATACCAGAGGCTTAGTATTTCTGCGTCGGTTGCTGTCGCTTCAAGACTGACGTCAGGTCATCAGAGGTATATAAACAGGCAGCTGACGCCATTACATCAGTTTTTCTTGCCCCAAATGTCAGGAGCCCCCAAATAGGGAGCTAAGTTATGGTGGAAAAACACCACCAGTAAAAAGTAAATACCAATAGCCCAGCAAGGACTGAGGAAGAGAGAGAGAGAGACATGGGGGTTGGTGGATGGGAAACCAAGACTGCAAAAGTGAATACACTTGAACATCTACATTTATGGTAAGTGTACACAACTGTACTATGTTCTTCATATTTCACTGTTGTAGTCATCACACTTGGGTTGATTCCCAAAGCTGAAGAATGGGTGGAGGCAGTCAAGAAGAGTTGGGGCTGGCTAGTATGCCCTGCAGGACTGCTGTTGCAAAGCCCGCCCTGGATTTGGAAAAGATGGGCAGGTGGTAATGCTTGGTGAAGGTATGAACAGAAAGTACAGTTGTGTACACTTACCATAAATGTAGATGTTCGAGTGTATTCACTGTTGCAGTCATTACATTTGGGTTATCTGCTTGCAGTAGCCCTCAGTCGGCCCAATTAACAAAGTCTTGGGTCCTGCGTCAGTTGCTATCCCTTCTTCCATGACGTCAGGTCGTCAGGGGTATAAAACATGCAGCCGACGCCATTACATCAGTTTGTATTGCACCAGATATCAGGTGCCCCCCTAATGGGAAGCAATTAAATCTATAAATACAAGGATATACCTCCAACAGAAAAGCAACTACACCAAACAGCTTTTGAGCATAGTAAGTGAGAGTAGAGGTATAGCCAAAAGAAGAAAGGGGGCTGGAGGGAGGGTAACCAGGACTGCAACAGTAAATACACTCGAACATCTACATTTATGTTAAGTGTGCACAACTGTACTATGTTCTTAGTGTTTCACTGTTGCAGTCATTGCATTTGGGTAGATTCCCAAAGCTAAGGTTGGGAGGAGGAATTTAAATAGAATTAGGACCAGCTATAAGGCCCTGCAAGACTGCAGAGGCAAAACCAGCTCTGGATTAAGAGAAAATTGGTAAATGATAATGCTTGGTGAAAGTATGTACAGAACTCCAGGTAGCAGCTTCTAGTATGTCCCTGGTAGGGACACCCCTGATAAAGGCTGTAGAGGTAGATGCAGCCCTGGTTGAATGGGGTCTGATGCCCTGTGAGATAGGTTTTCCATGGTGCTTATAGCAGAAATGAATGCAGTGGCCTATCCATTTTGAAATGGTTTGTTTTGAAATAGCTTTCCCCTCTGTCCCTGCAGCAAATGCCACCAGCAGTTGTTCAGATTTTCTTTGAGGTTTAGTCTTGTCCAAGTAGAATCTAAGTTGTCTGTGAACATCTAAAGAGTGCAGTATCTGTTCCCCTTTGTTCTGTGGGTTAGGAAAGAAGGTAGGCAAATAAACGGACTGATTAAGAGCCACACTGGATACTACCTTGGGCATTTGGGAGAGACTGGTTCTGAGGGACACCCTGTCCGCATGAAAGATGATGAAAGGTTCCACTGCCATAAGGGCCTGTAATTTAGATACCCATCTTGCAGAAGTGATTGCTAAAAGGAAAGCTGTTTTCCAGGAAAGGAATTTTAAATCTACAGTAGCAGCTGGCTCGAAAGTAGGAAGAGTTTCTCCAAGACAAAGTTAAGATCCCAAGCTGGAGTTGCAGCTCTCCTGGGTGGCCTTACATTTCTGGCCCCTCTGAGGAACTGCTTGAGCAGTGGGTGAGAGAAGAGGGGAGGCTCTGTGCTATAATGAGCTGAAATGGCTGAGGTATGAATTCTGATGGAGGAAAAGGACAAGCCGTTATGAAGCATCTCAGTCAAGTACTGTAAAATCGGAGGTAAATTGGGCACTGCTACGTTCATTCCTTGAGACTGGTTCCAGGCACAAAATCTTTTCCATTTTGCAGCACAAGATTTTCTAGTACTAGGCCTCCTTGCCCCTAACATGATATCCATCACTGACTGAGGGATGGTAAAAGGAGATATTAGGTAATTAGCCAGGCTGCTAGGTTCAGGGTTTGCAGC
Source organism: Protopterus annectens (assembly GCF_019279795.1). NCBI lineage: Eukaryota > Metazoa > Chordata > Ceratodontiformes > Protopteridae > Protopterus > Protopterus annectens. The sequence continues at coordinate 751,308,864 of NC_056735.1, read as the reverse complement.
TGAGGGTGCAGAATCTGGTTCTCCTGCTGAGACAACAGGGAAGGAGTCTGAGGCAGGTGCCATGGAGCCAAGCGTGACACACTGCGCAAGAGTGGGTACCAGTGTTGGCGAGGCCAGTCTGGTGCAATTAAAATCATCCTTGGCTTGCCTGTTTGATCTTTAGTAGTACCTTGGAGAGCAGAGGCAGAGGAGGAAAGGCATAAACTGATAGGTTTTTCCAAGTGAAGGACAGAGCATCCACTTTCCAAGCTAGCTTGTGGGGAATCCTTGTGCAAAATTTGTCCAATTGATGGTTCTGGGGGGAGCCCAACAGGTCTATATCTGGGCTCCCCCATTTGCTTGTCAACATGTTGAAAATCCTTGGTTCCACTTTCCACTCATATGGGTCCATGAGGTTTCTGCCTAGTCCATCTGCCAGTGTATTTAGTTTTCCTGGCAGGAATTGAGCTTGAAGATTCACTTGGTAGCTCAAAGCTGTGTTCCACAATGCCATGGCTAGTCTGCAGAGGGGGTAAGAATGTGCACCCCCCTGCTTGTTTATGTAACACATGACAGTGGTGTTGTCCGTTTTTACCATTAGTTGTCCTGGAAGAATGTGGTCCTTGAAGGCTGTCAGAGCATTCTGTACAGCTTCAACATTTCCTTTTGATTTATGTGCAGGTGCATTTGACTTGGGTTCCATTTGCCCTGAATGCACTTCCCAGGTGAGCTCCCCATGCATAGTCTGATGCATCTGTTGTTAAGATTTGGGCGGCAGGGGGTAATGTCCATGGTAGTCCCCTGTTTTGGTGGCAGGCCTCTTCCCACCAAAGGAACTCTAGGCGTAGGCAAGGTATGATAGGAATCCTTGCTTCTAGATCCTGTGAATGTTGACACCATAGGCTTTTGAGATATCACTGTAGTTTTCTCATATGCAGCCTTGCATATGGAATTAGAAGAATGCAGGAGGCCATGAACCCCAAGGCTTGCAGTATTTGCCTTGCAGATAGCTGGGGTTTTGTGGCCACTTGTTTGAAGTAGGTTGTCAAAAGAATCCGTTTCTCTGGCGTGAGGAAAGCCATCTGTCAAGTTGTATTCAAGCCTTTTCCCAGGAATATCATTTGTTGACAGGGTACCAGGTGTGATTTATTTTCGTTTATGGTGAACCCCAGACAAGTCAGTACCTTTTGAACAAAGGCCAGATGATTCAAAAAAAGAATGACTGGCTTTCTGCCTGAATTAGACAATCATCCAGGTATGGGTATATTTGAATATTTCTTTGCCTGCAAAATGCAATGACTGGAGCAATGGTACTTTGTGAATACCCTGGGCACAGTAGATAAGCTAAAGGGCAGTGCAGAGAACTGATAGTCCATGTAGCCTGCTTTGAAAAGTAGATATCTTCTGCAAGACTTCCTGATAGGGATGTGCAGGTATGCTTCTTTTAAGTCTAGTGTTGCCAACCATGCATCTTTGCCTAGCATAGGAAGAAGCTGGTGAAGAGTCAGCATCTTAAATTCTGGAATCACCAGAAAGGTGTTTAGGAGTAGAAAGGTCCAGGATAGGACACCATGCACTGCCTTTTCTGGGTACCAGGAAGTCTGAATAGAAACCTTGTCCCTTTTCCTCTTCTGGTACCAATTGAATAGCCCCCATGAATAAGAGACAGAGTACTTGATTTTGGGCTTCTGCCCACTGATATGGGGGTAGATCTGGCCACCCGCTTGGTGTTGGTAACGTGTGGAAGTGAAATCTGTATCCTTGGGACACTACATTTAAAACCCATTTGTCCTGAGTAATGAGTTCCCAGTTTTTGGCTTGCAGACCAATCTTTCCGCCTAAAGGAGCATTCAGTTGGAAGTGCTTGGAAGTTTTAAAAACAAGTCATTGAGACAGTTTTCCATAGGGGGGAGTCTTACTACTCGCAGATTTGGGTGCGGAAACCCCCCACTGCTTAGTCTTGTCTGTCCCTTGAGACTGAAACCTGGGGTTTCTGCTGTGTTTGGGTTTGGCTTGAGAAGACCTGGAAGGGGCTGGAAAGGACCAAGTTTTAGAGGGCCAGTGCTTACTAAATCTAGGAGGCTAAACTTTTAAGAAATCTTTAACAGTTTGCATAGATTTAGCTTTATCTTCCATCTTTTTAAGAACTTCCTCAGCCTTGTTGCCAAACAGGCGGTCCTGATTTAAGGGAGCATCCAACAATTTAGCTTTAACTTGATCAGGCAAAGATTGCGCCTTAAGCCAAGCATGCCTTCTGAGCACAGATCCAGTAACAGCAGCCCTGCAAGAGGCCTCTAATGAATCAAATCCACAATGTTTTCCAACCTGTTCAGCAGAATGCATTAAATCCTGTAATTCTTTATTTTCAGCACAGTCAGGAATCAACATAATTTTTTGTTTAAGTACTCCAATAACATGTTGTTGATACTTTAACATATGAAACTGGCAGTTTAAAGCCCTAATGGTCAATGTTGCAGAAGTGTAAACCTTCTTACCCTATCTATCCAGTGCCCTGGAGTCTCTATCAGAGGCGGTAGGATTTTTAGTAGAAGCCTTAATGCCCTTGGGTCCCTGTAAAATTGTCTCTGGATCCGCAATAGGATTTTTAAAAAGGAACTTGTGTGAATCAGGAACCCTGTAATATCTGTCAGGTTTTCCGGGAGCAGGAGGCAAAGAATCAGGGGTCAAACTAGATTCTGAAAAGGCATCATCAACAATGTCTAGTACAGGAGGTATAGTTAAAGGCCTATGCTGAGGCAGGAGTAAGAAATCCCTAAGCCTCTTTTTTGAATCAGAAAAATCCATCTTTCCCAGTGGAAATGCTCCCTTAGAGTATGTAAGCTTTCACCAAAAGCAAAATCCTCTGGAGGGGAAGCAGAAGGAATGGAGTCCTCTGCATCAGAATCCTCATAAGTAGACAAGTGCAAATCCAGATCATCAGAAGAATCAGAAAAATCAGAATCCTGGTCAGAAGATTCATAAACAACTTCAGTCCTAGGTCTCATAGAAGGGGGAGGTTGGCTTCCTCTCATTAGAGTTATAAGATCTTCAGCCATTCTTATTTGTTCTTTAGGCATACAGGCCTGAGCATCTGGCCTGGGCGTCAGTTTTTTAGGCATGGTTCGAGATTTTGGCCTAAATGAAGAAGGAGGCGTCGATTTAATATGCAAGTCCGTAGGCCTAAATACACCCTCAGAAGCCGGTGCCTGCACACGGCTCCGGACCCATCCAAGGTAGAGACACCCACAGGTTCCATAGTTGAAGCATCTCGCGGCATACTGGACTCCGAATGGGTCTTAGTAGAGGTCTGCGAGTCAGAAGTAGCAGGTATCAGGGGCTGCGAAAGTGCCTCACTGAGTACCGGCGAACTGGCGACTGGCTTAGGAGAAGCATCGTCGGCAGCTTTGGACCTTGGCGGCCTGTCTCTGTCTTTATCTTTGTGTTTGTCGGAATCCCGGTAGTCGGATGGCTAACCGATGACATTTCTGGATAATTAAACTGAGAAGCAAAATATTTAGAGGCAAAAATATACCGACGATGGATAGTGTGCTGATTAAATAAAGCACAAAACCAACAGCAAGGTACATTGTGGTCAGGGCCTAGGCAAGGAATACAGTACGAATGAAAATCTTTGTGAGGTATTTGCTTTCCACAGGTAATGCAATTATTAACTTTTACTGACATTGGAAAGGAGCAAGAAAGAGTTTCCCCAGCAGGGTACTTAGCTTTAGTTGAAGACTTCGGTTCTGAAACTCGAAAATGAAAATTTCAGGAGTCGGCCGATCGGCACTTGCGAACTGCTTCTGCTTCAGGCACCGCACAGCAAGAAAGACTGATGCAATGGCATTGGCTGCATGTTCTATTCCCCTGACTAACTGACATGGAAGAAGGGACAACAACTGATGCAGGACCCAAGATTTTGTTAATCAGGCTGACTGAGGGCTACTGCAAGCAGATAACCCAGATGTAATGACTGCAACAGTGAAACACAAAGAACATCTCCAAGTAGCTGCTTCCAGAATGTCCCTGGTAGGGACTCCTCTGAGAAAGGCTGTAGAGGTTGAAGTTGCCATAGGAGAATGCATTCTGACCCCCTGAGGGGGTGGCTTCCCATGGTGTTTGCAACAGAAATGGATACAGTGTGCTATCCATTTGGAGATGGTTTGTTTTGATATGGCCTTGCCTTTTGTCCCTGGTGCAAAGCTTACTAGTAACTGGTCAGATTTCCTAAAGGGCTTAGACCTATCAAGGTAGAATCTGAGCTGTGTGTGCACGTGAGTGCAGGATTCTTTCCCCCTTATTTTGAGGATTAGGGAAAAAGGTGGGCAAATGGATAGACTGGATGAGAGCCACAATGGACACCACTTTAGGCATCAAAGTTGGGTTGGTCCTGAGTGAGACTGTCAGCATGAAAAATAATGAAGGGTTCCACAACCATAAATGCTTGTAGCTCAGACACTCTTCTAGATGAAGTGATGGCCAGAAGCAAGGCTGTTTTCCCAAGAAAGAAATTTTAACTCTGCTGATGCTGCAGGCTCAAAGGGGGGTAAGCATGAGCTTTTCCAACACAAAGTTAAGGTCCCAAGCAGGGGTGGTTGCTCTTCTTGGTGGCCATAAGTTGTTAGCCCCTCTTAGGAACTGCTTGATGAGAGGGTGAGAGAAGAGAGGTGGCTCCATGATGTAATGAGCAGAGATGGCAGAGGCATGGATCATAATGGAAGAGAAGGACAGGCCTCTGTGGAGTATGTCTGCTAGGTAATCTAGGATAAGAGGTAAGGAGGGCCTGTGCTGTATCCACTCCTTTAGTGTGAACCCAGAAACAATACCTTTTCCACTTGTCAGCATAGGATTTCCTTGTACTGGGTCATCTGGCTTCACGTATGACATCCAGTACTTGCTTGCTTAGGTTGGCTACTGGAGGAGAATTCAAGGAATAAGCCAGGCTGCAAGGTTCAGGGTTTGCAATTGTGGATGCAAGAACTGTCCCTCCTGCTGAGTTGGGAGAGTTGGGATCTGTGGTAGGTGCCATGGGGGCACTGGTGACAGACTGCGCAGTGGTGGGTACCAGTGTTGGCGTGGCCAGTCTGAGGCAATTAGGATTGCTCTTGGTCTTTCCTCCCTTAGCTTGAGTAATACTCTTGCAAGAGGTGGCAGAGGGGAAAATGCATAGACTGAGAGGTTTTCCCCACTGGAAGGATAGGGCATTCACTTTCCAGGCCTTGCCGTGAGGTACCCTGGTGCAGCATTTGCCAAGCTGGTGATTGTAGTGGGAGGCAAATAGGTCCACCTCCGGGGTACCCCATTTCTAGGTCACAAGACTGAAGGTGTTGTGGTTTAATTGCCACTCGTGTGGGTCTAGGAGATTTCTGCTTAAGCTGTCTACCACAGAGTTTTGATTGCCTGGCAGGAATTGAGCTTGCAGGTGAATATGCATGGCTGAGGCAGTGTTCCACAGGGTCATGGCTAGCCTACATAGTGGGTAAGAGTTGGTTCCCCCATGCTTGTTGATGTACCACATCACTGTGGTGTTGTCGGTTTTGATTAGTAGGGGCCCCGGTGTGAGTAAGGATCTGAAATCTGTCAGAGCACTCTGATCAGCTAGCATCTCTTTTTAGTTGATGTGCAGATGAATCTGATTTGGACTCCAGTGGCCCTGAATGCACCTGCTATCCAGATGTGCACCCCAGGCATAGTCTGATGCATCTGTGGTTAGGGTATGGGTGGCATGGGGTTGTGTAAAGGGAAGACCCTTGTTGTGGTTGCATGTTGCTGCCCACCAAAGGAACTCTTTCCTTAGACAAGGTATTATAGGAATGATAGTTTCCAGGTCCTGAAAATGTTGGCACCAAAGACTTAAGTACCACTGAAGTTTCCTCATATGCAGTCTGGCATATGGAATTAGTAGAATGCAGGAGGCCATGAACCCTAGAGCCTGCAGGATTTTCCTTGTGGATAGCTGTGTTCTGGTGGCCATTTGAGCAAAGTAGCCTGTCAGACAGGTTTGTTCTGGAGTAAGAAATGCCATCTGGGTTGCGGTGTCCAAGCTTGCTCCCAGGAATACAATTTTTTGACTGGGGACTAGTTTTGATTTATTTTCGTTGATAGTGTACCCCAGGGAGGTTAGAAGGCCCTTTACAAATGTCAGGTGCTGCAACAGCTTTCCCTGACTGTCCGCCTGAATCAGGCAATAGTCCAAGTAAGGGTAAATTTGAATATTTCTCTGTCTGCAGTATGCAATGGCTGGAGCCAGACATTTTGTGAAAACTCTGGGAGCAGTGGCTATGCCAAAGGGAAGTGCAGAGAATTGATAATGCATAGATCCTGCTCTAAAACGTAGATATTTCCTGCAGAAGTCCCTGACTGGGATGTGCAGATAGGCCTCCTTTAGGTCTAGGGTGGCTAGCCAGGCATCTTTGGACAGCATAGGGAGAAGTTGCTGTAGGGTGAGCATTTTGACTTTCGGTACCACCAGGAAGGTGTTTAGAATGGATAGACTGGGCGCCATGTGCCCTCTTCTGGGTACCAGGAAGAGTCTGGAATAAAAATCTTGGCCTACCTGTTCTTCAGGAGCAGGGACTGAACTTGGTTTTGTGCCTCTGCCCACTGGTTTGGAGGAAGGTCTGGGAACCCTTTTGGGGTTGGCAGTGTGTGGAAATAAAATTTGTACCCTTGGGATACTATGTTGAGGACCCATCGATCATTGGTGATGGAGGGCCAGTTTTTTGCATGGTGGGCAAGTTTTCCTCCTAGGGGCACGAGCAATTCAGCAGAGGTGAGGACTGGAGCTGAGAAGTCATTGTGAATTCTTTCCGTAAGGGGATGGCTTAGCACTCCCTGCTTTAGAAGTGGAGGTACTCCATTGCTTAGATCTCTGCATACCCTGAGACTGTAATCTGGGGTGTCTTGTTTCCCCTGGGTCTAGTTTGAGCTGGCCTTGAGGGGGCTGGAAAGGACCAATGTTTTGAGGGGCAATGCCTACTGAATCGTGGAGGCTGCACATGCAAAAAATCTTTCACTGTCTGCATAGACTTAGCCTTTTCTTCCATCTTTTTTAAAACCTCTTCTGCTTTGGTGCCATACAGATTGTCCTTGTTCAGAGCAGCGTCCAATAATTTTGATTTGACATGGTCTGGCAAGGTCTGCTCCTTAAGCCAGGCATGCCTTCCAAGTTCAGAACCTGTGACTGCTGCCCTGCAAGACACTTCTAGGGCGTCAGACCCACATTGCAGGGTATGCTTGCTGACTTGATTTTCAGAATGCATAAGCTCCTGTAATTTTTTATTTTCTGCACAGTCAGGAAAGGTAGATAATTTTTTCTTAAGTTCCATAGTATATTGCTGGTATTTCAGCATGTGGAAGCGAAAATTCAATGCTCTAATGGCGAGAGTTGCAGAGGTGTATACTTTTTTACCCCATCTGTCTAAAGCTCAGGAATCCCTGTCTGAAGGGGTGGGATTCTTAGCCATAGTTGCCTTTATTCCTTTAGGTCCTTGGGAGATTACCTCTGGGTCAGCAGTAGGATTTTTGAAGAGAAATTTGTGAGAGTCAGTGACTCTAATACCTATCAAGTTTTCCTTGGAGCAGGGGGGTAAAGTATCAAGAGTTAGGCTGGATTCCATAAAGACATCATCCACAACATCCAGAACAGGAAGGATAGCTAAGGGTCTGTGTTGCGGTAAATCTAAAAATTCCCTGAGTCTCTTTTTGGACTGAGGATAATCCTGGCATTCTCAATGGAAATGCTCTCTCAAAGTATGTAAGGTTTCACCAGAAGAAAAATCTTCTGGAGGGGAGGCAGAAGGAATGGATTCCTCTACAGCCGAATCCTCAAAGGGAGATAAAGGCATGTCTTCATATTCAGAAACCTCAGAGGCATCAGACTCCTGGTCAGATAAAGCTGCTTGGGACAAGTCTCTTTCTTTTAGCAGAGGAAGGCTGGCTTCCCCTAATCAGCATGATCAGGTCTTCTGCCATTTTAAGCATCTGAGACTGTGGCAAGGAAGTGGTCGTTTGAGTTTAGGTCGTCAGTTTTACAGGGGTAGCTCGTACTCTTGGCCTTAGAAACTCAGTAGTTTTAGAAAGAACTGAACACGCAAAAGAAGTCGTCAGTTTAAGTCGAATATCGGTAGTGAGAAGAACTTCCTCAGAAGCCAATGCCGCACAGTGGCTCCAGACCCATCCAAGGTAGAGACATTCGCAGGTTCTGTAGTCAAAGAAGAGTCCCGTGGCATACCGGACTCCAAAAAGGGCTCAGTAGCGGCCTGCGAATCCATCGCAGTGGGCATCAGGGGCTGCAAAAATGCTTCACTGAGTACCGGTAAACTGGTGACTAGCTTAACGGAAGCATCGTCGGCAGTTTTGGACCTGTGCGGTCTCTGTCTTTATCCTTATGTTTTTTCAGAAGATCGGTAGTCGGATAGCTTACCGAAGCCATTTCGGAATACGGAAATTGAGAATGGAGGTATTTAGCTACAATAAGGGCCCAACAATGAACAGTTCAGGCATTGAACAAGGCACAAAACCGACAGTGAGGTACATCGTGGTCTGGGCCTAAACAGGTGATGCAGTGAGAATGGAAATCATGGTGTGGTGTTTGCTTTCCACAGGCGAGGCAACTGTTAACTTTTTCTGAAATCGGTTAGAGCAAGAAAAAAGGATCCCCAACAAGGTACTAAACTCAGGTAGTGGCCAACTGGCACTCTTGTGAACTGCTTCTGGTTCAGGCTCCTCGGCAAGAAAGACTGATGTAATGGCGTCAGCTGCCTGTTTTTATACCTCTGATGACCCAATGTCAGTCTTGAAGCGACAGCAACTGACGCAGAAATACTAAGCCTCTGGTATTCGGGCTGATTGAGGGCTACCCCTGGCAGGATAACCCAAGTGTGATGACGGCAACAGTGAAACACAAAGAACATCTACCAAAAGGCAAATCTGAACTCAGTACTTATTTCGGCTCACTAAAAAAAAAAAAAAAATCATGCTTATTAGACACTTTTTGCAAGCTATTTTGATGGTGTGCTTGTACCGAAACTTCTACTAATTTCTAGAAGTGGTTATATCCTACCTTCTTAGCAGCTCAACCTATTGAAGGCACTTCTACATTCATACCAGATTAATTCCTTGTGTAAGAGCCTCAGGGATAAGATAAGAATGATTTTATTTGCAATCACTCTATGACATTACCTCTGTGAATGTGACTCTTGCTCGAGATATTTTCAACCATCCCCACCTGTACATTCTCACTTTATCCAATCTGTTTGCTTAAAATAAGGGAGTCTGTTACTACATTATTGTAAAATTTCTATCCAGATTATGGACAAATCATCATGTACATAAAATGTTCTCTATGTCAGCCAAATTACTTGTCTAACACTTCAATATCTTGCGGCTTTCTTTTCCTTCACTATTTTGAGCCTTTCTAATCTAGTGAAATATATCACTATCAAACTATTTTGGTTACGTATACAGTCCATGAAAGGCACTGCAATAAAGTAATTTCAACATGTGGTATAAATTACCTGGTTTTGTGTTTACCTAGTTGTATCTAAAAATGTTTAGACACAAAGCTTCAAATAACTCATTAAAAGAGAAAAAAAAATCTTCCAGTCTTGACTCTGGATGGTAGCACTACACTAGACAGTACAGTTGTGTAAGCAAACTTTCTGTAACAGTGGATGTTTGAATGATCACTGCTGCAACAGCCTAAGCTACACTGGTTATACCCTGCACATAACCAGCCTGCTTCCAATGCTTCATGGACACCTTCTGTGTGTCCAAAAAGTTAATTCAGCTTGACTTGAGATGAAGAAACAGAGTGGTTTGGGTGTCAAGACCTTCAGAACTTTCACACCAATTTACAGAGAGGGACTACAGCCCTGGTCAATGATAGGAAATGAAACACAGAAGGTCCTCACCATGGCAACAAAAACATGAGGGGGATGAAGGGAGGGAGTGGCTACTGCAGCACTGATCAAACATCTACTGTTATGGTGAGTTTACTTACACAACTGTACTATGCTCATCAGTATGATCACTGTTGCAGTAGCCTTAGTTATATGGGAAATTCATCATAGATTGGACTGACTGGGTGGAGGAAGGAGAGGGGTCCAGCATGGTCATAGCAAAGCCTGACCTGCACCTGGAGAAGAAATCTGTTTTTTTAGAGTTTTGTAAAGTAAGACACAGAGGAACAAGTTGCTACCTCTACAATCCTATCCCTTCCAAAATGCCAAAGATGAAGCCAAGGGCCTGGGAGAATGAGTTCTCACTCTGCCTGGAAGTGCCTTATTGTGGTGGGTATAACAAAAGGTAATAGCATGAGACAACCATTTGTAAACACTGCTTTGACACAGGTTGTCCTTTTCTTACTAGAACAAGAAAAGTGAACCACTGTTAAGTTCCTAAAATATTTTGTTCTGTCAAGAGAGTACCAGAGTTGTCTATGGACATACGTGGTATGGCATATCCTTTCTCCCTCATTTTTATGTTCCAGAAAGAAGACAGGGAGATGGATAGCTTGGTTCAAAGCAAACTCTGAAACCACTTTAGGTATAAATGAAGTATTAATTCTCAAGGAAATTCTATTTCTGTGGAAAATGAGATAAGGCTGACCCACCATAACAGCCTGCAACTCAGTATCTCCTCTTGCAGAGTACAGAGCAGTCAATAACACTGTTCTCATGTTAAGAACCTCGTCAGCCGGGTCTATATTATATGTTCGAAGTCCGAAAACTTTGAATCTCATATGGTCGATTCCATATGAGCAAAGTTTACTTCGAAAGTACAATACAAACAAAAAAATAAAAAATCCTACCTGAACGTTCTATGCAAGGGGGCAAGCCTCCCTGCACCCCCGCTACTTAAATATACCAACTCCGAGATCGCACTACATTGAAGTGAAGGGGAATATTCCCTACGGCGATGTCTGTTGTAATGTTCAGTGTTTGAAACTTCTCTCATATGATGTAGATCATATGGCATTCAAAGTTTTCAAACTTCGAACTTAGGATATAAACCAGTCAGCCTGATAACACTTGCTCCATTTGAGCAAAGTAACTTTTTCCAAAACATAATTAAGATCCCAAGGAGGAGCCTTGTTTTGTAAGACGCTTTCTATACAGCACCATTGCAAAAACATTTTTACAAGACATTGCATTGAATTAGTGAGGTCCATGGGCGTACACTCTAAAATGGCTGACAAATGAACCTTGAAGGAAGCATAAAACAGGCCAGAGGATAGTAACTCACACAAACAATAGAAAAGCAAGAGAAGCACAAGCCCTGAAAAGGGTTTTGGTTACTGTTTTGGCACCAGCTAGAGAATATTTTCCATTTACTAATAAATGATTTTCTAGTAGCAGGTTTTCTTGACCACTTTAATACCTGCTGTACAGCCTTAGAAAATATCTACCTAAAAGATATTAAAACTCTACCATCCTGGAAGTTAGTTGTAGTTATTTGGGCTCAGTATGTTTCAAACACCCCTTGTCCTCTGTGAGTAGGTCCAGTTTGCAGGGAAGTTTGTAGTAACTGCTCTTGGACATTTCCAAAAGAAGGAAGAGCCACTGTAATCTGAGCTAGAAGGGAGTCATCACAATGAGCTTTGTAAAGTCCTTCTGAATTTTCAGATTACCCTGGATATTAGCAGAAATGCTGGAAAGCATACAGGAAGATTCCCGTTAAACAAAAAGAAACGGCATCCATCTTCCAGGCCATCTTGCAAGGAGTCCTGGAGGGCAAGTTTACCAAATGACTGTTGTAAGTGGAGGCAAAAAGATCTACTGGAGGTAATCCTCACAGCTGTAGTAATTCCTGGAAAAGCAATGTAATCAGTTTGCATTTGTGGAGTCAGTCTTGGTCCTGCTTGGCTTGTCTGTCATACAATTTTGCTCTGACAGTTGTGTAATAGGCCTGTAATGTGAGACTGCATTGAAAAGCTAAATCCCAGGCTATTATGGCTAGTCTAACAGAAGGTATTATCAGGTTCCCCCTATTTATGTACTATACTGTTGTGGTACAGCCTGTAAACACCTTTGATGGACCTGGGGACCCTAAAAGACAGAGTGGAGAGCATTTATGAGTACCAACATTTCTTTTATGTTTATGGGCCTTGGTCTGTCTTTTCTGTTCCAAAGACCCTGCACTTTTATCCCCACAGACATTGTTCCCCAAGCAAAGTCTAAGGCATCTGTTGTCTTAGACAGAGCTGGAGTGGAAAGGGAAAATAGGAGACTATGACTCTAACCAAGTTGGTCTCTCTACCAAAAAAATCTCCCTTTTTACAAACCCAAAACTGGAATGTCAGGGGATGTTGATATTGGGACTACACAGATTTCAAGTATTACTGAAGTCTTCTCATGTAGAGTCTTGCCAGAAAAATCACAAGAATTATAAATGCCACGAGACCCATAAAAATGGAAAATTCCCTGGCTAAGTTGAGAGGGTGGGAGAAAAGAGGTGGCTCTGTGCTGAAATGAGCAGACATGGCAGAGGCATGAACTTTAAATGAAGAGAAGGATAGATCCCTGTGTAGTAGGTCAGCCAGGTAATCCAGGGTGAGAGGTAGGGAGGCTGTGCAGTTCCATCTCCCTTAGCCTGGATCCAGGTGCAAAACCTTTTCCACTTGTCAGCATAAGACTTCCTAGTGCTAGGGCATCTGGCCTCACGTATAACATCTAGAACTTGTTTGCTTAGATTGGCAGCTTGTGCACTGGTCAGGGAATATGCCAGGTTGCCAGACTGAGGATCTACAATTGGGGATGCATGAATTCTCCATTCCTCTGGGTCAGGAGTGTTGGGATCTGAGGGAGATGCCATGGTGGCAGTGGTGACAGGCTTCGCAGCAGAGGGTACCAGTGCTAGTGTGGCAAGTTTGGTGCAATCGGGGTTGTCCTCGGTTTTTCCTCCCTTATTTTGAGCAGTACCCTTGTAATGAGTGGTGGAGGGGGGAATGCATATACCGAGAGGTTGACTCACTGGAAGGATAGAGGATACACTTTCCAGGCCTTGCTGTGAGGTTCCCTGGTGCAGAATTTGCTAAGCTGATGGCTGGAGTGGGAAGCAAAGAGGTCGATCTTCTGGGTGCCCCATTTCTGGGTTACAAGGGTAAAGGTTCTGTGGCTTATCTGCCACTTGTGTGGGTCTAGACTTCTGCTTAAGTTGTTTGCCAGAGAGTTTAGAGAGCCTGGCAGGAATTGTGCTAGCAGGTGTAGTTGCATGGCTGAGGCTGTGTGCCAAAGGGTCATGGTGACCCTGCACAGAGGGTACGAGTGAGTCTCTCCCTGCTTGTTGATATACCACATCACAGTGGTGTTATCTGTTTTGATCAGTAGAGGCCCTAGGGAGAGTAGGGGTCTGAAGGCTGTCAGAGCTTGCTGAACAGCTAACATCTCTTTTTGGTTGATGTGCAGTTGTATTTGGTTTTGGGCTCCATTGGCCCTGAATGCATCTGACGTCCAGGTGTGCACCCCAGGCATAGTCTGATGCGTCTGTGGAGAGGGTCTGGGCGGCATGGGGTTGTGATTGCATGCTGCTGCCCACCAAAGGAAATCTTTCCTTAAGCAAGGTATGATTGGTATAAGAGTTTCCAGGTCTTGGGAGTATTGACACCAAAGGCTTTTTAGGTACCACTGTAGTTTCCTCATATGCAGTCTGGCATATGGAAGGAGTAGAATGCAAGAAGCCATGAACCCCAGAGCTTGCAGGATTTTCCTTGCTGATAACTGGGGTCTGGTGGCTAGTTGAGAGATGTAGGTCGTTAGGTAGGTTTTGTTTTTCTGGTGTAAGGAATGCCATCTGGGATGCCGTGTCCAGGCTTGCTCCCTGGAATACAATTCTTTGCGTGGGTACTAGTTTGGATTTCTTTTCATTGATAGTATACCCCAGGGAGGTCAGTAGGTCCTTCACAAAGGGCAAGTGCTTTAGCAGCTTTTCCTGTCTGCCTGAATCAGGCAGTTGTCTAAGTATGGGTACATTTGAATATTTCTTTGACTGCAAAAAGCAACGGCAGGAGCCAGGCATTTTGTGAAAACTCTGGGAGCAGTGGATAAGCCATAGGGAAGCACAGAGAACTGAAAGTGCAGTGATCCCGCCCTGACACGGATGTGTAGGTAAGCCTCTTTTAGGTCTAGGGTGGCTAACTAAGCATCCTTGGAGAGCATAGGTAGAAGCTGCTGGAGGGTGAGCATTTTGAATTTTGGTATCACCAGGAAAGTGTTTAGGATGGATAGATAGAGGATGTGGCAGCCAGAAGCCCTCTTTTCTGGGTACCAGGAAGAGGGTGTGGAGTAGAAACCTTGGCCTACCTGTTCTGCAGGAACATGCTCTATTGCCCTCATCGAGAGCAGGGAAAGCACTTGCTTTTTGGCCTCTGCCCACTGGTTTGGGGGAAGATCTGGGAACTCTTTTGGGGTTGGTAGAATGTGGAAATAAAATGTGTATCCCTAGGACACTATGTTGAGGACCCAGCAGTCGTTGGTAATGGTGGCCCAGGTGCTTGCGTGGAAGGACAGCTTTCTTCCTAGGGGCAAGAGCAGGTGGGCAGAGGGAGGGGGAAGTATGAAGTCATTGTGAGTTCTTAGCACAAGGGGGTGGCTTAGCACTCCTTGGTTTTGAACAGGAGGAACACCATTGCTCAGATCTTTGCATTCCCTAGGGTGGCTGTCTGGGACGCCTGCTTCCCCTGGGATTGGGCTGAGGTGACCTGGAGGGGGCAAGAAAGGACCAGTGCTTCCTGCCTACTTACCTCTGTGGCTGGACCTGCAAGAAGCATTTAACTGTCTGCATAGATTTAGCTTTTTCATCCATCTTTTTTAAGGCTTCCTCTGGCTTGGTGCCAAATAAGTTGCTTTGTGCAGTGATGGGTCCAATAATTTGGATTTGACATGGTCTGGCAAGTTCCTTTAGCCAAGCATGCCTTCTAAGGACAGAACCAGTGACTGCTGCCCTGCAAGATGCTTCTAGGGCAGCAAAATCACACTGTATGGTGTGCTTAGTTACTTGACTTGCAGAATGCATTAACTCTTGTAACTCTATTTTCTGCACAAGCAGGAAAGGAAGATATTTTCTATTTGAGGAGTTCCATGGTATCTTGCTGATATTTCAGCATATGGAACTGACAATTTAGTGCTCTAATAGCAAGAGTAGCAGAGGTGTATGCTTTTTTACCCCATCTGTCTAATCCTCGGGAATCCCTATCTGAGGGAGTGGGATTCTTAGCAGAAGTTGCTTTAAGTCCTTCAGGTCCTTGAGAGATAACCTCGGGGTCAGTAGTAGGATTTTTGAAAATAAATTTATGAGAGACAGGGACACTATAGTACCTGTCTGGTTTCCTGGGAGCAGGAGGGAGGGTGTCAGGAGTCAAACTGGATTCCATAAAAACATCATCCACAACATCCAGTACAGGAGGAATGGCCAGAGGTCTGTGCTGTGGAAGATCTAGGAATTCCCCAAGTCTCTTTTTTGACTGAGGGCAGTCCTGACATTCCCATTGGAAATGTTCCCTTAAGGTATGTAGGGTTCCCCAAAGGAAAAGTCCTAAGGTGGAGAGGCTGAAGGGATGGATTCTCTGCATGAGAATCCTCATATGCTGAGAGGGGTTGCATATCTTCATTATCAGATTCATCAAAGTCATCAGACTCCTGTTCAGATAAAGCTATTGGGGACAAATCTTTTTCTTTTGGAAGGGGTAGCCTGGCTTCCCCTGATAAGCATTATAAGATCTTCCACCATTTTAAGCATCTGAGACTGAGGCAAGGAAGCAGGTGCCCGAAATTGGGCCAGTTTCTTAGTTGTGGTTCGTGCCCTGGGCCTTAGAAACTCGGTAGTTTTCGAAAGAATGGTAGATGCGAAAGAAGTCATCAATCTGTGTTGAGAATCGGTAGTGCAAAGTACTTCCTCAGAAGCCGGTGCCTGTTCAGCGGCTCCAGACCCACAGACCCATCCAAGATAGAGACATCTGCAGGATACTTAGTTGATGAAGAGTCTCACGGCATAACGGACTCCGAAAGGGTCTCGGTAGTGGCCTGACTCCAAAAGGGTCTTGGTAGCGGCCTGCAAATCCACAGGCGTGGGCATCAGTGGCTGTGAAAGCACCTCACTGAGGATCGGAGAACTGATGACTAGCTTAACAGAAGCGCCGACGGCAGTTTTGGACATGTGCAGTCCGTCTCTGTCTTTATCTTTACATTTTTTTGGAAGATCTGCTGTCGGATGGCTTACCAAAGCCATATCGGAATTTGAGGACTGAGAGCAAAAATATCTAGCTACAATAAGGGCCCGATGATGTATAGTTCTGGCGTTGAACAGAGCACAAAAGCGACAGCGGGGATGTCATGGTCTGGGCCTAAGCAAGTGACACAGTAGGAATGAAAATCTCTGTGTGGTATTCTACTTTCCACAGGCGAGACAATTGTTAACTTTTTCTGACCGGTTAGAGCAAGAAAAAAGGATCCCCACTGGGCTACTTAGCTTTAGAAGACTTCAACTTCAATTTCAGAAACAAAAAACTCAGGTAGTGGCCAAGTGGCACTCGTGCAAATTGTTTCTGCTTCAGGCTCCTTGGCAAGAAAGACTGATGTAATGGTGTCGGCTGCCTTAATTTATAACACTGATGACTGACGTCAGTCCTGGAGCGACGGCAACCGACGCAGAAATACTAAGCCTCTGGTATTCCGGCCGACTGAGGGCTACCCTGCCAGGGATAACCCAAATGTGATGACTGCAACAATGAAACATGAAGAACATCAATGGCAGATGCACAGGCAGGTAGGATGAGATGGCAGAGGGATGCATAGGGCATGGAAGTGGCTGGTCACCATCAGGAAATCTGTATTTTTCCCCCACTGCAGTGCAACTGCAGTGTGATCTCGGAGACGGTACATATAGTTGGGGGTGTACAAAGCCCCCCTATCTGGGTGGGTTTACATACTGTGGTGTGTGAGATGGGGAAGTGTTGACCAACTAGTTAGTTACTTTCCCAGTCTCACACGTTCGCTGAAGTGAACGTTCATTGAATGAACGTTGCACAGTGGGCAGGAGAGTGTGGAAAGTTTGGATTAAGGATGCAGTTCAACTGACTCAAGGTTTGCAATGAAAGACAGTGGAGAATGTGTAGATGAGGAAAAATTCCAACTGAGCATTTTAAGACTT
This sequence comes from Protopterus annectens, assembly GCF_019279795.1. NCBI lineage: Eukaryota > Metazoa > Chordata > Ceratodontiformes > Protopteridae > Protopterus > Protopterus annectens. The sequence continues at coordinate 751,291,737 of NC_056735.1, read as the reverse complement.
GGAGAAAGCATATGGCAAGGTTCCAAGAAAGCTGATTTAGGTAGTCCTACCATGGTCTAAAGTCCCGCCAAATTAGCAAGATTGGTTCAGGCTATGTACAGGGATACATTGACAAGCATGAACAGTGTCTGAACTAGCAGAAGGGTTGCCAGTGGGAATGGGTATATTTTTGGGGTTCAGCCTCAAGTCCAGTCCTGTTAAAACTAGTGTATTGTATAGGTTGTGGTGGACATACCAGTAAAGCTGATGTATGCAGAATGTGCACTACAATGCAGGCACAGAATAGGAACTTCAACAAGAGGGGAGTACTATACAAAACTGAAGCACACTGGATGGAACCTCTAAGCACAGACAAGTCAGTGATCATGGCAGTAATTGAGGTAAATCACAGGAAAATTAATACTCAAGAGAAAAACTACAGTTGTGTACACTTACCATAAATGTAGATGTTAGAGTGCATTTGCTGTTGCAGTCCTCACATATGAGTTATCCGACTCCTGGTAGCTCTCAGTCGGCCCGAACACCAGAGTCCTTGGAATATGATGTCTGCCGCCACCGCTTGTAAAACTGATGTCAGAATGTCAGGTATAAAGGGAGGCAGCCAACGCCATTTCCTCAGTTTTTCTTGCCTTAACTGTCAGGAGCCCCCAAAAGAAGGCTAACCCAGGAAGGGAGCACCCTGGACATGTCATACAAAAATAAAAATATATACAGTCTGTGTTGCAGGAAAAAAGGGGGAATGGAGGTTGGGAAACCAGGACTGCAACGGTGAATACACTTGAACATGTACATTTATGGTAAGTGTACACAACTGTACTATGTTCTTCGTGTTTCACTGTTGCAGTCCTCACATATGGGTTGATTCCCAAAGCCCAGGAAAAAAGAAAGGGCGGTGGAAGGATCACAGATTAAGGGTTGGTAAGAAGGCCCTGCAAAACTGCAGAGGCAAAACCAGCTGGATTTAGAAAACAAAGGTAGACTGTAATGCTTTGTGAAAGTATGGACAGAAGACCAAAAGGTAGGCAGTGGGCAGAAAGGCAGACCCTTGTTCTGAGAACAGGCTGTCGCCCACCAGAGGAACTCCATTTGTAGACAGTGAATTAGGGGAAGAATCAAGTCTAAGTCCTGTGCGTCTTGACACCAAAGATTCTTGAGGTACCACTGAAGTTCTCATATACAGCCTTGCATATGGGATCATCAAAATACATGAAGCCATGAGCCCCAGTGCTTCAGGAATTGCCTTGCAGAGAGCTGGGTCATGCTTGCCAAGTTCATGAAGTAAGCCGAAAGATCTGTTGAGGGAGGAATACCATCTGGGTGGCTGTATTCAGACTCGCTCCCAGGAAAACAATTTCCCTTGTAGGAACCAACTCTGACTTCTTTTCGTTGAGAGTGTATCCCAAAGAGGTGAGCGTGTACTTCACAAAATCCAAATCCTTTTTCAGTTGTTCTGGGGAGTGTGCTTGAATGAGGCAGTCGTCCGGGTAAGGAAAATTTTGAATGTTTCTCTGCCTGCAAAAAGCAATGGCTGGAACCAGGCACTTGGTAAAAACTCTGGGAGCAGTAGATAAGCCAAAGGGCAATGCAGAGAATTGAAAGTGCTGCTCCTCAGCCCTGAAGCGAAGGGACTGCTTGCAACTTTCCCTTATTGGTATGTGCAGATAAGACTCCTTGAGATACAAAGTTACCAGCCATGAATCCTTGCCCAGCATTGGTAGTAACTGTTGAAGGGGTGAGCATCTTGAATTTGGGAATCACCAGAAAAGTGTTTAGAACAGACAGATCCAGAACAGGGTGCCAGGTGCCCCCTTTCTTGGGTACCAGGAAAAGTTTTGAATAAAAACCTAGGCCTGCCTGATTTGTAGGAACTGGCTCTATAGCCCCCACAGTCAGTAGAGAAGAAATGTGAGTTTCTACCTCTGCCCTGAGAGTTCTGGATACGTCTGGGTATCATTGTAAAACAGGGAAGGTGTGAAAGTAAAACTTGTAACCTTGGTTTACTATACTGAACACCTATATGTCATCTGTGATGGTAGACCATACCACTGCGAACCTTCCCCCCAAAGGAAACCCAGGGCTCGCAGAGGTAGGCACAAGAAGGCCAGAGCCATTGAGAATGTTTGCTTTGGGAAGCTGGCTTTGAACTCCCCGATTTAGCAGAAGAATGCCATTGTTTAGCCCTTTGAGGGGCAGAAGCCTGCCCTCTGGAAGATCTGAAACCCCTAGGCGTAGAACAACCCTGCTATCCAGGATCAGGGAAAGACCAATTCTTGGAAGGATAATGCCTACTAAACCGAGGAGGCTGAACCTGAAGGAAACCTTTTACAGCTTGCATATGTTATGACTGGGAAGGAGGGAGGTCGCGAAGAAAGAAGAGAGAGAAGACACACTAATGGAACGCTATGGCACATAACTCTAAAATAATGGGAAACAAGGTGTGAGGAGTGGCCCAAGTGGCCGCTGTACACAAATAGTGTCCAAAGGAGTAGCTTTTAAAAAGCTGTAAGTAGAAGGAGCTCTAGTTTTCAAGTTGTTATTTGAAGCTTAACCTTAGGCAAGTTACTGTCTTTGTGAAAAACAGATAGGGGGGTCAAACCAAAGAGCATGAAGTTCAGTACAGAAATGAAGTGAATGCTTATTAACTAAAGTAGTAGAATTCAGTAAGACTTGTAAATCTTTGTTCCCCATCATGGAAGGAATATTTTCAAGTTTAGCCTTAATAACCTCCAAAGTATGCTGCTGATACTTAAGCATGTGAAAAAGACAATTCACGGATCTAATGGCAAGATTTGCAGAGGTATAGACTTTTTTACTCCACCTGTCAAAGGCCCTAGACTCCCTATCAGAAGGCACAGGGTTTTTAGCAATAGTAGCCTTAACACCCTTGGGGCCTTGAGAAATCATTTCTGGATCAGCAGTAAGGTTTTTTTAAAAAAGGAATTGATGAGATTCAGGAACCCTATAATACACCTATCGGGTTTTCTGGGGGCAGGAAGAATAGAATTAGGAGTTAAAGAATTTTCGATGAAAACATCATCCACAACTTCCAAAACTGGAGGTATAGCCAGAGGCTCATGCTGTGGCAAATCCAAAAATTCCCTGATTCTTTTCTTAGACTGTAGAAAATCCTGACATTCCCATTTAAAATGCTCCCTAAGGGTATTCAAAGTATCCCCAAAGGAATAATCTTCCGGAGGGGAGGCAGAAGGGATAGAGTCCTCAGCATCAGAATCCTCAAAGCCAGAAAAAAGTTGAGAATTTCCTTCTTCACCAGCAGACATACTAGAAATCTCAGAATCTAAGACAGACAAAACATCAGGAGATAATTCCCTAGCCCTCTTTGAAGGGGGGGATGAGAGCCCCCTAAACAAGGAGAGAAGATCACCAGCCATCTTTACCAACTGGGACTGAGGCACAGGAGGGTAGGCTGATGCTTGTTTGTGAGTAGGTTTGCGGCTGGAAGGTTTACTAGCAATCTGGAGGGACTCGAGAGGCCTAGCAACTGCAAAAGTCTGAACTAAGGTAGTCGGTCTGGTTCTGGTCTCAAGTCGAAAAGAAGAGGCATTAGAAGCCGGTGCCTGCAAAGCGTGTCCGGACCCATCTGAGGCGGCGACAGGCAGAGGGTCTGAAGACGAAATAGCAGCCTGCGGCATGGGGGACTCTTAAGTCTCAGCAGAGGCTTGTGGCTGAAAAAGTACAGTTTTGTACCTACCATAAATGTAGATGTCCGATAGATATGCAACTGCAGTCATAACATATGGGTTGTCCTGCCTCAGGCAGCCCTCGGTCGGCCGAATTCCAAAGTCTGGGTCCGGCGTCGGCTGGTGTCGCCTCCTCTCCGACGTCACAACGGCTGGAGTATAAAGGCATCGGCCGATGCCATCTTCAGTGTTTCTTGCCCTAGGTGCCCTCCTAGGAAGGCTAAATTTGGTGAATGGATAAAAATAATTCCAAACATGCACAACAGTAATAAACAGACACACCACAGGAGATACCCCCAGCTAATAGGAATAGGGGTAGGGACCCATAAAGAAAGTTGCAGAGGGGTAGGAGGGTGGGAAAATCCGACTGCAGTTGCATATCTATCGGACATCTACATTTATGGTAGGTACAAAACTGTACTATGTCCTTCAAGAATGCAACTGCAGTCATAACATATGGGTTGAATACCACAGCCAAGCTGGGGGTGGAGGGATGGTGTAGCTAAAATCCCCTGCAGGACTGCCGAAGCAAAGCCTGCTTGGGATCTGGAGTATAAGGGCAGGTTGTAGTGCCTGGTAAATGTATGCACGGAGCTCCATGTAGCAGCCTCTAAAATGTCCTTTGTTGCCAACTCCTCTTAGGAAAGCTGTGGATGTGGCTATAGCTCTGGTGGAATGTGGCCTAATATTGGCTGGCACACCTTTTCCATGGAAAGAATAGCAGAATCTGATGCAATGTCCAATCCATTTTGAAATTGTTTGCTTGGAGATTGCTTTTCCTTGTACTCCAGCAGCATAAGCTACAAACAGTTGGTCAGACTTTCTGGTGGCCCTTGTTCTGTCCAAGTAGTAGCGTAGTTGCCTGTGTATGTCCAAAGTATGCAGCAGTTTTTCTCCCCTATTTTGAGGATTGGGGAAGAAAGTAGGCAGGTGAATAGCTTGATTTAGAGACACCCTGGAAATAACTTTTGGCATGAATGTTGGATTGGTTCTTAGAGAAACTCTGTCCCGATGAAAAATGAGGAAGGGAGGCACTGCCATGAGTGCCTGCATCTCAGACACTCTTCTTGCAGATGTGACTGCCAAAAGGAAGACCGTTTTCCATGATAGAAATTGCATTTCTGAAGTTGCTGCTGGCTCAAAAGGAGGAAGAGTTAATTTTTCCAAAACGTAATTGAGGTCCCATGCAGGTACTGGCTGTTTTCTGGGAGGTTTGATATTCTTTATCCCTCTTAGGAACTGTCTTAGCAAAGGATGTGAAAACACTGGAGGGTCACAATTGTATTTTGCTGAGATTGCTGAGGCGTGAATCTTTATAGAAGAGTATGAGAGCCCAGTATGAAACATTTCTGCCAAGTATTCATAGGGTCAGAGGCCACGGTCTGGTCAGAGTTAAGCTCAACAGCAATGGGTACCAGTGTTGCCTTGGCCAGTCTGGAGCTATCAAAATGCCTGTTGGTTGTTCTGCTTTGATCTTCAGTATCACCTTGGTCAGCAGAGGTAGAGGAGGGAATGCATAAATTTTTAGGGAATTCCAGCTGAAGGAGAGAACATCCGTTTTCCAGGCTAGAGGATGGTGGGTCCTTGTGCAGAACTTTTCCAGGTGATGATTTAAGTGGGAAGCAAAGAGATCTACGTCCGGCCTTCCCGAGGTCTTCGTTAGTTGTGAGAAAATGTGAGGATGCAGCATCCATTCGTGTGGATCCAAGAAATTTCTGCTCAGCTTGTCCGCCAGTACATTGTCCTTGCCTGGAACAAACTGGGATTGCAAATGTATCTTCAGGCTCAGGGATTTTTCCCAGAGAAGCATTGTTAGTCTGCAGAGGGGATAAGAATGAGTGCCACCCTGCTTGTTTATATACCACATGACAGTGGTGTTGTCTGTCCTTATTAGCAAATGTCCTTGTTATAGTGATTTTTCGAAAGTCTTGATGGCATGTATCACTGCCAACATCTCTTTTTGGTTTATGTGCAGATGTCTTTCCTTTGGTGTCCATAGACCTTGAATGCATCTGCCCTCCATGTGCGCCCCCATCCATGATCTGAGGCGTCTGTTGTAATCATTTGACCTGCTTGAGGTCTGTTGAAAGACACACCTTTGTTTAACTGACTGGCTTGAGCCCACCACAAAAATTCCTTTTGGAGCCATGGAATAAGTGGGATTACGTCCTCTAGGCTTTAGCTGTGTTGAGACCATAAGTTTTTTAAATACCATTGCAGCTTTCTCATATGAAGTCTTGCCAAAGGTATCAGAAGAATGCAAGATGCCATGAATCCCAGGGCCTGCAGGATTTTCCTTGCAGTCAGCTGGGAGAGTTTTGCTAGGCCTTTGAAGTAGTCTGGTAACTGTTGCTGTTTTTCCTCTGTGAGGTATGCCATTTGAGTTACTGTGTCCAGTCTGGCTCCTAGGAAAATGATCTGTTGGGATGGCAGTAGTCTTGACTTCTGAATGTTGACTGTGTATCCCAAGACCTGCAGTAGTTGCATGACATAGTCCAAGTTTGCCTTTAAGGTTTGTTTGTTGTCTGCTTGTATGAGGCAGTCGTCCAGGTAGGGGTATATTTGAATCCCCTGGAGTCTGCAGTGTGCCACTACTGATGCCAGGCATTTCATGAACACTCTGGGCGCAGTAGATAAGCCAAATGGCAATGCTGAGAATTGATAATGCTCTGTCCCTGCAAGAAATCTGAGGTATCTTCTGCAACTTTGTCTGACTGGGACATGCAGGTATGCCTCCTTGAGGTCCAGAGTGACCAGCCAAGACCCCTTGCCCAGCATGGGAAGGAGTTGCTGCGGCATCAGCATTTTGAACTTTGGCACAATGAGAAAAGTATTTAGAGTTGACAAGTCCAGTATAGGTCTCCATTTGTTTTCTTTTCTTGGAACAAGGAACAGTCTTGAATAAAATCCCTGGCCTTGTTCCTGAGGAGGTACCCTTTCTATTGCTTTTATACTTAACAGCTTTGAAACTTGAGTGAGTGCCTCTGCCCTTTGATGATGTGGCAGGTTTGGCATGCCTTGTCTTACTGGTAAAGTATGGAAGTGAAATCTGTAACCCTTGTCTATTAAATCCAGAATCCAGTTGTCCTTGGTTAAGATATGCCAGTTTTGTGAGAATAAGGATAATTTTCCGCCCAAGGGTGCTTCTCTTTGAGCCTTTGTAGGCGGTCTGAAAGTCAGTCATTGTGATTGTCCTTGTGGTGCAGCTGGACTGTCTGTGCCACTTCTTTGATTTGGAGGTTGCCATTGGCAGCCCCTGTAGGATCCTCGGTACTGCCCTCTACCTCGGGCACGCCTGCTTTTTCCCCTTTGAAACTTGTCAGAGCCTGGGAAGGACCAATTCTTTGAGGGCCAGTTTCTGCTGAATCTGGGTGGCTGAACCTGAAGGAAATCCTTGACTGTCTGTACTGACTTTGCTTTTTCCTCAATGGATTTCAACACATCTTGTGCATTAGCACCAAAAAGCTTCTGTTTTTCCAGAGGTGCATCCAGTAACTTTACTTTAACATGGTCAGGCAAAGCCTGATCTTTTAACCAAGCATGTCTGCGTATCACAGCCCCAGTCATAGCTGCCCTACATGAAGCTTCCAATGCATCATAACCACACTGAAGAAAATGGTTGTTAACCTGCTGAGTGTTATGTATATGGTCCTGCAATGCCTTTCTATCAATAGGCTCAGGAGAGGCTAACTTTTTCTGTAAATCATCCAGTAAAAAAATCCTGGTACTGAAACATGTGAAAAAGGCAGTTAAGTGACCTCATGGCTAGGGTGGTAGAGGTATAAACTTTTTTACCCCATCTCTCCAGGGACCTAGCTTCCCTGTCCGCTGGCAGTGGGTTTTTGGCAGTGGAAGTAGCCACTCCCTTGGGGCCCTGTGAAATAGTTTCTAGATCCACAGAGTGGGCCTTAAAGAGATGCTTGTGAGTGCAGGGACCCTATAATATCTGTCTGGCTTGACAGGAGCAGGGGGGAGAGAATCAGGGTTAGCACTGGATTCAGAGAAAACATCATCCAAAACATCCATAACTGGCGGAATAGCTAAAGGTCTGTGCTGGGGAAGCTTGAGGAAGGTACGTAGCCTTTTCCTGGAATCAGAGAATTCCTGACCCTGCCACTGAAAATGTTCCCTCATGGAATGCAGGACTTCACCAAATGAGAAATCCTCTGGAGGGGAGGCAGAATTGATTCCTCAGCATCAGAGTCCTCGTAGGCCTGGAAGGATTCTTCTTGGGTATCAGAATGCTCAGAATCCCCAGAGGCTTCATCTGAAGAAAGGTCGTTGGCCTGCTCAGTCCTGGGCCTTTTCTCTGCAGGTGGCTGAGAACCTCTGTCTGGATGAGGCTGAGACCCCCTGATAAGAAAAATAAGATCTGCAGTAAGAGACATGATCTGCTTATCAGAAGAAGGGGCCTGAGCAGCAGGTTTAGGATGGGCCTTGGCCTGGCTGGTGGCCTTAGCACGTGCAAAGGCCTTGATGGACATGGAAACAGGCAGCCTAGCAGCCCCACGTGCAGGAGTAACCTTGTCTACAGAAATGGTGTCGGCTAGATCCAGAACTTCAGTTTCCGGAGGAAAATCAACAACCGGCACCGGAGAGATCTCCGAGACCGAAGGTCGTGTTAACGCTGTGTCGTCGGCCTGGAGCGGTTGAATTACCACTTCCGAAGGGACCGAAGCACTAGCGGAGGGTTTAGGAGTAGCATCGGTAGAGGACACGGGCCGAGGATGTCGGTCCCGGTCCTTTTGTTTTTTGGCAGATTGAGTTGTCGGTTGATCCGACGGCATGATGTACGCGAAAGATTCACCGAAAAAGTCCTCGGCAAATTCTGCCCGGCGCCTGAGAGTGCGCTTATTAAAGCAAGCACAGGCTGCACAGGCCGAGACGTCGTGGTATGGGCCCAGGCAAGGAAGGCAGTAAGAATGGAAGTCCTTATGAGGTATTTGTTTACCACAAGACAAACAATTATTAACTTTCTCAATTTGTTCTGACATCGGCTGAGGCAAGAAAAAATGTTCCCCAACGGGGTACTTAGCTTTTAGATGACTTTGATACCGAAAACACAGGAGCTGACCGACCGGCACTTGCGAACTGCTTCTGCTTCGGGCACCGCGCGGCAAGAAAGACTGGAGAAGATGGCGTCGGCCGATGCCTTTATACTCCAGACGTTGTGACGTCTGAGAGGAGGCGACACCAGCCGACGCCGGACCCAGACTTTGGAATTCGGCCGACCAAGGGCTGCCTGAGGCAGGACAACCCATATGTTATGACTGCAGTTGCATTCTTGAAGGACATCCTGCAGACTGCAGGGGCTGCGAAAGCACCTCACTGACTAATTTTCACCGATGCGTCATCAGCAGATTTAACCCTAGGCCTGTCGCGGTCCTTATCTTTGCATTTCCTAGGTATATCCGATGTCTGGAGACTAGAAGACACCATACCAACGAACTTAGGCCAGACTCTGAAATGCTTATACAAAATCTTAGCTCTACAGCGTATGGTATGCGGGTTAAAGGAAGCACAGAGATCGCAGTTAAGAAAGTTGTGCTCAAGGCCCAAACAAGTTATACAATAGGAATGGAAATCACGGTACGGAATCTGTTTTCCACAGGCAAGACAGTTATTAACTTTATCTGACAGTTGTTAAAGCAAGAAAAAGAGGATCAACTGGGTACTTATCTGAAGGAGTCTTCAACTTGGTAGTCGGAAAGCAAAACGAAGGTAAATGGACGACCGGCACTAGTGCAAATTGCATCGGCTTCGGGCTCCGCGGCAACAAAGACTGGGGAAATGGCGTCGGCTGCCTCCCTTTATGCCTGACGTTCTGACATCAGTTTTACAACTGGTGGCAGCGGACATCATATACCAAGGACTCTGGTATTTGGGCCGACTGAGGGCTACCGGGAGCCGGATAACCCATATGTGAAGACTGCAACAGTGAAACACGAAGAACATCAGTGGAAAAGGTTAACAGCTCTGAATTTTGGGAGGCACAATTGAGAAGAAGGAAAGTCTGAATAAGGAGGTAAAAGCTAGAATCACTGGTACTGCAGACAACTAGCAGAAAGTGTAAGGGGTAGCATGTGACAGAAGAATACTAAAGCAGGTAAAGAGTAATGTGTGCAAAAAACAGTAGTTGACATGCATACAGTTGCAATATACTCTGGTGAATGCATGTTTTAAAAAAACAGCCTACTGACTTCACTTTTTGCCATAACTACTACTTGTTGACAACAGGAGATTTCAAATGCTGGATTGGCAATGGTTTCTCTACTGGGTAAGCTGTGTTTGCATGCAGGTAATTGAGGTTTTGTTCTTATACTGAAGCTTCTGGATGCACTGAAAGTTTCAGAATTACAGATAAGAGTGTTGTGTGTGATGGTACTGTTACAGAAAGGGGTTTTGGTAAGGTACTGTGGAGGACTCGGTTAGCGCCATTGGCAAGGTAAGAGTTAATATACATACAAGATTGCACAGGAGAGCTAGAGCCCTTGTCCATCCTTACTAACATGCTAACCCTAACCTGCCCTGATCTTTTTCAGTACCCTAGGAATAAGGGGCTGAGAAGTTATAAAGAAATAGACTTTTCCAAGATAAGGAGAAGGTATTTTGTCTTTTATGCTGCCTTCTTTGGAGCACTTGTACAGTATTTCCAGAACTGTTTACTTTGACAAGAAGCAGAACAGTCTACTTCTTGCATATCCCACTTAGCATCCACTCATTTGGATCTAGATATGTCCTTCTGAGTGTGTCTGCAATACTGTTCTCCCACCCTGGGAGGTACCGAGTCAGAAAGGTGTTGACCATCCCTTGTGCAAGTTCCGAACTCTGCATGGCTAGCCTGCATAAGAGGTATTAGCGGGGGCCTTCTTGTTTGTTGAAGTACCACATTGCACTGTAGTCTGTTCTTATGTTTTGGGCCCTGCTGCCAATGGGTTCTGGAGGCAACCATAGCCCTCTGCACTGCCATCACCTCCTTAACATTGATATGCTTGCAGTGTAGTCTGGTTCCACAAGAGCTCTGGACCTTTTTCTCCCACAAGTAAGCTCCCAGGCTGGGTTTGAAGCATCTACTGTAAGAACCAAGATGTACATCTTCAGATGAAATAAGACTCCCTGACTGGCTTTGGTGGCTTCCAGCCACTATAAAAGATCCTTTCTTATGCACAGGAAGTGGGGTATGGGAGTCTGAAGGGACTGCAGACATTGGCACCAGTGATTTTTCATTCCTTAGATAACTTTGCAGTTACCTCATATGAAGACTGGTTAGGGGAACCATTAGTATGCACAATGCCATAAAGCCCAGAAGTGTCAGGAACTTTCTGGCTAAAATAGTTTTCCACTGTGATATCTACTGAAAGTCTAGGGATAAGAATGAGACATTTTCTCAGGAAAGATTAAGCGTTTGGTTCCTGAGGTCCAGATCTGCTCCTACAAATGTTATCCTGACCATGTGATTTATTAACCACCTTTGACAAGCAGTCCATGGTCAACTATAGAAATGTCTAACTCTAAGGGAAGATGCCAGAATAAAGCAGTCATCCAGACACGGGAAATATGGAAACCAATCTCTGGATCCAGATACCTTATAAAAACTATGGGTACAGTGGACAAGCCAAAGGGCAAAGTACAAAATTAGAGCATGAACCCCCTGCCTTGAAGCACAGGAAAGTACAGTTTTGTACCTACCATAAATGTAGATGTTAGAGTGTTCACACTGGTGCAGTCATCACAGTTGGGTTATCCTGCCATCAGGCGGTCCCGCAGTCAGCCAGAGTTCCAAAGTCTTGGTCCGGCGTCGGTTGCTGTCGCTTCTTCCCAGATGTCAGTGCGCCAGGAGTATATAATATGCATCTGATGCCATTTTCTTCAGTTTTTCTTGCCCCAGATGTCAGGTGCCCCCAAGTGGGAAGGCAATACATATTGCTAATCAAAAATATACATATAAAATAAAAACAATACCTTCAGTTACCAGCAAATACACCCCAAAGGTTGTATAGGATAGAAGGGTATAGATAAGTCCAGCTAGTTCAGAGGGGATGGAGGGAAGGTAACCTGGACTGCAGCAGTGTGAACACTCGAACATCTACATTTATGGTAGGTACAAAACTGTACTATGTTCATAGTGTTACACTGCTGCAGTCATCACAGTTGGGTTGAATCCCAAAGCTAAGTTTGGGTGGCTGGCCTATAAAGAGTTAGGATTGGCTAAGAGGCCCTGCAGAACTGCAGTGGCAAATCCTGCTCTGGATTTAGAGTAAAGAGGCAGGTGGTAATGCTTGGTGAAGTTGCAGCCTCCAAAATTTCCTTGGTCAGTACTCCTCTGAGAAAGGCTGTTGAAGTGGCTGTTGCCCTGGTGGAATGAGGCCTAATGTTATTAGGGACTGATTTTCCATGCTGTGTGTAGCAGTACCGAATACAGTGTCCTATCCATTTGGATGTAGTCTGCTTTGAGATAGTCTTGCCTTGTGATCCTGCAGCACATGCTACAAACAGTTGATCAGTTTTCCTGAAAGCTTTTGTTTTGTCCAAGTAGAAGCATAGCTGCCTGTGCATGTCCAAAGAATGCAGAAGTTTCTCCCCTTTAATTTGGGGGTTTGGATAAAAAGTAGGCAAATGGATGGTTGGTTAAGAGCCACACTAGATACCACCTTTGGCATGAAGGTAGGGTTTGTCCTTAAAGATACCCTGTCCTGATGAAAAATTATAAAAGGTTCCACTGCCATTAATACCTGTAGCTCGGAGACTCTTCGTGCTGAAGTTACTGCCAGGAGCAGAGCTGTTTTCCATGACAAAAATTTTAGATTGGCTGTATTGGCTGGCTCAAAAGGTGGTAGGGTCAGTTTTTCCAAAATGAAATTGAGGTCCCAAGCTGGTGTTGGTACTCTCCGGGACTGTCTTATGTTTTTAGCCCCTCTGAGGTACTGCTTTAGCAATGGATGAGAGAATAAAGGAGGATCCGTGTTGCAATGTGAAGAAATGGCAGAGGTGTGAATCTTAATTGATGAAAAAGATAGGCCTCTGTCCAGCATCTCAGTTAAGTACTGTAAAATCTGAGTAATGTTTGGAACAAGAGGGTCAAGGCTGTGAGCTTGGTTCCAGGTGCAGAATCTCTTCCACTTTTCTGAGTAAGCTTTCCTGGTGCTAGGCCTCCTGGCCTCCAGAATGTCATCCATAACAGCTTTAGAGAGAGGTGTTGCCTGTTTGACTAAAGTATCTGCCATGCAGCCAGGTTTAGGGTTTTGAGCTGACCGTGCAGGATCTGATTGTTTTGTTGAGTCAGAAGGTGTGGAATTTGGGGCAAAATCCATGGTGGGCTCTGAGCCAAGTTCCTTAAGATAGGGTACCAGTGCTGGCGTGGCCAGTCTGGAGCAATCAGGATCATCTGTGGTTTTTCTTGTCTGGCTTTTAGGAGTACCTTTGAAAGGAGAGGCAGTGGTGGGAAGGCACAGACTTCTAGGTTTTTCCAGCCGAACAGAAGAGCATCCACTTTCCATGCTGGTTTGTGATGAGTCCTTGTGCAGAATTTTTGTAGTTGGCAATTCAGAGGCGAGGCAAAAAGATCTATGTCTGGGCATCCCCACTTTTGTGTTATGCTGAAGATTTGTGGATTCAATTTCCATTCGTGAGGGTCCATGATATTTCTGCTTAGGTCGTCTGCCAGAGTATTTTTCTTTCCTGGCAGGAATTGTGCTTGCAGGTGAACTTGGTACGTTAGAGCTGTGTTCCACAAGGTCATGGCTTGCCTGCATAGGGGATAAGAATGAGTGCCCCTTTGTTTGTTTATGTACCACATTACTGTGGTGTTGTCTGTCTTTAGTAATAGTTGTCCTGGATGTAGAAGGTCCTTGAAAGCTGTTAGGGCATTCTGAACAGCCAACATCTCTTTTTTGACTGATGTGAAGATGCATCTGGTCTGTGGTCCACTTGCCCTGAATGCATTTTACTGCCATGTGTGCTCCCCAGGCGTAATCCGAAGCATCTGTTGTTAAGAGTTTGCCTGGCTGTGGGTTAGGTAAAAGGCTGACCCTTGTTTAGGTGACATGCCTGTGCCCACCATCGAAACTCCTATTGTAGGCAGGGAATTATTGGAATTACTGCTTCTAGACTGTGAGAATGTTGAGTCCAAACACTTTTTAGGTACCATTGTAATTTCCTCATATGCAGTCTGGCATATGGTATTAGTAGTATGCAGGATGCCATGAATCCCAGGGCCTGCAGAATTTTTCTTGCAGGGAGCTGGGACGTTTTTGCCAGTAGTTGAAAATATTGAGTTAGTTGCACTTGTTTGTCTGGTGTGAGGTAAGCCATCTGGGCCGTTGTATTTAAGCTGGCAACCAGCAATGTAATCTGTTGTGAGGGCACTAGTTTTGACTTCTTTTCGTTTACTGTGTACCCTAGAGAAATTAGCAACTTTTTCACAAACGCCAGATGCTGTAGAAGAATGTCCTTTGTCTCTGCTTGAATGAGGCAGTCGTCCAGGTATGGATATATTTGAATTATTTTTTGTCTGCAAAATGCAATTATTGGTGCCAGGCACATTGTGAAGACCCTGGGCGCAGTAGATGAGCCAAAAGGCAGTGCAGAGAATTGGTAGTGCATTGTACCAGCTTTGAATCAGAGGTATCTTCTGCAATTTTGTCTGATAGGGACATGCAGGTATGCCTCTGAGTAACAAGCCAAGCCTTCTTGCCCAGCATGGGTAGAAGCTGCTGTAATGTCAACATTCTGAATTTCGGAATATTCAGGTAAGTATTCAGAATTGAAAGGTCCAGTATAGGCCTCCAGGCTTTGTCCTTTCTGGGGACCAGGAAGGGTCTTGAGTAAAATCCTTGTTGTTGTTCCTGTTGTGGTACTTTTTGTATAGCTCTCATGTCCATGAGGGCTGAAATTTGCTTTTGTGCCTCTGCCCATTGATTTTGTGGCAGGTCTGGCATTCCTTTTAGCTTTGTTAAAGTATGGAATTGGAATCTGTAACCTTGAGATACAATATTCAGGACCCATTTGTCTTGGGTGATTGTTTGCCAGTTTTGAGAAAAAAGTGCTAGTTTTCCCCGTAAGGGGGCTTCCAGAAGGGACGTGCTTGGCATACACAAAGGAAAAGTCATTGTAACTGTTGGTTGAGACTTGTCCTCACCTCCTTTTGGGGTTGAGGTGCCCCACTGTCGTCTGTTTGAGCCTTGGGGTCGAGATCTGCCTCTAGGGCGTCTGTATCTGCCTCTCTGTGGCCTGACACTGGAAAGGACCAATTTTTTGTTGGCCAATTTCTGCTAAACCGAGGTGGCTGTACCTGTAAGAAATCCTTGACTGTTTGCATAGATTTAGCTTTATCCTCCATTTTCTTTAACACCTCTTCTGCCTTAACACCAAACAAGGTATCATGTTGTAAAGGAGCATCCAGTAACTTTGCCTTAACATGATCAGGTAAACTCTGTTCTTTTAACCAAGCATGTCTTCGAATAACAGAACCTGTAACTGCGGTTCTACAAGAGGCCTCTAAAGAATCAAAACCACATTGCAGAGTATGTTTTCCCACCTGTTCAACTGCATGCAATAAATCCAGGAGCCTCTGAGCTAGAAGGCATTTTCTGTTTTAACTGAGCCATTAAATATTTTTGGTACTTAAGCATGTGAAACTGGCAATTTAAAGCTCTTACTGCTAAAGTTGCAGACGTGTATACTTTCTTCCCCCATCTATCCAAAGCTCTGGAATCTCTGTCAGTGGGTACTGGATTTTTTGCAATGGAAGCCTTAACCCCTTTTGGACCCTGGGAAATAGTTTCTGGATCAGCAGAAGGGTTTTTGTAAAGAAACTTGTGAGAGTCAGAGACTAAATACCTATCTGGCTTGGCTGGAGCAGGGGGCAAAGAGTCAGGAGATAAGCTGGACTCAGAGAACACATCATCCACAATGTCTAGCACAGGCGGAATAGCCAGGGGCCTGCACTGAGGCAATAAGAGGAAATCCCTAAGCATTTTCTTGGATTCTGAGTATTCCTGACTTTCCCAATGGAAATGTTCCCTCATGGTATGTAAAGTTTCCCCAAAAGAGTAATCCTCAGGAGGAGAGGCTGAAGGGATAGATTCCTCAGCATCGGAGTCCTCATAGGGGGGTAGAGAGTATCCCTGGTCTGAAGAGGAATCAGAGGAAATGGAAACCTGATCAGATAGTCTGTATCCTGCCTAAGCCTTTTCTCAGGAGGGGGATGGGAACCCCTGATTAGAGTAATGAGGTCTTCGGCCATTTTAAGCATCTGTTTCTTAGGCATGGAGGACTGTCCAGGAGAATGCTGTACTTGTTTCTTTGTCTTTAATGGTACCTTTGTCTTGGCTGTTGTTTTAATGATAAGTTGTGAAGGTCTGAAAACACCCTCAGAAGCTGGTGCCTGCTCAGCGGCTCCGGACCCATCTGAGGGATTAGTTTCCGTAGGCTCAATACCTTGAGTTTCCAGAGGCCTAGATGTCTCCACGTGGGAGTCGGAAGCGGCCTGTGGCTCTGAGGTAGCAGATGTCAGGGGCTGTGAAAGTGCCTCACTGAGAACCGGCGACTGGCCTAGAAGAGGTTTTGTCGATGGTTTTCGACCTCGGATGTCTGTCTTTATCCTTGTCTTTGCGTTTTTTTGGCATTGAGGTCGTCCGCTGATCCGACGGCATGGTATAATTGAACCTTCGGCCAAAGTAGTGTAAAGCAAAATCAAAACGTCTCTTTATAGTGCGTTTGTTGAATCTAGCACAAAACCGACAACTAGTGACGTCGTGATCAGGGCCTAGGCATGGAATACAGTAAGAGTGGAAGTCCTTATGAGGTATTTGCTTCCCACAAGAAATACAATTATTAACTTTTTCTGACATTGGTCTGAGGCAAGAAAAAAGGATCTGAAATTCGACTTCGGAAATCTCAGGAGTCGGCCGACCGGCACTTATGAACTGCTTCTGCTTCGGGCGCCGCGCGGCAAGAAAGACTGAAGAAAATGGCGTCAGATGCATATTATTTACCCCTGGCGCACTGACGTCAGGGAAGAAGCGACAGCAACCGATGCTGGACCAAGACTTTGGAACTCTGGCCGACTGCGGGACCGCCTGATGGCAGGATAACCCAACTGTGATGGCTGCAGCAGTGTAACACTATGAACATCCACATGTGCTACTCATCTATGGGGATGTGCAGGCAGGTGTTCAAGTCTACAGAGGCCATGAGAGCTGCTGGGGGGGGGTGTCATAGGCAAGAATTTGTGCTTGGTATCTTGAATTTTGGGACATCTACTCAACTATTTACTATTATGGCAAGTTCTTACATAGATGTACTATGTTCTTCTTAAACTTCACTGCTGTAATAGTCCAGTCCTTGCTAGTGGAAAAATTCCCAGAGCTCAGAAGGTGTGGAAGTTGATTAACTGCAAGGTGGGCTGCACAAGCACTAAAAATTTTGCAGCAAACCCCACCCTAATCCTGCAAGAAATGTTCAGTCTATAGCGTTTGGAGTTGGTAATAACCAAAGACCAAATAGCTGCCTTTATAACAGACTGGGCACTCATCTGCCCCCACCATTACCACAAAGAAAGGCCACAGTGGCTGCAGTATCCCTAACACTATGGGATCTCAAGGTCACTTCCATTTGTTTTACCATGTAAAGACTAGCAGACAGTGATAACTGTAGTCAACCACATAGCATTTAGAAGATGAAGGTCTGGTTACAGTTTTCTTTTCTTCCTAGATGCAAAGGACACAAAGAGCTGGTATGTGGTTCCAATGTTATTGGTTTTATCTAAATGTCTCGGCTAGATGCATACATCTAAGAAGTTAAGAATTCTTTCTATCTTGTTCTATAAGTTAGGAAAGAAAATGGGCAACTGAATAATTTAGTTCATGGAGAAGTCCACCGTTAATTTTAGCATCAGGTGGAATTCACTCAGACTAACAATATCCTTGCACAAAATTAGACCCGTTAGTAGCCTGCATTTCATTGCTGGAACCTGTGTTCTGAGACAGACTGCATTTCAATCTATCTGTAAATATACAGAGCTGAGTATATTTTTTTGGTTTTAGAGTTTGCACTGTTAATTGCTGCTTATAGTTTTTCAGACCTCTGCTGAAACAGTTTTCCCCACCTCCCCCTACTTTCTGCTGTGTCTTCAGTTGGTATAACTGGTTTTTGCAGCTTGTGTGTTATCTAACTCAAGGATCACTTGCATAAAATTAGACCGGTTAGTAATATCCTGCATTTAATTGCTAGAACTTGTGTTCTGAGAGATAGACATCTATCTGGAAATATACAGAGCTGAGTATATATTTTTGGTTTCAGAGTTTGCACGGTTAATTGTTGCTTATAGCTTTTCAGATCTCCGCTGAAACTGTTTTGTCCCACCCACCCTATTTCTGGCTTGTAGTTTACATTTGGTGGCTTTTGCAGTTGCCCGCCCCACTGTAGATTTGATCTGGGACACTCCCCCAGTCCCATCTCTTTACCACATTCTACCTAATAAACTCCTTATGCACTTGCTTTTACTCTTTTTTAATTTAATTGCATTTTTAAAACAGTTTTTGGTCTAATATTGCTACATACTCAAGTGTACTAGCTTGCACTGCATGTGAATTGTTTTTACTGCTGTTTTAGCTACTTTTCTGTAAATAAAAAAAAAAATACTGTAAGCCTGTTTCCTGCCTTTCTTGTAACTAGTGTTCTAGATACAGATTTGCTGTATCCAGGACTGTATGTAAGATTCTGAGCAGCTATGAGGCCCTACAGAACTGCAGTGGCAAAGCCTGCCCTGGATTTAGAGTAGAGTGGTAAGTGATGGTGCTTTGTAAAAGTGTGCACTGAACTCCAGGTTGCAGCCTCTAAAATGTCTTTGGTTGGTACTCCGCTGAGGAAGGCTGCTGAAGTGGCTGCTGCTCTGGTTGAATGTGGCCTAATGCCCTTAGGCACTGATTTGCCATGTTGTGAATAGCAGAAACGAATGCAGTGGCCTATCCACTTTGAAATAGTCTGCTGTGAGATAGCCTTTCCTTGTGATCCTGCAGCATATGCCACTAGTAATTGCTCAGTCTTTCTGAAAGCTTTGGTTCTGTGCAAGTAGAACCGCAGCTGTCTATGTATGTCCAAAGAATGCAGAAGTCTCTCACCCTTATTCTGTGGGTTTGGGTAAAAGGTGGGCAAATGAATAGTTTGGTTAAGGGCCACACTGGACACTACCTTAGGCATAAATGTCGGGTTTGTCCTCAGAGAAACCCTATCTGGATGGAAAATGATAAAAGGTTCCACAGCCATGAGTGCCTGTAGCTCTGAGACTCATCTTGCAGAGGTTATTGCTAGGAGCAGAGCTGTTTTCCATGGTAAAAATTTTATATCAGCTGTAGCGGCTGGCTCAAAAGGAGGCAGGGTGAGTTTTTCCAAGACATAATGGAGGTCCCATGCAGGTATTGGTGATCTCCTTGGAGGCCTTAAGTTTTTGGCTCCTCTGGGGTACTGCCTTAATAAAGGATGAGAAAAAAATAGGTGGCTTTGTATTGTAATGAGCTGAAATGGCAGAGGCATGAATCTTAATTGATGAAAAGGATAGGCCTTTGTCCAGCATCGCAGTTAAATATTGCAAAATCTGAGGAATATTTGGTACACTCGTGTCAATCCCTCGTGCCTGGTTCCAAGCACAGAATATCTTCCATTTTTCAGCATAAGATTTTCTGGTACTAGGCCTCCTGGCCTCCAAAATAACATCCATCACCGCTTTAGAGAGAGGTGCGTTTTGAATGACTACATTATCTGCCATGCTGCCAGATTTAAGGTCTTGAGTTGGCTGTGCAGGATCTGATTCTCGTGTTGGGACAGTAAGTGAGGAATTTGAGGTAAAGTCCAGGTTGGGTATTGAGCAAGTTCCTTAGGATTGGGTACCAGTGCTGGCAGGGCCAGTCTGGGGCAAACAGTATCATTTCTGGCTTCTCTTGTCTGACTTTTAGGAGTACCTTGGGGAGGAGAGGCAGTGGAGGAAAGGCATTTACTGTTAAGTTTTTCCATCTGAAAGATAGAGCATCCACTTTCCATGCTTGCTTGTGATAAGTCATTGTGCAGAATCTCTGTAGTTGGCAGTTGTGAGGGGAAGCAAATAGATCTATGTCCGGGCATCCCCAATTCCTTGTTATCATGCTGAAGACTTGTGGATCCAATTTCCACTTGTGGGGATCCATGGGGTTTTCCATGGGGTTTCTGCTTAGTTCATCTGCCAGAGTATTTATCTTTCCTGGCAGGAATTGTGCCTGCAGATGTACTTGGTAAGTCAATGTTGTGTCACACAAAGTCATGGCTAGTCTGCATAGGGGGTAGGAATGAGCGACTCCCTGCTTGTTTATGTACCACAGGACTGTAGTATTGTCCGTCTTTATCAGCAGTTGTCCCGGATCAATTAGATCCTTGAAGGCTGTCAGGGCATTCTGAACAGCTAGCATCTCATTTTGGTTGATATGTAGATGCATTTGGCTTGCAGACCATGTGCCCTGAATACATCTTCCTGCCATGTGGGCCCACCAGGCATAATCTGATGCATCTGTTGTTAATGTCTGCCTGGCTGTGGGTAAAGCGAATGGCTGCCCCTTGTTGTGGTGACAGGCCTTTGCCCACCATCAAAACTCCTGTTGCAGGCAGGGAATGAGAGTAATTATTGTTTCCAGGCTGTGGCAATGTTGAGTCCAAACACTTTTTAGATACCACTGAAGTTTCCTCATATGCAGTCTTGCATATGGAATTAGCAGGATGCAGGATGCCATGAAGCTCAAAGCCTGCAGAATTTTTCTTGCAGATCACTGGGTCTTTGTTGCCAACATTTTTAAATAAGTAGTCAGTTGCCTTTGTTTGTCTGGCGTGAGATAAGCCATCTGGGCAGTTGTATTTAAGCTTGCACCCAGGAATATTATCTAATGAGAGGGTACTAGTTTTGATTTCTTTTCGTTTGCTGTCTACCCTAGGCATGTTAGTAATCTTTTTACAAATGCCAGATGCTGTAGGAGAATGTCCTTGTTCTCTGCTTGAATAAGGCAGTCGTCCAAGTAAGGATATATCTGTATTCCTCTCTGTCTGCAAAATGCAATTACTGGAGCCAGGCATTTTGTGAAGACCCTGGGTGCAGTAGACAAGCCAAAGGGCAGTGCAGAGAATTGGTAGTGCATTGAGCCAGCTACAAAACTGAGGTATCTTCTGCAGGATTGTCTGATTGGGACATGCAGGTATGCCTCTTTTAGGTATAAAGTCACAAGCCAAGCCTTCTTGCCCAGCATGGGCAGAAGCTGCTGCAGAGTCAACATTTTAAATCTTGGTCTCCAGGCTTTGTCCTTTCTGGGCACCAAGAATAGTCTTGAGTAAAATCCTTGTCCCTGCTCTTGCTGTGGTACTTGCCGAATGGCCCTCATGTCTATGAGGGATGACACTTGCTTTTGTGCCTCTGCCCATTGATTGTTCGGCAGGTCTGGCAAATAGTTTGCCCTTGGCAGGGTGTGCAAGTGAAACCCGTAGCCTTGTGATACTATATCCAAGACCCATTTGTCCTGGGTTTTTACGTGCCAATTTTGAGAAAAAAGTGCTAGTTTTCCCCCTAACGGTGCTGCCAGAAGATAAGTGCTTGGTGCAGGTAGGGGAAAGTCATTGGGACTGTTTCCTGTATGGCTGTGATTTGTCTTCTCTGCTTTTGGAGGTAGAAGTACCCCACTGTTTAGACCTGTATGAGCCTTGGGGCTGGGATCTGCCTCTAGGGCATCTGTATCTGCCTCTGTCTCTTTGTGGCTGTCTGACACTGGAAAGGACCAATTCTTTGTAGGCCAGTGCCTGCTAAATCTTGGAGGTTGCGCCTGTAAGAAAATCCTTGACTGTTTGCATAGATTTAGCTTTGTCCTCCATTTTCTTCAATACCTCTTTTGCTTTAACACCAAACAAGGTATCATGCTGTAATGGAGCATCTAATAAGTTTGCTTTAACATGATCAGGCAGATTCTGTTCCTTTAACCAAGCATGCCTCCTAATGACAGAACCTGTAACAGCGGCCCTGCAGGAGGCCTCCAGAGAATCAAAACCACATTGCAAAGTATGCTTTCCCACTTGTTCAGCTGCATGCAATAAATCCTGCATTTCTTCGTTTTCTGCACATTCAGAATTTATCAACATTTTCTGTTAAAGCAGTGACATAATATATTGCTGATATTTAAGCATATGAAACTGACAATTTAAAGCCCTTATAGCGAAGGTAGCAGAAGTGTAAATCTTATTTCCCCTAAAGAATAATCCTCTGGAGGAGAGGCTGAAGGGATAGATTCTTCAGCATCAGAATCCTCATAAGGAGGAAGAGAGTATTCCTGAGGAATCAGAAGAAATGGAAACCTGATCTGAAGATTCATATTCTGTCTCTTGCCTAGGCCTCTTATCAGGAATGGGATGGGAACCCCTGATCAAAGTAATTAGGTCTTCGGCCATTTTGAGCACCTGTTTTTTAGGCATGGAGGCCTGTCCATGGGGCTGTTGTACTTGTTTCTTTGTCTTTAGAGGTGCTTTAGTCTTTGAAGCTGAAGTCGTTTAACATATAACTGTGTAGGCCTGGAAACACCCTCAGAAGCCGATGCCTGCTCAGAGGCTCCAGACTCATCTGAGGGAATAGTTTCCGAGGTTCCAATACCCTGAGTTTCCAGCAGCCTAGTCGGCTCCATGTGCGAGACGGAAGCAGCCTGCAGCTCTAAAGTAGTGGGTGTCAGGGGCTGCGAAAGCGCCTCACTGAGAACCAGCGAATGGCTTAGAAGAAGCCTCGTCATCAGTTTTGAACCTCAGATGTGTGTCTTTTTCTTTGCGTTTCTTTTGAATTGCGGTAGTCGGATGGCTATCCGATGACATCGTGTAATTAAATCTTCTGTCAAAATAGTGAAATGCAAAGTCGTACCAAAGCTTAATAGTGCGTTGGTTAAATCTAGCACAAAACTGACAATTAGCAACGTCGTGATCAGGGCCTAGGCAAGGAATACTGTAAGAATGGAAGCCCTTATGAGGTATCTGCTTCCCACAAGAAATACAATTATTAACTTTTTCTGACATCGGTCTGGAGCAAGAAAAAAGTTTCCCCAATGGGGTACTTGGCTTTTAATGAAGACTTCGGATCCGAAATTCGAACACGAAAATCTCAGGAGTCGGCAGACCGGCACTTGCGAACTGCTTTTGCTTCGGGCACCGCGCGGCAAGAAAGACTGGAGAAAATGGCGTCGGCTGCATCTTTTATACCCCTGGCGCACTGACGTCAGGGAGGAGGTGACAGCAACCAATGCCGGACCTAGACTTTGGAATTCAGGCCGACTGCAGGTAGCCTGCCAGCAGGATAACCCAACTGTAATGACTGCAACAGTGAAGCACGATGAACATCTTGTTAGCACTAAATAAGCTACTAATTACTACAGCACTCTACCTTCCTCATTACCTAGATTAAAACAGTTTTTGTACTTACTTTTCTCACTTGCTTAGAGAAAAACAGCTCTTGTACTCACTTTCCTCACTTATCTAGAGGAAAATAGCTTTTTATTCAGGCATGCCCAAGGGTCAGCTCCCAGTGTTCTCTCCTGTCTATCTGATGAATCTGGGCATCTTGAGGCAATGTAGAAATTGCCTCATGTACACAGACAACCCTCTCCTCCTACCACCCAACACTACAACCTGTGAGAGATGCATTTATCTAGCCAAACTGGAGGTAAAGCTCTCTCCAACCAAGAGTGAACTTGACAGTCAAGAGGAGAAGGTAAACATTTGCACCACGCTCATCACATAGTCTCACTAAATCTACACCACCAACATCCACACACAATAACAAACATTTGCGGAGGCTCTCAATAATAATCTGTCTAAGCAACAGAGACCTCCAAAGCAGACATGCAAGCAACCTCCATCCCCCAATACAACCAAAATGACACACAGCCCACAGACTCAGTGTGCCACTCAACCACAGCCAATAAGGCAAAAAGTACAGTTTTGTACCTACCATAAATGTAGATGTCCGATAGGTATGCATCTGCAGTCATAACATATGGGTTGTCCTGCCTCAGGCAGCCCTTCGGTTGGCCGGATTCCAAAGTCTGGGTCTGGCCTCGGCTGATGTTGCACTTCACCCGACGTCATAGCTTCTGGGGTATAAAGGCATCAGCCGATGCCATTTTCCTCAGTGTTTCTTGCCCCAGATGCCAGGTGCCCTCTAGGAAGGCTAAATTTGGATAAATGTAGAAAATTCCAAACAGTAGAAAGCAAAATATATATATATATATATATATATATATATATATATATATATATACATATGTACATACAAACAAATACACCATAATAGATTCCCCTAGCTAGCTAAAAGAGAGATAAGTACCCAAGGAATACCACAGAGGGGAAGGAGGGTGGGTAATCCTGACTGCAGATGCATACCTATCGGACATCTACATTTATGGTAGGTACAAAACTGTACTATGTCCTTCAAGGATGCATCTGCAGTCCTAACATATGGATAGAATACCATAGCCAAACTGGGGGAGGAGGCACTAAGATAATGATGGCGTAGTTAAGATTCCTCACAAAACAGCAGTTGCAAAACCTGCTCGGGATCTGGAGTATAAAGGAAGGTTATAATGCTTGGCAAATGTATGCACGGAGCTCCAAGTAGCAGCTTCTAAAATGTCTTTGGTAGCCACTCCTCGTAGGAAAGCTGTAGTGGTGGCTGTAGCTGTTGTGGAGTGAGGCCTGATATTTTCAGGAGCTGTCTTTCCATGAAAAGAGTAGCAGAATCTAATGCAATTTCCTATCCATTTTGAGATTGTCTGTTTTGAAATTGCTTTTCCTTGCACTCCTGTTGCATATGCTACCAGAAGCTGGTCAGTTTTTCTGCTGGCCTTAGTTCTGTCCAGATAGTAGCGTAGTTGTCTGTGTACATCCAAGGTGTGTAGTAGTCTTTCCCCCCTGTTCTGTGGGTTGGGGAAGAATGTAGGTAAATGTATAGCTTGGTTCAAGGATACCCTGGAGACCACCTTTGGCATAAAAGTAGGATTGGTTCTCAGAGACACTCTATCCTGATGGAAGATAAGGAAAGGCTGTACTGCCATTAATGCCTGTAACTCAGATACCCTTCTTGCCGAAGTGATTGCTAGCAGGAATGCAGTTTTCCAAGATAAGAACTGTAAGTCTGCTGTTGCTGCTGGTTCAAAAGGAGGGAGTGTTAATTTTTCCAGCACAAAGTTGAGATCCCATGCAGGCAGAGGTGGTTTCCTTGGAGGCTTTACGTTTTTGATACCTCTCAAGAACTGCCTGAGTAGAGGATGAGAGAAGACAGGAGGATCCATGTTGTACTCTGCTGAAATTGCTGATGCATGAATCTTAATGGAGGAGTAGGACAGGCCATTGTGGAACAGTTCTGCTAAGTATTCCAGGATGTGTGCTATGTTTGCCAGTGAGACATTTTCTCCCTTTGCTGCACTCCAAATGAGGAATCTTTTCCATTTGGCTGAATATGTTTTCCTTGTGGAGGGTCTGCGAGCCTCCAGGATAATGTCCTTAACCCTCTGAGATAAATCTGGTTGGTTTTGTTTTATGCAATATTCCAAGCAGTTAGCTGCAGTGTTTTCAAGTTTGGATGCAGGGTCTTGTAGTTTTTCTGCGTTAGAAGTAAGGGACATAGAGGTAGAGGCCATGAGTGTGTCCGAGACATGCTTCTCAGTAGCGGGTACCAATGTTGTCTTGGCCAGTCTGGAGCTATCAGAATTACCTTTGGCTGTTCCTCTCTGATCTTCAGTAGGACTTTGTACATCAAAGGAAGAGGTGGAAAGGCATATGCTGTCAGGCCCTTCCAGCTGAAAGAAAGGGAGTCCACCCTCCAGGCAAGTGGGTGGTATACTCTTGAGCAGAATTTCTTCAATTGGTGGTTGTGTGGGGAGGCGAACAGGTCTATCTCTGGCATTCCCCATTTTTTTGTTATGGTTTTGAAGATATCTGGATGCAGCATCCATTCGTGAGCATCCGTGGTAGTTCTGCTTAAGCTGTCTGCTAGTGAATTTTCTTTTCCTGGTACAAATCTGGCCTGCAGTTGAATGTTGAGATTGAGGGCCAAATTCCACAGGTCCATTGCCATCCGGCATAGAGGGTATGGGTGTGTACCTCCCTGTTTGTTGATGTACCACATGACTGTGGTATTGTCCGTCCTTATCAGCAGGTGTCCTTGTTGGAGGAATGGTCTGAAAGCCTCGATTGCATGTTTCACTGCCAGCATCTCCTTTAGATTTATGTGTAGATTCAGCTGGTCTTGGGACCATAGGCCTTGTATACACTTGTCTTCCATGTGTGCCCCCCAGCCTAGGTCTGAGGCGTCCGTGGTGATGGTCTGGCTTGGATGTGGTTTGTGGAAAGGCAATCCTCTGTTTATCTGACAGGCCTGAGCCCACCACAGGAATTCTTTTTTCAGACATGGAATGATTGGTATCTGGGCTTCTAGACTGTGCTTGTGTTGAGACCATACATTCCTTAGGTACCATTGTAACTTTCTCATATGCAGCCTGGCATGTGGGATCAATATTATGCAGGATGCCATGTAACCCAGGGCTTGCAGGACTTTCCTTGCAGTAAGCTGAGTTTGTGTTGTTAATGCCATGAAATAGACTGGTAGTTGCTTTTGTTTTTCCTCTGTGAGAAAAGCCATCCGAGTTGTTGTATCCAGTTCTGCACCCAAAAATGTTATCCTTTGGGATGGTACTAGCCTTGACTTTTGAATGTTGACTGTGTATCCCAAGGCTTGCAACAGTTGTATGACATTGGCCAAATCCTTTATTAATTTTGTCTTGTTGTCCGCTTGTATTAGGCAGTCGTCCAGGTATGGGTAAATTTGAATTCCCTGAAGCCTGCAATGAGCAATTACTGATGCCAGGCATTTCTTGAATACTCTGGGCGCAGTAGATAAGCCAAAGGGCAATGCTGAGAATTGATAATGCTCTGATCCTGCAAGAAATCTGAGGTGTCTTCTGCAATCTGGTCGTATAGGGACGTGCAGGTATGCCTCATTGAGATCTAGAGTCACCAGCCAAGACTCCTTGCCCAACATGGGAAGAAGTTGCTGGAGGGTCAGCATTTTGAATTTTGGAACAATGAGGTATGTGTTCAGTGCGGACAAGTCGAGAATAGGTCTCCACTGATTTTCTTTTCTTGGTACAAGGAATAGTCTGGAGTAAAATCCTTGGCCTTGTTCCATAGATGGTACCTTTTCTATTGCTCTCATCCTTAGTAAGCTGTTGATTTGTTTTAGAGCCTCTGTTTTTTGGCTTGGTGGAAGGTTTGGCATTCCTCTCTTTTTTGGTAGAGTGTGGAAGTGAAACCTGTAGCCCTTGTCTATTGTTTGTAAAGTCCATTTGTCTCCTGTAATGCAATACCAGTTTTCTGAAAATAAAGCTAGCTTTCCACCCAAGGGTGCTTCCAGTTGTTCCCTGGTAGGCGGAATCAGAGCCAAGTCATTGTGTCTGTCCTGTAGAAGTGGTTGTAGTCGCAGCTGTGGCAGCACTTCTCTGGTTGGCAGGTTGCCATTGACGACCCCTGTAGGCACCCCTTGATTGACTTCTGCCTCTTGGGCGTCTATTTCTGCCTCTCTGTGCTCTGGAGGTGTCTGGAAAGGACCAATTCTTTGAGGGCCAATTTCTGCTAAACCTCGGAGGTTGGACCTGCAAAAAATCCTTGACTGTTTGGACAGATTTTGCTTTTTCTTCCACTTTCTTTAGAACCTCCTGTGCAGGGGAGCCAAACAAACTTTGTTTCTCCATAGGAGCATCTAGGAGTTTTGACTTAACATGGTCTGGTAAGGATTGTTCTTTTAACCAGGCATGCCTTCGAATCACTGCTCCAGTCATAGCTGATCTAAAAGAAGCCTCCAGTGCATCATAGCCACATTTTAAAAAATTATTACTGACCTGCTGAGAATTATGTACCAAATCCTGAAGGGACTTACAGTCTATAGGTTCAGGAGAGGACAGTTTTTTATTTAGCTGGTCTAACAAAAATTCCTGGTACTGTATCATGTGAAATTGACAGTTTAAGGCCCTGGCAGAAAGAGTAGCAGATGTATAAACCTTTTTACCCCATCTCTCTAATGCTCTAGATTCCCTTTCAGAGGCAGCTGCAACACCTTTAGGGCCCTGAGAAATGGTTTCTGGGTCTGCAACATGAGCCTTATACAAGTGGTAGTGAGAGTCCGGGACCCTGTAGTATCTGTCAGGTTTGGCAGGGGCCGGAGGAAGAGAATCAGGGGCAGTACTGGCATCATTATATGCATCATCAACAACTGATAGTACAGGGGGTATGGCTAAAGGCCTATGCTGTGGTAAGTGTAAAAAAGTCCTTAGCCTTTTCCTTGAATCAGAAAAATCCTGGCCCTGCCATTGGAAGTGTTCCCTCATTGAGTGTAGGGTTTCCCCAAATGAAAATTCTTCTGGAGGAGAAGCAGAAGGAATGGAGTCTTCTGCATCAGAATCCTCATAAGGTGAGTAAGGGCCTTCCTGATGGTAAGATAAATCTGAGCCATCCGAGGAATAGTCTGAAGAGAGAGGTTCAGGGGGTTCAGTCCTAGGCCTCTTATCAGGAGGGGGTTGAGAGGCCCTGTATGGGTGAGGTTGGGATCCCCTGATCAAAGAAATAAGGTCCTCAGCAAGGCTGAGAATCTGGGAACTAGAAGTAGGCCTGTGAGAGGGAGCTTTTGTAGGTAAGACCTTGGAAATTTTGGCTGCTTTAGCCCTGGAAAAGGCCTTGATAGACATAGAAGCAGGGGGTCTAGCAGCCCCACGTGCAGGAGTAGAGATGTCTAAAGGAATAGTGTCAGACAAATCCTGGGTGCCTGCTTCTGCAGCAGTAATTTCTGTAGCCGATTCAGCCATGGCCTGTGTGGCCTCGGTTATCGGAGGCATGCTTTCGGCCGAAGGGAGAACCGAGGTCTCGGTTTCAGCCGAAACAGAGACACTCGCGGTAGGCCTAACCGTGGTTTCAGCCGAAACCGCGGGCCACGAGTGTCGGTCCTTTTCCTTGCGTTTTTTAGCTAATTGTGTAGTCGGAGTCTCCGACGGCATTTTATATGCAAAAGCGGGACCAAAAAACTCTTCTGCAAACTCCGACCGAAGTCTAAGTGTCCGTCGGTTGAAGGAAGCACAGGCTAAACAAGCTGATACGTCGTGGTCTGGGCCTAAGCAAGGAAGGCAGTAAGAGTGGAAATCCTTATGAGGTATTTGTTTCCCACAAGTTAAACAATTATTTACTTTGTCTGACATCGGCTGAGGCAAGAAAGAGTCCCCAACGGGGTACTTAGCTTTTTTAGAAGTCTTCGGTAGTAGAAATCTCTGGATCTGACCGACCGGCACTTGCGAACAGCTTCTGCTTCGGGCACCGCGCGGCAAGAAAGACTGGGGAAAATGGTGTCGGCTGATGCCTTTATACCCCAGAAGCTATGACGTCGGGTGAAGTGCGACATCAGCCGAGGCCAGACCCAGACTTTGGAATCCGGCCGACCGAAGGGCTGCCTGAGGCAGGACAACCCATATGTTAGGACTGCAGATGCATCCTTGAAGGACATCAACGTACCCAACACACTAGTCATAGGTGACTCTATAGGCAGGCACACTGATGTCCCACTCACCAGAAGGTTACTGTCAGCTGCTTGTCAGGTGCCAGGATCCACCACATAACCCACACACTCAGGTCACTCCACAACAAGTACAAATATGACTCTGTCATTGTCCGTGTTGGTGTAAATAACCTGAGACGTACCTCTGGACTACATGAAGAGACATGGAAGAGCTCTCTGATCTTGTAGGCCAGGCAGGTATGACCCTAGCCCTGAGTAGCACTCTGCCATCGCCCAGAATGATACCGCAGTACAAGGACAAAATGACTGACTTCAACAATTGGCTAAGCTTCTGGTGTCATTCTAAGGGGATCCAGAATCTGTCTGCTTGGGATGACATGGTCGACAGACCACGATGCTTTGCCACAGATGGCCTGCACCTGTCACCCCTGGTATTCTGGATACTGGCTAAGGCTCTTACCGCCCCTATAGTGCCTTTTTTAGGCAAGGTTCAAATGACAAATTCAGCACCGTAACAGAAACAGGCAAGCAAAAACTGAGGGTAATGCTACTTAATGCTAGAAGTCTAAATCTCAAAATGCACTCACTAGATGGCACTCCTTACAATGAAGAACATCGATATCTGTGCAGTGACCGAGACCTGGTTCAAGGCTCCAGAGAGCACCCCTGCACTACCAGGCTATAACTCATACCACTTTTCGGCCATGTAACCTGGACCGAAACACCAAAGGTGGAGGTGTGTCCATATTCATTAAGGATATCTACACCAGGCTAGTTGCTCAGCATAATGCATCCGAGGTTATCCAAGTGCAATTAACTCTTGGCAAAACTGCAATCCAAATTGTAGCTTGCTACATATCCCCCACCATGCCCCAGGATTCCCACTCCTCTTTTCTTGCTGTACTGGAACATATTAGGGTTCAAACAAATACCCTAATAATGGGCAACTTCAAGTACCCCACCATTAACTGGGAAAACTACTTGTGTACCAACTCCTTAGCTCAACACTTTCTAGAATTCATAAACTCCAATGCCCTGGATCAACTTATCCACACCCCCACCAGGGGCAACAATATCCTAGACCTAGTCATTACCAACATGACTGACCGGTGTCCCACACCTGAAGCCAACTCCTCAGTCCGTTCCGACCATAAGCTAATCACCCTTGATATCCACATCCTGCCCCCACCACCCATTAAGGAAACCATGGTAAAGAATTTCTCCAAAGCCAACTTCATGCTTCTTAAGACAGAAGTGGTGATCTTCATGACACCCATGCAGATGGACAATACAGTTACAACAGCTGGATCCCACACAAATGCACTCTATAAGCACTTACACGAGTGCATGGATCGTGCTATCCGAAACAGAGCCAAAATGCTATCCTACAAAAAAAAGGAAGCCAAGCTGGTGGTCCCCTGCCGTAAACAAACTGTACAACAGAAGGAAGAAACTGTTGCAAGAGAGTAAAATCCCATGAGTGGAGGAGCTCCCTGGTCAGCCTCAGTAAGAAGCTGAGATCCCTTATAAGATCCTCCAAAGCTAGCTATGAAAACAAAATAGTCACAACCACAAAGCATTCTACAGCTATGTCAAGAATCTCGATGGCAACACCCAGATCTGCTCTGAGTTACAGCACAACGGCATGAAAATTACAGAACCAACTGATATTGCCAACATCCTGGCAGATAGGTTCAGCTTTACCCCACCCCACCCCCTAAAGGGCCCATTTACCCCCCCCACCCCCCAAAGGGACAATATCTATACAAGAAGAATGCAGAGTCCCTGTAATCACAACTACGCAGGTAAAAGCTGCACTCTCTAAAGCCAAAAACACACCATCCATGGGACCGGACAACACCCCAGGATGCGTTTTACATGAACTTCAGAATGAACTGGCTCCCCACTTAAGCACCATGTTCAATAATAGCCTCGCATCAGGCTTTGTGCCCACCGAATGGCACACAGCAACAGTTATCCCACTAAACAAAGGGGGAGCCACCACTGATCCTGGGAACTATTGCCCTATTAGCCTGGTGAGCCTGGTCTGCAAGGCCATGAAACGTATCACCATGAACTCATAAACAAAGACATAGGTAACCTCCAAACTCTGGATCCCACCCAGTTCGGGTTTGTGAAAGGCAGATCATGCCTCCTGAACCTGATCGACTTCTTTGCGGCAGTCACCAAAGCTGTAGATGAGGGTAAGGTGGTTCACACAGCCTATCTTGACCTCTCCAAGGCTTTTGACACCATCCCCCATTCTGGAATTATAGCTAAACTCAGTAAACTAGGTATAAATCCCTATGTCACAAGATGGGTTGACAACTGGCTCAATGACAGAACCCACACTGTAAAAGTTGCAGACTCCAAATCTGACCACAAACCAGTGACAAGTGGAGTACCACAGGGTTCAGTCCTGGGATCTCTCCTGTTTGGCATCTACTTCTCTGAAGTACAGGATAACACAGAAGGCCTCTGGCTAACGAAGTTCACAGATGACTGCAAACTAGGAGCCATAGTCAAGTCCCCAAATGATGTGGACATCCTACAGAAGGGACACACTGAGACAGATTCCTGGTGTCAGAGCCATAGCCTCAAGTTTAATGCCAAAAAGTGCAGTGTCATCCTCTTTGGTAAAAACTCAGTACCCATGAACTACCACATAGGCAGCAATCTACTTAACACCGAATGTGTGATAAGAGACCTTGGGATCCAGGTGGACAGTAGTCTCTCCTTTGATAGTCACATCGCAATAGTAGTTAGGAAGTCCTTCTACGTGGCACACCTCATCAAAATTATCCCCTTTGAATTTTTATCTCTGGAATAATAGTGTCATGGCTTAACTGCATAATGGTTTGCCACTGTTTCATGGTTGTTGCGATATACTTTCAGTGTAGGGTGTATCTTACACATTTTTAAGCACTCTTTCATCCATGAGTGTGGGATACTGTCAAATGCCATTTTTGTAGTCTGGCCATGCCATACTTAGATTCTTCGTCTTTTTACAGTTCTCCACTATGACTTTATTTAACAGTAATGGAAAGGGTGGCCCAGTGGTTAAGATGTTTGCCTTACAAAGACAAAGTAAAGGGTTTGAGTCTCACAGGGGATAATTGGCTAGGCTTACAATGGCTCGCAAGGGCAGTTAGCCTAGTACTAACCTATGATCCTATAAAAAGAGCTCTCATCCAGGAAAAAAAAGCGGTCACTGTTCCCCTCTACTCGACACTCATTAGACCCATTATAGTGTACAACCCCCCTTTTGGAATGTACCTCGCAAGACATCTGCAGCAGCTGGAAAGGCCACAGAAGTACCTCACAAAGAGGATTACTGGCCTCAAACAAATGCCCTGCACTGGCCGTTTCAAAAAACTCTAGCTTTACTTCGTAGCATATCGCCTACTCCGAGGTGATCTTTGCCTAACATATAAAGCTATATCAAACCCAGACCTGTTGGACATGCTACACTTAAAGAAATACCAATCCCTCAGAGCTACATGCTCTAGGGACCTAAACCTTGTCACCACAATAAAAAGGACATGCTGGAGGGATAGATTCCTGTCCCAGAGACTTCCCATACTCTGTAACAGGCTACACATCTATGTCAAGCAAAGTTCTTCATTAGCACTCTTTAAGAAAAATCTTGATGAGTGGATGGGAAATAGAAAATACACCCTGGGTATCACTTCTGTGTCTGCTCGACAGTGGCACAGGAAAATAACTTTCTTGGGTGGCGTAAGCCAGGGAACCTTGCTGGGTAGGCTTACGTAGGCCCTTGAGCCTATAGCCTAGTACCTACCTATGAACCTTATGAAAAACTAGGACGGCCTCTCTGAATGAGGATCTGCAGATCTGAAATCATTCAAGCTGAATGAAGCACTAGCAAGTAAAGCAGTTTCCCAGGTTATATATTTGGTGGTGGTGCTGTAATGCAGGTGCTTCAAAAGAGGGAGATCTCATTTTTTTTTGGACATTAAAGTCTCATATAGGAGCAATACTCTTTCTAGGATCCCCCCATGTAAATGCTTTAGAGAGAGTCTGAATGCAAGGTGATAATCCATAGGCCTGCAGGTGGAAACATCTGACAAATGTGCCTTCACAGCAGAATGCCAGACCTGAATTTATTCCTCTCTGTTTTAATTAGTTGAGCAGGATAGAGCACTGACCTGATGGATCATATTCAGGCTCAGCCCAGGAGTACAGAAAGAGAACAAAGGAAATGGAATATTTTGTTACAAACACAGTAGTAATCATTACTGGGAGGGTCACTTTTAAGTTAAAAAGTGCAGACAGAAGTGGGTACCAAAGTAGGAGGAATGAGAGAGGCAGAAGTTGGGAGGTTATCAAGTTCATAAAGTAAGCTTACTTAAGTATTACAAAATCAAGGAACTGATGCAACAAGAGTCTCAATTCTTTATGTGGCACCAGAGGGAAAACCTCTTCCACTTGGATGAGTAGGATTTCCTTTTTGCAGGTTTTCTAGTCTCCTCATTAGTAGCACATCCTCCGTGAGCTGATGCCTAAAAGGCAAAACAGTTCAATCTTCCAGGAAGTGCTGCAGGCGTTTAGTCTGGGGTGTAGTATGCTCCTGTTGCAAGGCAAGGTCCAATTACAAAAGCAACAAAGTTTCATCCTTGCCAGCAGAAGCAGGCAAAACGAATACAGTCCAGACCAAAAGGGTACTATTAGGAGCACCCTTGACTCCTTCTCTCTTACCTTCTGGATCACAGTGGAGAAAATGAACCAGAGGGATGGCATAACAAAAACCTGTTTGGATGAAGAAGACACCTACTGCTCAAGTGTGTGTGCTGCCCTACACCAGAGCTTCATCAGAAGTCTTTTGCTAACAGAAGCCAGAGCACCCAATCTATGCCCAACTTAAAAGAAAACTTGTGTAACACCCATTTCTTGTTATCTGCAG
This sequence comes from Protopterus annectens, assembly GCF_019279795.1. Taxonomy (NCBI): domain Eukaryota; kingdom Metazoa; phylum Chordata; order Ceratodontiformes; family Protopteridae; genus Protopterus; species Protopterus annectens. Next base: position 751,257,518 of record NC_056735.1, on the reverse strand, counting down.
ATGATCTGCTTAGCTGGTCCACTACAGAGTTTATCTGGAGTAGAATGCAGACTGCCCTTCAGGTCATGTGCAAATGAAGAGTTCACTCACCCAGGAAGTAACAGACAGCCACACAAGTAATAAGAATGAGTCACCCTTGCCTGTGGGTATACCAACATTTCAGTATTACTATTGTCATTTGCAAGATCAGATCCTCCCCGACAAAATGGATATGAAGGCTTCAAATGCCTGAATGAAAGTCATAATTTTCTTTACATTTACAGATTTCTTTTTAGCCTAAATATCTTGCATCTTGAAGCATATTAAGTGCTCCCAAACCTATGTCTGACACATCCATGATTCAGGAATGATTACGGGATTCCTAATATGTATGACATTCCTTGGTTCTACATGAGCAGTCTGGACAACCATTATATCTCCTCTGTAATACAAGACACCATAATGATCACTGCCAGGGACTGGCAGTGTTGGCAGCAGGTATTTCTTACATACCACTATGGCCTTCACATGTGTATCCTTGCCAAAAGAACCATTAAAATTGTGGAGACCATAAACCTCAGTGCCCTCAAAAGTTTCCTTGCTGTGACCAACATTTACTTTCATTCTGTGAACAGCACCTCCAAATCAGATTTCCTCTCATTCTGTGAACAGCACCTCCAAATAAGATTTCCTCTCTGAGTGAAACAGAGGGTAAAGTGTCAAATGTCTAGTCCTTGGGAGGATATTAACATGGTCCAATTCTTCCCACTCATTCTTTGAGGAGTCATTTCTCTCTGGGGAGGGTTCCATCTTTTGCCTAGCAGAGAAGACTCCAGACACTGAAAGCTGATCTGCATTTGACTGCAAGCCTCACAGGAATTGAAGGAATCCTTGAGGTAAGGAGTGCCATGCGTGGAGGAACAGGATAGGGAGAGGGAGGCTGAAGCTCTACCAAATTAAATGAGGTCCAAGCAACTTTTGTGAGCGTCTATGGCAGGCATCCTATGCACAACCTTTTCTGCCCACGTGGCTGGGGTGGTCATCAAGGAAGTCTGTGCCTAGACATGAGATTCCTGGACCTCAGCCTTTCCATGCAGAACAATCATAACTCTTCCCCTCCCCATTTTCTATATGGGGTTGGAGTGTTGTTTCAACTGTCACCATCTTTCTTAATTTGATGCCACTCTCCTACCTCACTTCAACAGTCATGTCTGTCACAGGACTTCTCTCATAAAACCCATCTACCCCTTTGCTTGATGTCATCATCTCCTCATGCCTTCTTCCTTTCTTTCCCAAATCATTTTCAGCAGGTTGTTTTCTGCTTTACTGCACATGTGCCCGAACCACTGTAATCTGTTCTTTGTTTTTTCTGCAACTGGAGCTACTATGGCTTCTGCTCTGATGTCCTCATGTCTTAGTCTGCCTTACAGCATGCAACCTACCACCAGTCTCAGGCACTTCACCTCAATCACTATTAGCTTCCTCGGTTGCTCTACTTTCACTTCCCAGGTTTCTGTACTGCACATAAGTACTGGTTACACTACTGTTTTGTGTCAGACCTAGCCATTTAACAGTGTAAAAACTAGATCTAGGTGATTTCGTTACACTGACTATTGTCGACAAAAAGTGGCATGGATATTTGCTGGTGATAAGTAGGCTGAGAACCCTGCCTAATTCGTCCTATGTCAAAAACTTGTGCTAACAGTGAGAGAGGTTCATCAAGGATGTCTTAGCTAAAACAGTAGGCTAACAATCCTCCCTTTCTAAAATTATGAAGCACGCTTTTGGTACAGGTCCCCAAAATAGGGCATCTATCCAAACTCTGCATAAAGGCTCTTGGCTCAAGAAGGGTGTACCTTGATCTAAAGGTGTGATTACCTCCAAAGGTATTTTAACAGATACCTTCGATATTGCAGATGTGTGGGGTGCAAAAGCACCTCACCTGGATATGCACACTCAAACTGAGAAAGGACATTGGATTCTGCAGTCACGACTCCAGGATTTCCAATTACCTTCTACAGATGTCACTTTTCTAACTGCTCTGCATAGGGGGGACATCAAAGGTTGGGGATGAACTAGAAAATGCTACAGTGATTCTAGTCCAGGCCTTGAGCCTCTTTATGCCTAAAAAATCTGTGGGAAGAATGCTCCATTTTTCTTGACTATTTTAATCCTAGTAAACCTTAAACCTTCAAGGTTATGGCTCTGGTCCAAAGTAGAATACATGAAGGATATGAGAGTTTTTATGAAGAACTTGACTACCACAAGAGCATCTGCCTTCTATCTTAGTAATGGGCATACCATAAAGCACACCCAGTCATATGACGCCTACAAAACAACACAATGGCAGCCTTAATTATAAAGACACTAACAGCAACAAGAAAATTTTTCCACTAGGGTACTTACCTGGTCCGAGCTCCAAAGCAAGCAGAACAACTCTGGACTACAAATTATACAGCACAATAACAATGCACTGTGAATTGTGGGAAGCAATATCTAAATTGGTGCAGGCAGACATCAGATTTAAACTAAGATCCAGGTTTCTAGCTTTGCAGTGCAACACCTTAATCACTGTTCTCAGTTACACTGCTTCCCCTTCCTACATTACAGTATTTGTTTAAAGGGCAGGCTAGCACTAAAAGTAGGTAATTAGGATCTGAAAGGTTTGCTTTTTTTTTTTTGCATACTTACACTTAGAGGAGTGAAAGATGCTGTGGTGTGACAGTACCAGGGCTTAGAATATTTAGTTTGTTACATTCAAAGCTTTTGGCAGCAAAGTATCTTTCCCCTTATAATCAATCTTAAGTGACATATTCTTAATAAAATCCCCTGGAATGCCACTTACAAATACATCTACTACTAAGCAACTAACTTCCTCTTACTCTTTAGTAAGAAGCTATTCTTTACCTCTGTATCCCTGCAATTAATCCCAGATGTTGTGCTTTTAGAACGCTCTGGACAAACTGGGGTAGATTTCTTCCAAGGTGCAATTTCAACACGACTGACCTGAAATGCAGAACACGTCACAGTGTTGGAGGGGGAAAAAAACTAGTCAACAGGCACAGTACAATATGCATTTTTGAATAACATAAAAGACAAAGTGTAAATCACATTTCCATCTGCATGTGATGACAAAAAACATCTCCACAACTGCAAAACTGAAGGTGCTTCATATTCCAGTTCTGCTAGTCAAAAGACAGTGGGACTTCCAAACAGATTTTTTTTCTAAATTTGTACACAAAACAGTAGTAGGTGAAAGTGTGCACACCTGGTACAGGAAAGGCAAGATCAACATTTATACCACAGACATGTAGATACCTGAGAAGGATTACTTCTGCAACAGACTTCATAATTGTTGGGAATCAGCTACGTGTGTTGTGTGTGTTTTGTGTAGATGTGTGTAGATGTGCCTGCAGTAAGCACCCCTACCTGCCTGAAACTGTCGAGTACATTTATAACAGTTCAGCAAGCAAGAACTTGCTTCTATAGTGTGTGTTGGGGGCAGGTAAGAAAGATGCAGGTTCCAATTCCAGAGTTCAGGGAGGTAGTGGGGAAGGAGTTTACAGTGCAGCAGTGATCCTTTTATTCAATCTACTGTTAATGGAAGTTTGCCCACACAACTGCAATAAGTTTTTGATGAGAACTGCAGCAGTACAATTCACAACGGCTAGGAAAATACTAGTATTGAAACAAAAAAGCAAAAAAAACCCCAATAAAAATAAGAAACCTGCAGGCCACAGAGACTTTGACAGTAACAACAACCAGTAAAGGTGGAGTAAAATGCAAAACAGTACAAAAACGGTGGATTAGTGCTTTCATTAATATAAACTTCTTCAGATACAACACATTGCTTGAACTCTATTTAAATAGCACCAGGTAAAATGTCACATGGTAAAAAAAAAAAAAAATTCACATCATAGAAATTACATGATCACCTGGATGCCATGCTCTAAGCAAAGCAAAAAATTTAAAGTGACAAAACACATTTAAAGCAACCAAATAGGACAAAAAAAAAACTTTAAATACTTCTTAAATGAGATTTAAATAACATTTAAATAATCTCTCTCTAAAGCCTTCGGTTTTAACAAACAGGAACTAGATGTAAAAGCATTACACCCTGGCCAACTACCAGCATTTAATTGCAGGTGCCAATATAATTCATGTTTTTCTAAAAGTAGCTGCTAGGGAACACGACGCAGATCCATTGCCATGCTCTCTATAACCACAAACTTAAAAGGTACGTGCAGGAAAGGTGCTAGTATCTCCAGCATTGCTGTCTTTTTTTTTTTTGTTTTGCTTAATATCATTGTTTTGTTCCCATATACAATCTTTAAAATGGCATTCAGTTTTGCCTACATAATAGGCTGAACAAGTGTCACACAAAGCAGCAATAAACACCACCCTTGGTAAGGCAGTTACATGCATCTTTCATCTTAAACTTAAAACCATTAATAGTAAATTGCTCCCAACAAAGAATAAATGTGTACATAAAACAGCTCCCACACTTGAACATCTTAAAATGTGAAAGATCACTTTTCCTGCCAAAATACTCAACCAAGTACTTAAAGTTCTGCCCTTTCCTGAAGGCAACAAGAGGTGTTTCACTCACTTTACCAGCAATCTGGCTATCATCCTTCAAAATTGCCCAACTTTTATAAAGAATATCTCTAATCTGGTTACTGTCCACGTTACACTGGGTAATAAACAAACTGACCAAAACTGCATCAGTCCTGCAATCATTACCAAGATACAACAAGCGAAAACTGTATCAGATACCAAAATATGACAAATCAGTGACCATATTCTCTTCTCTTCAGGATATTCTCTTGCCAAAAACATAAAATTTAATGTGCTCAGATTCATCCAAGAAAGATTCAAAGTCAGAAACCATACATGCAGCTCTAACAAACTGTCCCTTAACAACAACAACACGCTTTTGGTGATGGGGGTGTAGGAGCTGGTATAATGCAGGTACTTGTTTGGAAAGGAAGATTTCCTGTAAATTTTGCTTTCAATTTTTTTGTTGATGGAATCCTTATAAAGCCAAGTGTCTAAAAAAGCAATATTGTCATTATCCTCCACATAAGAAAACGTCTGTTTTTGACAAGAGAATATCTTGTTAGATTTGTTTGATTCACTGATGTATGAGGTGACCAACAAAAAAAGAGTGTGTGGCCATTTTAAACCCATTTTACAGCATGCCCACCCTCAGGAACCTGATAATACTCCTGATACTACAGTGAAGCTGATGGACCAGAGCATAATTTTGTAGACAGTACAGTTGTGTACACTTACCATAAATGTAGATGTTCGAATGTATTCACTGTTGCAGTCATTACATTTGGGTAATCCTGCTGGCAGGTTGCCCTCAGTCGGCCTGAATTCCAAATTCTTGGGTCGTTGCGTCGGCTGTCATCACCCCTTCCCTGACGTCAGGTCGTCAAGGGTATAAAAGAAGCAGCCATTTCCTTTAGTTTTTCTTGCCCCAGATGTCAGGTGCCCCCTAAAAGGGTAGCCAAAATTTATATCTATATATAAAATTACATGCAACAATATAAACTTTACCTTCATCTACAAGCAAATACACCACATAGGTTGTATAAATCAGAGAAGGAAAGATAGGTTCAATCAGAAGAAAAAGGGGGAATGGCGGGTGGGTAACCTGGACTGCAACAGTGAATACACTCGAACATCTACATTTATGGTAAGTGTACACAACTGTACTATGTTCTTCGTGTTTCATTGTTGCAGTCATTACATTTGGGTAGATTCCAAAAGCTATGGTTGGAAGGCTGGAGCTAAACAGCATTAGGAGCGGCTATGAGACCCTGCAGAACTGCAGTGGCAAAGCCTGCCCTGGCTTTAGAGAAGAGTGGCAGATGATAGTGCTTTGTAAAGGTGTGCACTGAACTCCAAGTAGCTGCCTCTAAAATGTCCTTGGTTAGTACTCCCCTGAGAAAGGTGGCTGAAGTGGCTTCAGCTCTGGTGGAATGTGGCCTAATGCCCCTTGGGCACTGGCTTGTCATGGTATAAGTAGCAGAAATGAATGCAATGGCCTATCCACTTTGAAATAGTCTGCTTTGAGACGGCCTTTCCGTGTGATCCTGCAGTATATGCCACTAGTAATTGCTGTGTCTTTCTAAAAACTTTGGTTCTGTCCAAGTAGAATCTAAGCTGTCTGTGTATGTCCAAAGAATGCAGAATTCTTTCCCCCTTGTTCTGTGGATTTGGATAAAACAGTGGCAGATGAATGGTTTGGTTAAGAGCCACACTGGACACCACTTTAGGCATAAATGTCGGGTTTGTCCTCAGGGAGTCCCTGTCTGGATAAAAAATGATAAAAGGTTCCACAGCCATGAGTGCCTGTAGCTCTGAAACTTGTCTTGCAGAAGTTATTGCTAGGAGCAGAGCTGTTTTCCAAGATAAAAACTTTACATCAGCAGTAGCAGCTGGCTCAAAGAGGCAGGGTGAGTTTTTCCAAGACATAGTTGAGGTCCCATGCAGGCACTGGTGATCTCCTTGGAGGTCTTAAATTTTTGGCTCCTCTGAGGTACTGTTTTAATAAGGGATGAGAAAAGATTGGTGGCTCTGCATTGTAATGAGCCGAAATGGCAGAGGCATGAATTTTAATAGATGAGAAAGATAGGTCTTTGTCCAGCATCTCAGTTAAGTACTGTAAAATCTGAGGAATATTTGGCACAGCTGTATCTGTTCCTTGTGCCTGGTTCCAAGCGCAGAATCTCTTCCATTTTCCAGCATAAGATTTTCTAGTCCTAGGCCTTATGGCTTTCAAAATGACATCCATCACAGCTTTGTTGAGAGGTGTGTTTTGTATGACTACATTTTCTGTCATGCTGCCAGGTTTAAAGTCCTGAGCTGGCTGTGCAGGATCTGATTGTTTTGCTGGGACAGTAGATGCAGTACTTGAGGTAAGGTCCAAGCTGGGCATTGAGACAAGCTCCTTAATATTGGGTACCATTGCTGGCAGGGCCAGTCTGGTGCAATCAGTATCATCTTTGGCTTCTCCTGTCTGACCTTTAGGAGTACCTTGGGGAGGAGAGGCAGAGGGGGAAAGGCATATAATGATAGGTTTTTCCAGCTGAAGGATAGGGTGTCCATTTTCCATGCTTGTCTGTGATAAATCCTTGTGGAGCATCTCTTTAGTTAGTAGTTGTGAGGGGAGGCAAATAGATCTATGTCCGGGCATCCCCATTTCCTTGTTATTATGCTGAAGACTTGTGGATCCAGCTGCCACTCGTGGGGATCCATGAGGTTTCTGCTTAGATCGTCTACCAGAGTATTTTTCCTTTGTGGCAGGAAGTGTGCCTGCAGATGTACTTGGTAAGGAAATGCTGTGTCCCACAAAGTCATGGCTAGTCTGCAAAGGGGGTAAGAATGTGTGCCCCCTTGCTTGTTTATATACCACATGACCTTGGTGTTGTCTGTATTTATCAGTAGTTGTTCTGGATGAAGTAGGTCCTTGAAGGCTGTCAGGGCATTTTGAACAGCTAGCATCTCTTTTTGATTGATATGTAGATGCATTTAGTTTGAGGTCCATGTTCCCTGAATGCATCTTCCTGCCATGTGGGCCCCCCAGGCATAATCTGATGCATCCGTTGTTAGTGTCTACCTGGCTGTGGGTAATGTGAACGGCTGTCCCTTGTTTTGGTGACAAGCCTTTGCCAACCATCGAAACTTCTGTTGCAAGCAAGGAATGAGAGGTATTATACTTTCCAGGCTGTGGCAATGTTGAGTCCAAACACTTTTTAGGTACCATTGAAGTTTCCTCATATGCAGTATTGCATATGGAATTAGTAGGATGCAGGATGCCATGAAGCCCAAAGCCTGCAGAATTTTTATTGCAGATAACTGCGCCTTTGTTGCTAACATTTTGAAACAGGTAGTCAGTTGGCTTTGTTTGTCTGGCGTGAGAGAAGCCATCTGGGCAGTTGTATTTAAGCTTGCACCCAGGAATATTATCTCTTGAGAGGGCACTAGTTTTGATTTATTTTCGTTGACTGTGTACCCTAGGCATGTTAGAAGTTTTTTCGCAAACGCCAGACGCTGTAGAAGGATGTCCTTGTTCTCTGCTTGAATTAGACGGTTAGTCATCCAAGTAAGGATATATTTGTATTCCTCTTTGTCTGCAAAATGCAATTACTGGTGCCAGGCACTTTGTAAAGACAGTAGATAAGCCAAAGGGCAGTGCAGAGAATTGGTAATGCATTGAGCCAGCCTTGAATCTGAGGTACATTCTGCATATTTGTCTGATTAGGACATGCAGGTATGCCTCTTTTAGGTCTAAAGTTACAAGCCAAGTGTTCTTGCCCAGCATGGGCAGACGCTGCTGCAAAGTCAACATTTTGAATTTTGGTATATCCAGGAATGTGTTCAGAATAGATATGTCCAGTATTGGCCTCCAGGCCTTGTCCTTTCTGGGTACCAAGACCAGTCTTGAGTAAAATCCTTGTCCCTGCTCTTGCTCTGGGCACTTGTTGAATGACCCTCATGTCCATGAGGGATGAGACTTGTTTTTGTGCCTCTGCCCACTGATTTTTTGGCAGATCTGGCCAGAAGTTTGCCTTTGGCAGGGTATGGAAATGGAACTTGTAGCCTTGTGACACGATATTTAGAACCCACTTGTCCTGAGTTATAATGTGCCAATTTTGGAAAAAAAAGTGCCAATTTTCACCCTAAAGGGTGCTGCCAGGAAATAAGTGCTTGGTGCAGACAGGGGGAAGTCATTGGGACGGTTTCCTGTAAGGTTGTGATTTGTCTTCTCCACTTTTGGAGGTAGAAGCACCCCATTGCTTTGACCTGTATGAACCCTGCGCCTGGGATCTGCCTCTAGGGCATCTGGGTCTGCCCCTTTGAGGTCTGTCTGACACAGGAAAGGACCAATTCTTTGTTGGCCAGTGTCTACTAAACCTAGGTGGCTGTACTTGTAAGAAATATTTGACCGTTTGCATAGATTTAGCCTTGTACTCCATTTTCTTTAACACCTCTTCTGCCTTAGCACCAAACAAAGCATCATGCTGTAAAGGTGCATCTAATAATTTAACTTTAACATGATCAGGCAGATTTTGTTCCTTTAACCAAGCATGCCTTCTATTTACAGAACCTGTAACTGCGGCCTTGCAGGAGGCCTCTAAAGAATCAAAACCACATTGCAAAGTATGCTTTCCAAATTGTTCAGCTGCATGCAATAAATCCTGCATTTCCTTGTTTTCTGCACATTCAGAGTTTAACATTTTCTGTTTAAGCAATGCCATGACATGTTGCTGATATTTGAGCATATGAAACCGACAGTTTAAGGCCCATATAGCCAAGGTAGCAGATGTGTAAACCTTTTTTCCCCATCTATCCAGTGCCCTAGAATCCCTGTCAGAAGGGGTAGGATTTTTTGCAGCGGAAGCCTTAACTCCCTTGGGACCATGAGAAATAGTTTCTGGGTCTGCAGCAGGGTTTTTAAAAAGGAATTTATGTGAGTCAGGAACCCTGTAATATCTGTCAGGCTTAACAGGTGCTGGAGGTAAGGAGTCAGGGGTAAGGCTAGACTCAGAAAACACATCATCTACAATGTCCAACACAGGAGGGATGGCTAGTGGCTTGTGCTGAGGTAGTAACAGGAAATCCCTGAGCCTCTTTTTAGATTCTGAAAAATCTTGGCTCTCCCAGTGGAAATGCTCCCTCATGGTATATAAGGTTTCCCCAAAAGAATAGTCCTCAGGAGGAGAAGCTGAAGGTATGGATTCTTGAGCATAAGAATCCTCATGAGGGGAAAAGAATATTTCTGAACAGACGAGGAATCAGAAGAAACCTGATCTGAAGATTCACAGTCTCTTGCCTAGGCCTCTTATCAGGAGGGGAATGGGAACGCCTGATCAAGGTAATCAAGTCTTCGGCCATTTTGAGCATCTGTTTTTTTGGGCAATGAGGCCTGTCCTTGCTTCTTTGCCTTTGAAGGTGCTTTAGTCTTTGCCTTTGAAGTCGGTTTAATGTATAGATGTTTGGGTCTGAATACACCCTCAGAAGACGGTGCCTGCTCAGAGGCTCCAGACCCATTCCTTGAGTTTCCAGCAGCATGGCCGACTCCACGTGGGAGTCGGTAGCGGCCTGCGACTGTAAAGTAGCAGTCGTCAGGGGCTGCGAAAGTGCCTCACTGAGAACCGGCGAGATGGCAACTGGCTTAGGAAAAGCTTCGTCGTCGGCTTTGGGCCTCGGCTGTCTTTTTCTTTTTCTTTGCGTTTTTTGTGAACTCCGGTAGTCGGATGGCTTTCCGACGACATTTCTGGATAATTAAACCTGCGTCCAAAGTAGTTTAAAGCAAAATCATACAGACGCTTAATAGTGCATTGGTTAAATCTAGCACAAAACCAGCAACCCAAAAAATTATGATCAGGGCCTAGGCAAGGAATACAGTAAGAATGAAAGTCCTTATGAGGTATTTGCTTCCCACAAGAAATAAAATTATTAACTTTTTCTGACATTGGTTCTGGAGCAAGAAAAAAAGTTTCCCCAACAGGGTACTTAGCTTTATAGAAGACTTCGGATCTGAAATTCGAACTCAAAAATCTCAGGAGTTGGCCGACCGGCACTTGCGAACTGCTTCTGCTTCGGGCACTGTGCGGCAAGAAAGACTGGAGTAAATGGCGTCAGCTGCTTCTTTTATACCCCTGACGACCTGACGTCAGGGAAGGGGAGACGACAGCCGACGCAGGACCCAAGACTTTGGAAAGTACAGTTTTGTACCTACCATAAATGTAGATGTCCGATAGACATGCAACTGCAGTCATAACATGTGGGTTGCCCTGCCTCAGGCAGCCCTCGGTCGGCGGATTCAAAGTCTGGGTCCGGCGCTGATGTCGCATTTCTCTCCCGACGTCAGAGCCGTTGGAGTACATAAGCATCAGCCGACGCCATTTTCTTCAGTGTTTCTTGCCCCAGATGCCAGGTGCCCTCCAAGGAAGGCTGTAATCAAATTAGAAGACAAAAACAGGATTCCAAACAATAAATGAGCAATAAAACAAATACACCATAACAGATATCCCAGCAAGAAAAACAGGGATAGTAGTGGACCCTAGGCATAGGGGTATGGAGGGAGGGAAAATCCGACTGCAGTTGCATGTCTATCGGACATCTACATTTATGGTAGGTACAAAACTGTACTATGTCCTTCAAGAATGCAACTGCAGTCATAACATGTGGGTAGAATACCATAGCTTAGCTGGGGGAAGAGGTATGCTCTAGGAAAGAGATGGTGTGGCAATCAAACCCTGCAGGACTGCCGAAGCAAAGCCTGCTCTGGATCTGGAATATAGAGGGAGATTGTAGTGTTTGGAGAATGTATGCACGGAGCTCCATGTAGCAGCTTCTAGAATGTCCTTGATAGGCACCCCTCTTAAAAATGCTGTAGAGGTGGCTGTAGCTCTGGTGGAATGTGGTCTGACATTGGCTGGAACAGCCTTTCCATGAAAGGAATAACAGAATCTGATGCAATGTCCAATCCATTTAGAAATAGTCTGTTTTGAAATTGCTTTTCCATGGACTGCAGGGGCGTAAGCTACAAAAAGTTGTTCAGACTTCCTATTGGCCTTGGTCCTGTCCAGGTTGTATCGAAGTTGTCTGTGAATGTCCAAGGTATGCAAAAGTCTTTCCCCCTTATTCTCAGGATTGGGGAAGAAAGCAGGCAGATGAATGGCTTGATTTAGAGAAACCCTGGATACCACCTTTGGCATAAAAGTAGGGTTGGTCCTTAATGAAACCCTGTCTCTGTGGAAAATAATAAAGGGTGGTATTGCCATTAGGGCCTGTAGCTCGAAACCCTTCTTGCTGAGGTAATTGCCAACAGGAAAGCTGTCTTCCATGAGAGAAATTGCAAGTCAACTGAAGCTGCTGGCTCAAAAGGAGGTAGAGTCAGTTTTCTAAGACAAAATTGAGGTCCCAGGCTGGCACTGGGGCCTTTCTTGGTGGCTTAATGTTCTTGATTCCCTGAGGAATTGTCTTAGTAAGGGGTGAGAGAAAACAGGAGGATCAGTGTTGTATCTAGCTGAAACAGCAGATGCATGTATCTTTATGGAAGAATATGAGAGGCCGTTCTTTAACATATCTGCCAAATATTCCAAGATAAGTGGGATGTTCAGCAATGATGCATCATGTCCCTTGCTGGTATTCCAATTGCTGAATCTTTTCCACTTTGCTAAGTAAACCTTTCTGGTGGATGGTCTTAGTGCCTCTGTTAGTATCCGCTGAACTTCCTTGGAGAGAGATAAGCTGAAGTTATTTATGGGATCTCCCAGGCTGTTAGCTGCAGTGTCTGAAGGTTTGGATGCAGTGTTTGAAATTGTGTTGAGTCAAAGTAGAGGCCACTGAGGGAGGGCCACCTCCTGGTGTGACATATGCTCCGTAGTAGTGGGTACCAGTGTTGTCTTGGCCAATCCGGAGCTATTATGATTCCCTTGGGCTTCTCTGCTTTGATCTTTAGTAATACTGAGGTCATCAGTGGCAGAGGTGGGAATGCATAGATTGCTAGGGAGTTCCAGTTGAATGAGAGGGCATCTATTTTCCAAGCTTTTGGATGGTATGTCCTTGTGCAAAATTTTGGTAGAAGATGGTTGAGGTGAGAGGCAAATAGGTCCACTTCTGGCTTGCCCCATGTCGAAGTGAGTTGTCTGAAGGCCTTTGGATGTAACCTCCACTCGTGTGGATCTGTGAAATTCCTGCTTAGGCTGTCCGCCAACACATTGTCTTTTCCTGGAACAAACTGGGATTGTAACTGGATGTTTAGGCTCAGTGACTTCTCCCAAAGCTGCATTGTCAGTCTGCAAAGGGGGTAAGAGTGGGTGCGTACCACATCACAGTGGTGTTGTCTGTCCGTATCATTAAATGGCCTTGCTGGAGTTGGTGTTGAAAAGCCTCGATGGCATGCATTACTGCCAGCATTTCCTTTTGGTTTATATGCAGATGTGTTTCCTTTGGAGACCATTGTCCTTGTATACACCTGCCTTCCATGTACCCCCATCCAAGGTCTGAGGCGTCTGTAGTCATGGTCTGTGTTATCTGTGGTTTTTTGAATGACATACCTGTGTTTTCCTGGCTCACCGAGGCCCACCATAGGAAATCCTTTTGTAGGCATGGAATGAGTGGTATGATAGTCTCCAAGTTGTTGCTGTGTTGAGACCAAATGCTTTTTAGGTACCACTGAAGCTTTCTCATGTGTAGTTTTTGCTAATGGAACCAGTAGAATGCAGGATGCCATGTAACCCAGGGCCTGTAGGAATCTCCTTGCAGTCATCTGGGTGAGTTTTGCTAAACCTTTGAAGTAGTGAGTTAACTTCTCTTGCTTGTCTTCTGTCAGGTAAGCCATCTGAGAGGCTGTGTCTAGTTTGGCTCCTAAGAAGATTATTGCTGGGATGGCTGCAGTCTTGACTTTTGGAAGTTGACTGTGTATCCCAGAGCTTGAAGTAATCGTATGACATAATCCAGGTTTTTTGTCAACATCAATTTGTCCCGCTTGTATGAGGCAGTCGTCCAGGTACGGGTAAATTTGTATACCCTGGAGCCTGCAATGAGCAATTACTGAAGCCAGGCATTTTGTAAATACTCTGGGCGAGTAGATAAGCCAAATGGCAATGCTGAGAATTGATAATGCTCTGGCCCTGCAAGAAATCTGAGGTATCTTCTGCAGCTGTGTCTGATAGGGACATGCAGGTATGCCTCCTTGAGGTCCAGAGTAATCAGCCACGATCCCTTGCCCAGCATGGGAAGGAGTTGCTGTAGAGTCAGCATTTTGAACTTTGGTACTACGAGAAAGGTGTTTAATGAGGACAAGTCCAGTATTGGTCTCCATTGAGATTCTTTTCTTGGAACAAGGAACAGTCTTGAGTAAAACCCCTGTTCTTGTTCTTGTTGTGGAACTCTTTCTAATGCTTTCATTTGAGTCAGCAGAGTGATTTGCTTGATAGCCTCTGCCCTTTGATTTTGTGGTAGGTTTGGCATGCCTTGTTTTCTTGGTAAGGTATGAAAATGAAACCTGTACCCTCGGTCTATAATGTCCAAAACCATTTGTCCTTTGTCAGTCTGTGCCAGTTTTCTGCAAACAGAGATAATTTCCCGCCCAAGGGAGCTTCTAGTTGTTCCCTAGTAGGTGGTAGTAGAGGAAAGTCATTGAGTTTGTGGTTGTTGGGCAGGTGAAACCCCTGCGTCACTTCTTTGGTTTCCTGGCTGCCATTGTCGTCCCCTGTAAGGGCCTCTCTGTATTGGCCTCTTCGGCCACGCCTGTTCTTACCCTTTGAAACTTTTCTGGATTAGGAAAGGACCAGTTTTTGAAGGCCAATTCCTACTGAATCTGGGGGTTGAACCTGGAGGAAATCTTTCACAGTCTGAACTGATTTTGCTTTTTCTTCATGGTCTTTAACACACCCTTAGCATTTGCACCAAAAAGCTTGTTGTTTTTCAAAGGTGCATCCAGAAGTTTTGCTTTTACATGATCTGGTAGAGGTTGATCTTTTAACCAAGCATGTCTACGAATCACTGCCCCTGTCATAGCTGCCCTACATGAAGCTTCCAGTGCATCATATCCACACTGCAGGAAGTGATTGCTTACTTGCTGAGTGTTATGTACAGCTTCCTGCAAAGTCTTCCTGTCTAAAGGATCAGGAGAAGCTAATGTTTTTTGTAAATCTTCTAAGAGATAATCCTGATATTGTAACATATGAAAAAGGCAATTTTAAAGCTCTCATAGATAAGGTAGTGGATGTGTAAACCTTTTTGCCCCATCTCTCTAATGACCTTGCTTCCCTGTTGGAGGGCAAAGGATTTTTTGAGGTGGAGGCTGAAACTCCTTTAGGCCCCTGTGCAATAGTTTCCAAATCAGCAGTATGGGCCCTGAATAAATGGGAATGAGTTTCTGGGACCCTGTAATACCTGTCTGGCTTGGCTGGAGCAGGAGGAAGAGAATCAGGGGTAGCACTAGAGTCAGAATACAAATCATCCAGAACATCAAGTACAGGAGGAATAGCTTAGGGCCTGTGCTGAGGCTTCTTAAGGAAAGTCCTAAGGCGTTTCCTAGAATCAGAATATTCCTGACCCTGCCACTTGAAATGTTCCCTCATGGTGTGCAGAACCTCCCCAAAAGAAATATCCTCAGGAGGGAGAGGAAGGGATGGAATCTTCTGCATCCGAGTCCTCATAGGTCTGGAAGAGCTCTTCCTGGCTAAAAGAGTGAACAGAGCCCTCAGAGTCTTCATCTGAAGGAGTAGGGTCAGAGGGTTCAACCCGGGGCCTTTTATCAGGAGGAGGCTGGGATGCTCTCTCAGGATGGGCCTGTGAACCTCTAATCATGGAAATTAAATCAGCAGCCATGGACATAATTTGTGTCTCCAGGGTCGGCTGAGGTAAGGATTTAGAAGTAATATGCTTTGTTTTGCTGGCTGCCTTAGCCCTAGTGTAGGCCTTAATAGACATGGCCATAGGAGCCTGGGCAGCTCCCGCAGGAGTGACTTTGTCTACAGCAATGGTCTCGGCATTTCCTCGGTTTTAGTATCGGAGGAAAGTCTATAACTGGCGTCGGAGTAATGTCTGGAATTGTCGTTGGTATCTGGTGTCTTCGCTTGAGTGGTGGAGAGACCATCTCAGAGAGAACCGGAGCACTCGCTAGGTTTTTGGCGTGGAGTCTGTGATAGGCGGGGATGCGAGGGTCAGTCTTTTTTTTTTTTTTTTGGGAGTTGTCGGAAGATTCCGGGCGAGAGAACCGAGCACTCGCAGGTTTTGGCGGCGTGAGTCTGTGATGACGCTGGGAGGATGATGTGTCGGCTCCCGGCTCGCTTTCGCTTTTGGGAGTCGGTCATATGCTCGCATGGTGTAAGCAAATTTATCGAAAAATCTTCAGCGAACTACGCCCGCCTGAGAGCGCGCTTGTTGAAGCGACAGGCTACACAGGCCGCGTCATGGTCTGAGCCCAGGCAAGGAGGCAGTAAGAGTGGAAATCCTTATGAGGTATTTGTTTACCACAAAAGACAATTGTTAACTTTTTTCTGACATCGGCTGAGGCAAGAAAAGGTCCCCAACGGGTACTTAACTTTTGATGACCCGAATACAGGAGCTGACCGACCGGCACTTGCGAACTGCGCAAGAAAGACTGTAGAAAATGGCGTCGGCTGATGCTTAAGTACTCCAGCCGCTCTGACGACGGAGAGAAATGCGACATCAGCCGACGTCAGACCCAGACTATGGAATCCGGCCGACCGAGGGCTGCCTGAGGCAGGACAACCCACATGTTATGACTGCAGTTGCATTCTTGAAGGACATTTCAGGCCGACTGAGGGCAACCTGCCAGCAGGATTACCCAAATGTAATGACTGCAACAGTAAAACACGAAAAACATCATTAATTCCTGTACTGGCCCTTCCAACAATGCTTGCAGGACTGATGCAGTTTTGGTCAGTTTGTTTATTACCCAGTACAACAAGAACAGTAACCTGATTTGACATATTCTTTATCCAAAATTGGCTATTTTGAAGGATGATGGACAGATTTGCTGGCAAAGTGAGTGAAAAACCTCTCATTACGTTCAGGAAAGGATAGAATTAGTACTTGGTTGAGCATTTTGACACACTCAGCAGGAAAATGATCTTACAAAATTTAAGACAGCTTAAGTGTACAAGCTGTTCTATGTGCAAATTTATTCTTTGCTGGAAGCAATTTACTATTAATGATTTTAAGTTTAAGATGAAAGAAGCATATAACTGCCATACGAAGGGTGGTGTTTATGCTGCTTTGTGCGACTGTTGTTCAGCCTATTATATAGGCAAATGAACGCTGTTTTAAAGATCGTACATGGGAACAAAACAATATCAAGCACAAAAAAGAAAGCAATGCTTTAGCTGAACATACCAGCACCTTTCCTGGACATATCTTTTAAGTTTGTGGTTATAGAGAGTGTGCCAATGATCTGTGTCATGGTCCCGAGCATCTACTTTCAGAAAGATGTGAAGTGTATTGGTGACTGCAATTAAATGCTGGTAGCTGGCCAGGACTTAATGGTTTTACATCCATTTCCTGTTTAATAAAACAAAGCTTTAGAGAGGTAGTTTTATTTAAATGCTATTTAGATCTCATTTAAGAAGTATTTAAAGTTTTTTTATTTGTCTTATTTGGCTGTTTTAAATGCATTTTCTCACTTTAAATTTTTTGCTTTGTCTAGAGCTTGGCAACCAGGTGATCATGTGATTTCTATTGTGGCATTCCTGCTGCTATTTAAATGGAGTTCAAACAATGTGGTTTTATCTGAAAAAAGTTTATATTACTAAAGGAATGAGCTAATCGACAGTTTTTGTACTGTTTTGCATTTTACTGCACCTTTACTGGCTGTTGTACCTGTCGGGAGTGTCTGTGGCCTGCGGGTTTCTTATTTTTGAAATATTAAAGTAGTGTATGGTCCAGCTACAGACCTCTGGTGGGGCAGACAAATCACCCCACAAGACAGCAGTGTTAAAATCTGTCCCACTGGCTCCTACAGTTAAAGACTAATGTTTTGTGAAAAGGTGGAAAGAACTCCACGTGGTTGCCTTCCAAAAGCTTTTGGCTAAGACATTACTGAAAAATATAGGTGTAGAAGCTGCAAAGCTTTAACCCTTCAGTGTGAACACTTAAGAGTTGGTTCTTGGTTTAAAGGAAACAAAGCTGTCACTCTTGCCCAATGTCTTTATCTCAGTACAGTACTTCAGTTGTCTGTGCACATCCATTAAATGTAAATCTCCTTCCCATTTTGGGGATTAGGAGAAAGTATGCAAACTTAATGGTCCAACTCAAGGCAACCTCAGTCTACTTTATACATAAAATATGGGATTATTCCTTAATGATACCCCAACCATGTGGAAGACTGTGTAAGACTCCTTGCATACAATGGCATACATTTCCAGACATTCCTTGACCTGTGAGACAAGTTGTGCTAGAAATAGTGTTGTCCAGGACAGGGATTTTCTAGAAGTTGGGTTGACTGGCTCAAATGAAGGAATCAACTTCAGCAAAAGTTGGGGCCTAAAAAGTTAAATTTGTCTCTAGTGGAGTCTCAGATGGAAGGCAATTTTTAAAAACTGTTTAAAGGAATGCATGTCCAAGGGTCCATCAAAGGAATGGCTATGATATGTACTGCAAGTAATGTGTATTTCAGTACTTTGTCAAGTAAGGCTGACAGATAGCTAAGAATATGCTGCCTTGGGGGGGTCTTGGATTTAACTATGCTTTGCATACCATGAAAAGAAAATCCAGCATTGAGGTTATTTCTGATTAAACACAGTGAGTGGCATACAATTAAAATAAAATCTGTTCAGTTTTACCAAGTGTTCTTACTGAATTTATTTTATCTGGCTTCCAGCAATACAAACAGTACTTCACAACGAAAAAAGTCCAAACATAGGTTCAAGGTTCTAACCTACAGGGTGCTACTTACAGTATTTTGAGATTTAGGTTGACCAGGGTCTTTTACATTGGATAAACATTGTGCAAGGGAGTAGGCTTAATTTACGAGCCTTTCTTGCTTAGCTGTACTAACTGGTAAACCCATGGTTATACTAGCTAAAAAGTACAGTTTTGTACCTACCATAAATGTAGATGTTCGAGTGGTTATGCTGCTGCAGTCATCACACTTGGGTTATCTTACCGTCAGGCGGTCCCGCAGTCGGCCTGAATTCCCAATCCTTGGTCTGGCATCGGTTGTCGCTTCTTCCCCGACGTCAGTGCGGCAGGGGTATAAAAGAGGCAGCCGACACCATTTTCTTCAGTATTTCTTGCCTCAGATGTCAGGTGCCCAAACTAAGAAGGCAAAATAAGAAGCTTGCAAAACGTACCTTAGTGCAAAACAATAGTACTAGTTGTAAGCAAATACACCATATAGACATGCATCCCAAAGGTTGATGTACATGGAGGGATAAGAAAAGCCTGGTTAGGTAGAGGGGATGGAGGGAGGGTAACCTGGACTGCAGCAGCATAACCACTCGAACATCTACATTTATGGTAGGTACAAAAGTGTACTATGTTCATCGTGCTATGCTGCTGCAGTCATCACACTTGGGTAGAGTCCCAAAGCTATGGTTGGGTGGTAGGAGCTAAACTGGGTTAGGTGCAGCTAAGATGCCCTGCAGAACTGCAGTGGCAAACCCAGCTCTGGTTTTTGAGTATAGAGGAAGGTGGTAATGCTTGGTGAAGGTGTGCACTGAACTCCAGGTAGCTGCCTCCAGAAATGTCCTTTGTTGGGACTCCTCGGAGGAAGGCTGCTGAGGTTGCTGTAGCCCTGGTAGAGTGAGACCTAACACCAGCAGGCACTGCTTTCCCATGGTGTGAGTAGTAAAAGCGGATGCAATGTGCTATCCATTTGGAGATGGTCTGTTTTGAAATAGCCTTTCCTTTTGAGCCTGGTGCATAGGATACAAGGAGTTGGTCAGATTTTCTGAAGGCCTTTGTCCTGTCCAAATAGTAACTGTCTGTGAATGTCCAAAGAGTGAAGGAGTCTTTCTCCTTTATTCTGTGGGTTTGGATAAAAGGTGGGCAAGTGTATGGTCCAATTGAGAGCCACACTGGATACTACCTTTGGCATGAAGGAAGGGTTGATGCATAAAGATACTCTGTCCTGATGGAAAATAATGAAAGGTTCCACTGCCATAAGTGCCTGCAGTTCTGAGACACTGCGTGCTGAGGTGATAGCCAGCAGCAGGGCTGTTTTCCATGACAAGTATTGAGGCTCTGCTGAACAGGCTGGTTCGAAAGGAGGAAGTGTTAACTTTTCCAGCCCAAAATTTAGATCCCAAGTTGGAGTGGGTGGTTTTCTGGGGGGTCTTATATTTTTTTCCCCTCTGAGAAACTGCCTTAGCAAAGGATGAGAGAAAATGGGAGGAACCGTATCATATTGAGCTGAAATGGCTGAAGCATGGATCTTTATGGATGAGAAAGAAAGGCCTTTGTGTAGCATCTCAGTTAGATATTGGAGTATGTGCGGAATATTTGGGATGCCAGGATTTAGGCTTCTGGCCTGGCTCCATACACAAAATCTTTTCCATTTGTCTGAGTAAGTTTTTCTGGTGCTGGGCCTCCTGGCCTCCAAAATGACATTCTGGACGTCCTTTGAGAGAAGTGTCATTTGATAATTCAAGGTATTTTCCATGCAGCTAGATTTAAGGTCCTTAGTTGACTGTGAAGGATCTGAGAGTTTTGTTGGGTTAACAGCAGAGGGAATTGAGGTAAGATCCATGGAGGGCTGCGAGTCAAGTTTCATAGTAGTGGGTGCCAGTGTTGACGTGGCCAGTCCGGAGCAATGAGGATCATCTGTGGTCTCTCTGATCTGGCTTTCAGTGATACCTGGGTCAGTAGAGGCAGAGGTGGGAAGGCGTAGACTGACAGTGCTGTCCAACTGAATGATAGGGCATCCACTTTCCAGGCCAGGGGATGATAAGTCCTTGTGCAAAATTTTTGTAGCTGGCAATTTTTGGTTGAGGCAACAGATCTATGTCTGGTGGTCCCCACCTTTGAGTTATCATTGAGAATACTTGTGGGTGTAGTCTCCACTTGTGAGGGTCTGTCAAATTTCTGCTTAATTTGTCTGCCAATATGTTTTCTTTTCCTGGCAAGAATTGTGCTTGCAGTTGTACTTGTCAAGTTAATGCTGTGTTCCACAAGTCCACTGCCTGTCTGCATAGTGGGTAGGAGTGCGTTCCTCCTTGTTTGTTTATGTACCACATAAGTGTGGTGTTGTCCGTCCTTATTAGAAGTTGTCCTGGATGCAAGAGGTCCTTGAAGGCTGTTGGTGCATTTTTTACAGCTAGCATCTCCTTCTGATTGATGTGTAGTTGCCTTTGGTTTGCAGACCATTTGTCCTGTATGCATTGTCCTGCCATGTGTGCACCCCAGGCGTAGTCTGAGGAATCTGTTGTCAAGGTTTGGTTTGCTGGAGGTGAGACAAAAGGAAGGCCCTTGTTTGCTTGGCATGCTTGAGCCCACCATAGAAACTCTTTCTGAAGGCAGGGAATGAGAGTTATACTTGCTTCGAGGCTGTGACTGTGTTGGGACCATACACTTTTTAGGTACCATTGTAGTTTTTTCATATGCAGCCTTGCATATGCAATTAGTTGAATGTAGGATGCCATGTACCCCAATGCCTGCAGGAATTTCCTTGCAGTGAGCTGGGTAGAAGTTGCCATCTTTTTGAAGTACTGAACCAGTTGTTTTTGCTTGTCTGGCATGAGGTAAGCCATCTGGGCCGTTGTATTCAAGCTGGCACCCAGGAACATTTTTTCTTGTGAGGGTATTAGTTTTAACTTCTTTTTGTTTACTATGTACCCTAGGCAACTTAGCAACTTTGTTACAAATGCCAGATGCTGTAGTAGGATGTCTTTGCTGTCCGCTTGGATCAGGCAGTCGTCCAGATATGGATAAATTTGTATTCCTCTCTGTCTGCAGTATGCAATTACTGATGCCAGGCATTTTGTGAATACTCTGGGCACAGTAGATAAGCCAAAGGGCAATGCAGAGAATTGATCATGCGTTGTGCTTGCCAAAAATCTGAGGTATCTTCTGCAATCTTGTCTGATAGGGACATGCAGGTATGCCTCTTGGAGGTCCAACGTTACCAGCCAAGACTCCTTGCCCAGCATGGGAAGAAGCTGCTGTAGTGTGAGCATTTTGAATTTGGGAATGTCCAGGTACGTGTTTAGAATTGAAAGGTCTAAGATGGGTCTCCAGGCTTTGTCCTTTCTTGGTACTAGAAACAGTCTTGAGTAAAATCCTTGACCTTGCTCTTTTGCAGGTACCTTTTGAATTGCTTTCATGTTCATGAGAGCTGAAATTTGCCTTTGTGCCTCTGCCCATTGGTTTGTTGGCAGATTTGGCATGCCTCTCATCCGTGGTAAAGTGTGAAAATGAAATCTGTAGCCTCGGGTAATAATATCCAGAACCCATTTGTCCTTTGTTATGATGTGCCAATTTTGTGGAAAAGGAGCCAGTTTTCCTCCTAGAGGTGCTGCCTGGGCAATTTTGCTTGGCAGGCGAAGAGGAAAGTCATTGAGTTTGTTTTCTGAAGGGTTGAGATCTACCGTCTCCCCCTCTTTGAGTTGTTGTTTGCCATTGTCTAGGCCTGAAGGTACCTTGTGCCTGGCCTCTGCCCCTAGGGCGTCTGTACCTGCCCCTTTGGGGTCTGTCTGAAGCAGGAAAGGACCAGTTTTTTGATGGCCAGTTTCTGCTGAAGCGAGGAGGTTGCACCTGTAAAAAATCTTTAACTGTTTGCATTGATTTTGCCTTTTCTTCCATTTTCTTTAAAAGTTCCTCTGCTTTGACACAAAATAACACATCCTTTTGCAGTGGAGCATCCAGTAACTTTGCTTTGACATGTTCTGGTAAGGTCTGCTCTTTTAGCCAAGCATGTCTATGTATTACAGACCCTGTGACCACTGCTCTACATGAGGCCTCCAAAGAATCAAAACCACACTGCAAGGTATGTTTTCCCACTTGTTCTGCTGCATGCAACAAATCTTGCATCCCTTTGAAATCTAGCTGATCTGTTTGAGGGATCATTTTCTGCTTTAACTGAGTAAGCAAGTACTGCTGGTATTTAATCATGTAGAATTGGCAGTTTAATGCCCTCATGGCCAAAGTGGCAGAGGTATACACTTTTTTCCCCCATCTTTCTAATGCCCTGGAATCTTTTTCCGCAGGTAGTGGATTCTTAGCAGTAGAGGCCTTAACCCCTTTGGGACCCTGGGAGATGGTTTCTGGGTCTGCACCAGGGCTTTTATATAAAAACTTGAGAGTCAGGGACTCAATAGTATCTGTCTGGTTTAGGTGGAGCTGGAGGTAAGGAATCTGGATTTAGACTGGATTCAGTGTAGACATCATCCAGAATGTCTACAACAGGAGGAATGGCTAGGGGTCTATGCTGAGGTAGAAGAAACAACTCACGGAGTCTTTTCTTGGAGTCAGAGTAATCTTGTCCTTCCCAGTGGAAATGCTCTCATGGTGTGCAGGGTTTCCCCAAAAGAGAAGTCTTCAGGGGGGGAAACAGAGGGAATAGACTCCTCAGCATCTGAGTCTTCATAGAGAGGGAAGGGGTAATCCTGTTCCTCAGAGTCTGCTGAGGAAATGGATTCCTGGTCTGAAGGAGGTAAATCTTCCTCCAGTCTAGGCCTTTTGTCAGGAGGGGGCTGGGAACCTCTGATAAGGGTAATCAGGTCCTCCGCCATTTTGAGCATCTGTTTTTTAGGCATAGGGGCCTGTGTGAGAGTCTGTGGACCCTGTTTCTTAACCTTTGGAAGCTTAGCGTATGACTTAACGGAGAGAGTCGCCGGTTTAAAGATGCCTTCTGAAACCGAAGGCCTGTCCATAGTGTCCGGATCGCCGCCAGGGCTGGCGTCCGCGAATTGAGGAGGAACCGGCTCCAGTGGCCCAGTAGATTCTGACTGAGAGGTAGTCATATTTTCTAAATCTGCGGTAGTCAGGAGCTGCGTAGGCGCCTCACTGAATACTGAAGATCTGGCGGCAGGCCTAACCAAGACCTCGGAATCTGGTCTAGGCTGCCTGTCTTTGTCCTTGCATTTTTTAAACACAGTGGTTGTCGGAGGTTCCGACGACATGATGTAGTTGAATTTTCTGCCAAAATAATGTTGGGCGGTATCAGCCCGACGCTTAATAGTGCGTTTACTGGACCTAGCGCAAAACAGACAACCAGAAACGTCGTGGTCTGGGCCTAGACAAGGAATACAGTAAGAATGAAAATCCTTATGAGGTATTTGCTTCCCACAAGAAATACAATTATTAACTTTGTCTGACATCGGTCTGAGGCAAGAAAAGTTTCCCCAATGGGGTACTTAGCTTGATAGAAAACTTCGGCTGAAATTCTGTTCAAAAATCTCAGGAGCTGGCCGACTGGCACTTGCGAACTGCTTCTGCTTCGGAAACCGCGCGGCAATAAAACTGAAGAAAATGGCGTTGGCTGCCTCTTTTATACCCCTGCCACACTAACGTCAGGGAAGAAGCGACAACAACAGACGCCGGACCAAGGCTTTGGAATTCAGGCCGACTGCGGGACCGCCTGATGGCAGGATAACCCAAGTGTGATGACTGCAGCAGCATAGCACGATGAACATCAGGGTTATTACAGTAAGGCCAGCTTTGTTTTCGGTTGCTTGACTGGGAGCCTATGGAGGTGGGGAAAACAGAGGAAAAAAATTAGACCCTTGATCCAGTGAAGAAAAAAGGCATTCACTACCAAAGCTTATTTGTATGTGTAATGCAAGAGAAATTCCTGAGATGATGGTAAAAGCAAGCAGATCTACCTGTGACATCAGCAGAAGACAGTTATGTTGTGATGCACCTGCTTAGCTGTTCACCAAGGTGTTGTGTGTTGATGCAATGTAGAAGCCCTGTAGAAGTAGGTTCTGCTGGATGGCCAGTCTGCAATCCATCATGACTGGTCTACAGAGCTGGCATGAATGCATACCCTTCACTTGCTGATATGCTACATGACTGTGGTGTTGTCTGCAATAACGGTATCTCAGTTTTCAAGTTGTGCTGGTAATTTGTAGTATCAGGTATAACATCTCTCTGTACTGTTATACCTGGGTCTGCCTCACCTATTCCACTTCTCTAGGCCTTTAGGGTTCCTATCTGGAAACCTCAAATAAGATATAATGGATGTGTGTTTACAGTTTGGCATCCAAATAGGGGGGTCACTAAAGGCATAATGGGACTGGCCTGGGCTACTTGGCCATTTGAACTACGGCTGGAAAATATGTAGCATCATTTTCCCAGAATAAAAGGTTGTTGTGTCTTTCGGCTTTTCTCGGTTAGGGGTCGCCACAGCGGAACTTCGGTCCACTAGAGTTACCAGCCCTGACTCACAACCTTCAACGAAGGTATGCCCATTCACGCATGTCTTCACGCAGAAGACGCTCTAGCTGAGAATCGAACTGGACAGCGTCTTAGTGTGAGGCGAAAACGCTACCACAGCACCACCACCGCTGGTCCCTCCCAGAATAAAAGGTGCTGTTGCTAAAACCTCAGGTGCTACTGCATTTTCCTCATATGGAGCTTGGCAAAATGGACTGCAAGTATGGAACCTGGCGTTTGCTTCAGTGCCTTAAAAGTATGTCTCTTGCAGTCTGCAGTTCTTTTCTGCTGCTCTCAAAAAAGCAGTTCACATAGCAAATTCTTCCCTGAGAAAAAAAACACAATTTGTCTTCTCTGGTATTCAGAAATACCCAAGAAAGACCTTCCTGAAGGACGACAACAGACATGACTTCAGACAATTTATGGAGATGTCTCAGGAGGGAAAGTATGGCTTCTGTACTGCACGGCCTTTTCTAGCTCTTAGTGTACGAGGGTCTGAATCAGGCAGTCATCCATGTAAAAGGGGTCTATATTACATTGTCGAACTGCAACAAGTTCGAACGATGTAATATCGAACTTGAAAGTCCGAAACCTGAAAATAGCGAAGCCACAGCACATCGATTAAATCAGTGTATCGTTTTTGGGGCTTTGCTATTTCCTCCAGTGTGGTGTAATCTCAGAGTTGGTATATTTAAGTGGGGGGGTGAAGCACCCCACTTTAGGTTAAGTTTCAGGTTGCATGTTTTTTTTTTTTTTTTGTTAGGGAACAGCAATTTGTTTTTCTGTCAATGTTCTCCAGTCAATTTCAAAGGAGCCATGGTATTGGCAAGAAATAACTACTGCATGAAAGCATTAGTGGAAAGATGCCAAGCAGAAGTTTTGGATGGCAGGTTACTGACTGCCTTTCCTACCAGGGACTGACATCAGAGTACAAGCAAAGAGAAAGAAAAGTACAGTTTTGTACCTACCATAAATGTAGATGTCCGATAGGTATGCATCTGAAGTCATAACATATGGGTTGTCCTGCCTCAGGCAGCCCTTTGGTCGGCCGGATTCCAAAGTCTGGGTCTGGGGGTATAAAGGCATCAGCCGCCATTTTCCTCAGTGCTTCTTGCCCCAGATGCCAGGTGCCCTCTAGGAAGGCTAAATTTGGATAAATGTTGAAAATTCCAAACAGTAGCAAACAAAATATATATACATATATACATACAAACAAATACACCATAATAGATTCCCCCAGCTAGCTGAAAGAGAATACCACAGAGGGAAGGAGGGTGACTGCAGATGCATACCTATCGGACATCTACATTTATGG
Source organism: Protopterus annectens (assembly GCF_019279795.1). NCBI lineage: Eukaryota > Metazoa > Chordata > Ceratodontiformes > Protopteridae > Protopterus > Protopterus annectens. Next base: position 751,231,354 of record NC_056735.1, on the reverse strand, counting down.
TAGGTACAAAACTGTACTATGTCCTTCAAGGATGCATCTGCAGTCATAACATATGGGTAGAATACCATAGCCAAACTGGGGAGGAGGTACTAAGATAATGATGGTGTAGTTAAGATCCCTGTAAAACTGCAGTTGCAAAACCTGCTCGGGATCTGGAGTATAAAGGTAGATTGTAATGCTTGGCAAATGTATGCACGGAGCTCCAAGTAGCAACTTCTAAAATGTCCTAGCCACCCTGTAGGAAAGCTGTAGTGGTCGCTGTGGCTCTTGTGGAGTGAGGCCTGATATTTTCAGGAGTTGTCTTTCCATGAAAAGAGTAGCAGAATCGAATGCAATTTCCTATCCATTTTGAAATTGTCTGTTTGGAAATTGCTTTTCCTTGCACTCCAGTTGCATATGCTACAAAAAGTTGGTCAGTTTTTCTGCTGGTTTTAGTTCTGTCCAGATAGTAGCGTAGTTGTCTGTGTACATCCAAGGTGTGCAATAGTTTTCCCCTGTTCTGTGGGTTAGGGAAGAACGTAGGCAAATGAATAGATTGGTTCAAGGATACCCTGGATACCACCTTTGGCATGAAAGTAGGATTGGTTCTCAGAGACACTCTATCCTGGTGAAAAATAAGGAAAGGCTGCACTGCCATTAGTGCCTGTAACTCGGATACTCTTCTTGCTGAAGTGATTGCTAGAAGGAAAGCAGTTTTCCAAGATAAGAACTGTAAGTCTGCTGATGCTGCTGGTTCAAAGTGTTAATTTTTCCAGCACAAAGTTGAGATCCCATGTAGGCAGAGGAGGTTTCCTTGGAGGTTTTACATTTTTGATCCCTCTTAAGAATTGTCTGAGGAGAGGGTGAGAGAAGATAGGAGGCTCCATGTTGTACTCTGCTGAAATAGCTGAAGCATGAATCTTAATGGAAGAATAGGACAGGCCATTGTGGAACAGTTCTGTTTGTCAGTGTGACATTTGTACCCTTTGATGCACTCCAAATGAGAGGAATCTCATTTGGCTGAGGTATATTTTTTTTGTGGTGGAGGGAGGAGCCTCCAGGATAATGTCCTGACCCCTGAGATATAAAACAGTTTTTTTTTTTTTTTTTTTTTTTTCAGGGCAGTTGCAGCAGTGTTTTTTTCAGTGGATGTAGGGTCTTGTAATTGTTCTGGTAGAGGCCATGAGTTCGCCCCGAGACATGCTTCTAGTAGCGCGATACAATGCTGCTGGCCAGTCTGGTGGAGCTATCAGAATCACCTTTGGCTGTTCCTCCCTGATCTTCAGTAGAACTTTGTACATCAATGGGAGAGGTGGAAAAAGCATACACTGTGGGCCTTCCCTTCTGAAAAGAGAGGAGTCCACCCTCCAGGCTTGTGGGTGGTATACTCTTGAGCAGAATTTCTTCAGTTGGTGGTTGAGTGGGAGGGCGAACAGGTCTATCTCTGGCATTCCCCATTTGTTTGTTATGATTTTGAAGATGTCTGGATGCAGCATCCATTCGTGAGCATCCGTGGTAGTTCTGCTTAAGCTGTCTGCTAGTGAATTCTCTTTTCCTAATTTGGCCTGCAGTTGGATGTTGAGATTCAGGCCTAGGTTCCTGAATCCATTGCCATCCGGCATAGAGGATAGGAATGCGGCCTAGGAATCGTGCTCCCTGTTTGTTTATGTACCACATGACTGTGGTATTGTCTGTCCTTATCAGCAGATGTCCTTACTGGAGGAATGATTTGAAGGCCTCGATTGCATGCTTCACTGCCAGCATCTCCTTTAGGTTTATGTGCAAATTCAGCTGGTCTTGAGACCATAGGCCTTGGATACACTTGTCTTCCATGTGTGCTCCCCATCCTAGGTCTGAGGCATCCGTGGTGATGGTCTGCCTTGGTTGTGGTTTGTTGAAAGGCAACCCTCTGTTGGTCTGGCAGGCCTGAGCCCACCACAGGAATTCCTTTTTCAGGCATGGAATGAATGGTATCATGGTTTCTAGACTGTGCCTGTGTTGAGACCATACATTCCTTAGGTACCATTGTAATTTCCTCATATGCAGCCTGGCATGCGGGATCAAGATTATGCAGGATGCCATGTAACCCAGGGCCTGCAGGACTTTCCTTGCAGTAAGCTGAGTTTGTCTTGTCAAAGCCATGAAGTAAACTGGGAGCTGCTTTTGTTTTTCTTCTGTGAGAAAAGCCATCTGAGTTATTGTGTCCAGATCCACACCCAAAAATGTTATCCTTTGGGATGGCACTAGTCTTGACTTCTGGATGTTGACTGTGTATCCCAAGGCCTGTAACAGGTGTATGACATAGGCCAAATCCTTTATTAGTTTTTTCTTGTTGTCCGCTTGTATTAGGCAGTCGTCCAGGTATGGGTAGATTTGAATTCCCTGAAGCCTGCAATGTGCAATTACTGATGCCAGGCATTTCGTGAATACTCTGGGCGCAGTAGATAAGCCAAAGGGCAATGCTGAGAATTGATAATGCTCTGATCCTACAAGAAATCTGAGGTGTCTTCTGCAATCTGGTCATATAGGGACGTGCAGGTATGCCTCCTTGAGATCTAGAGTCACCAGCCAAAACTCCTTGCCCAACATGGGAAGAAGTTGCTGTAGGGTCAGCATCTTGAATTTTGGCACAATGAGATATGTGTTTAGTGCGGACAAGTCAAGAATAGGCCTCCATTGGGTTTCTTTTCTTGGTACAAGGAATAGTCTGGAATAAAATCCTTGGCCTTGTTCCATAGATGGTACCCTTTCTATTGCTTTCATCTGAAGTAAATTGTTGATTTGTCTTAGAGCCTCTGGCTTCTGGTTTGGTGGAAGGTTTGGCATTCCGCTCTTCTTTGGTAAAGTGTAGAAGTGAAACCTGTATCCTTTGTCTATTGTTTGCAATGTCCATTTGTCTTTTGTAATGCAATGCCAGTTTTTCGAGAATAAAGCCAACTTTCCGCCCAAGGGTGCTTCCAGTTGTTCCCTGGTAGGCGGAATCAGAGCCAAGTCATTGTGTCTGTCCTGTGGAAGTGGTTGTAGTGGCAGCTGTGGCAGTATTCCTCTGGTTGGCAGGTTGCCACTGATGACCCCTGTAGGCACCCTTTGATTGACCTCTGCCTCTTGGGCGTCTATTCCTGCCCCTCTGTGCTCTGGAGGTGTCTGGAAAGGACCAATTCTTTGAAGGCCAGTTTCTGCTGAACCTCGGAGGTTGGACCTGCAGAAAATCCTTTACTGTTTGCACAGATTTTGCTTTTTCTTCCACTTTCTTTAGAATCTCCTGTGCAGGGGAGCCAAATAAACTTTGTTTCTCCATTAGAGCATCTATGAGTTTAGCCCTGACATGGTCTGGCAAGGATTGCTCTTTTAGCCCAGGCATGCCTTCGGTACTGCTCCAGTCATAGCTGATCTAAATGAAGCCTCCAGTGCATCATAGCCACATTTTGAAATGATTACTGACCTGCTGAGAGTTGTGTACCAAATCCTGAAGGGACTTACGGTCCTCTAAAAGGTTCAAAGCTTCGGTCTAAAGGTTCAGGAGAAGCTTTTTATTCAGCTGATCTAACAAATATTCCTGGTACTGTATCATATGGAATTGACAGTTTAATGCCCTGGCAGAAAGAGGGGTTTTGGCAGTGGCAGCTGCAACACCTTTGCCTGAAAAATAGTTCCTGGGTCTGCAGCATGGGCTTTATACAAGTGGAAGTGAGAATCCGGGACACTGTAATATCTATCAGGTTTGGCAGGGGCCGGGGGAAGAGAATCAGGGGCAGAACTGACATCATTATATGCATCATCAACTACAGTTAGCACAGGAGGTATGGCTAAAGGCCTATGCTGTGGCAAGTGTAAAAAGGTCCTTAGTCTTTTTCTAGAATCAGAGAAATCCTGACCCTGCCATTGAAAGTGTTCCCTCATTGAGTGTAAAGTCTCCCCAAAGGAAAATTCTTCTGGAGGAGGCAGAAGAGAGTCTTCTGCATCTGAATCCTCATAAGGTGAGTATGGCCCTTCCTGATGGTCTGATAAATCAGATCCATCCGAGGAGTAATCAGAGGAGAGAGGTTCAGGGGGTTCAGTCCTAGGCCTTTTGTCAGGTGGAGGTTGAGAGGCCCTGTATGGGTGAGGTGAGGAACCCTAATCAGAGATATAAGGTCCTCAGCAAGCTGCTGAATCTGAACTTGAGGAAGGTCTCAGAGGTAGATTTTGCAGGTAAAGCTTTTGAAATTTTAGCTGCTTTAGCATAGAAAGCAGGGGCCTAGCTGCTCATGCAGGTGTAGAAATGTCCAATGGAATGGTGTCGGACAATTCTTGTGTGCTTGGGTCTCAGTTGTATGGAGTGTTTCAGCCGAAACGGAGACACCGCTTTAGGCCTAACCGCGGGTTTCAGCAGCAAACCGCTGGCCGTGAAGTGTTCCTTTTCCGCAAACTCCAACTGGCGTCTAAGAGTCTGTGGTTGAAGGAGGCACAGGCTAAACAAGCTGATCTGGGCCTAAGCAAGGAAGGCAGTAAGAATGGAAATCCTTATGAGGTATTTGTTTCAAGTTAAACAATTATTTACTTTGAAATCTCTGGATCTGACCAACCGCACTTGCTAACAGCTTCTGCTTATACCCCAGAAGCTCTGACGGAAAAAAAGCATCAGCCGAGGCCAGACCCAAACTTTGGAATCCGGCCGACCGAAGGGCTGCCTGAGGCAGGACAACCCATATGTTATGACTGCAGATGCATCCTTGAAGGACATTAGGGGGGTGCTAAGTGAGAGGCCATCTCTGGTAGATTTTTTATTCAAATTTAGAACAGAAGCTGTTTTTAAAAGAGTGATAATTTGAGGGGCATATAAAATACTGCATGATAAAGAATAGTTATGTAAAAACTTACCATAACCTTAGATGTCCTTCTCTTCCATGTTCCATACTGCAGTATTCATACCAGCAGGGAGGTTGCTGCCTGCAGTGCCGACCTCTAACCAGTAAACCAAAGTCTTGTTGTAGCAGGGTGTGTGTGACGCCCTGCGCCAGGGCCATAAACTGAAGTAGGGTATAAAAGTGATGTCTGCATATACCATCGTCAGAATGGACTGCCACATACACTAGCACTCCTGGAGGTTTAAAGACAGTCAAAGTTGGTAGACCCTAGAGACTCGCATGTAGACTAGAATAAGGGTACTTGGTAGATTGTGATTAGTGGAGAAGTTAAAAGGAAGGCAGGATGACAATGTGCCCACAGGCAAGTAAGATATAACAGGCAGGTGAGCGAGGGGGCAGGAAGGGAGGGACTGAATACTACAACATGGAAAAGAAGGACATCTAAGGTTATGGCAAGTTCTTGCACAACTATTCTATGTCCTTCTATTCTGTTGTTGCAGTATTCATAACAGTAGGGAGAGTGCCAAAGCTTTTAGGTATGAACCTGGGTGGAGGATTGGGGTCCTTGGTCAATGAGACCCTGTAGAATATACCTGGCAAAACCATCTCTAGCGCTGTCCTTCTGACATCTCAGATGCTCAGATAAGAGCCGCCCTCTCCAAAGCAAAAAACACAGCATCAATGGGACCAGACGGTGTCCCGGCTGCCCTACATGAACTCCAAGAAGAGCTAAACCCAAACATAAAACTACTGTTCAATCTCAGCCTTACTACAGGATATGTACCCAAAGAGTGGCGTACAGCAACTGTGGTCCCTCTCCACAAAGGTGGTACCTCAACGGATCCTGTAAACTGTCGCCCCATAAGCCTGACTAGCTTGGTCTGCAAAGCTATGGAAAGGATCATCATGGACCTCATAAATAAAGATATTGGGGACCTACAGACACTGGATCCTACCCAGTTCGGCTTTGTTAAGGGCAGATCCTGCCTCTTAAACCTGGTTGAGTTCTTTGAAACAGTCACCAAGGCCATTGACGAGGGGAAGGTGGTCCACACAGCCTACCTGGACCTTGCAAAAGCCTTCGATACAATACCCCACTCGGGCATTATAGATAACCTCACCAGCTTAAATATAAACCCCTATGTCACTAGATGGGTTGCAAACTGGCTCAAGGACAGAACCCACATGGTTAGAACTGCTGGAGCCATGTCAGACTCCAAACCAGTTACAAGTGGCGTCCCACAAGGCTCAGTCCTGGGACCTCTCTTGTTCGGTATATATTTCTCGGAGGTACAGGCCAACACGGAAGGACTGTGGCTGACCAAGTTCGCAGATGACTGCAAACTGGGCGCCATAATCGACTCTCCAGCAGACACAAGCATCCTCCAAAAGGTCCTCATAGAAACAGACAACTGGTGCCAGAGCCATGGCCTCAAGCTAAACACCAAAAAGTGTATAGTCATCTCCTTTGGCAAAAAAAGTGCCCACAAATTACCACATAGGTGGTAATCCATTAAGTACAGAAGAAATAATTAGGGACCTGGGGACCCAAGTTAATAGCAATCTCTCATTTGACAACCACGTGGCCAAAGTGGTTAGAAAACATTTTATATAGCCCACCTAATCATGAAGGGATTCACATCTAGATCAGGGAGGTCATCGAGCCTCTTTACTCATCCCCCATCAGGCCCATAATTGAGTACAATGCCCCTTTTGGGATGTACCTTACCGGACACCTGCAGCAACTGGAAAGACCCCAAAAGTACCTCACCGAGAGGATCAAAGGGCTCAAACAGATGCCATATGCTGCCCGGTTAAAGAAACTCCAGCTCTACTCAGTGGCATACCGCCAGTTCAGAGGCGATCTGTGCCTGACGTATAAAGCCATATCCAACCCGGAATTAATGGACATGCTGCACCTCAGAAAATCCAAATCCCATCGAGCTACACGCCGAGACTTGAACCTCAGCACCGAAATAAATAGGACATGCTGGAGGGACAGATTCATAACTCAGAGGCTCCCTTCACTCTGGAATAAAATCCCAGTCCAGGTTAGGCAGAGTCCCTCATTGACTCTCTTCAAGAGAAATCTTGATGAGTGGATGGGAGATCATAGGTTTACCCCGGGTATCACTTCTGTGTCACTGTTAGACAGAGGCACAGTATACTAACCTCAAAAAAGGGCATAGCAAAATTAATTTAAAATGGGTGGCGAAAGCCAAACACATTCTGGCTAGGCTTATAAATGCCCTAGGGCAGATAGCCTAGTATGAACCTATGAAGGCTAGGTCCAGTTTGTAATGTTTAGTAAAGGTGTGCACTGAGGCCCAAGTGGCAGCTTCTAGAATTGAGGCATAGTCAACCCCCTTGAAAAAGGCAGCTGAAGAAGCAGCTGTCCTGGTACAGTGTGATTTGACGTGCCCCTGTAAGGTTTTACCATGAGCGGAATAACATATTCTAATGAATTATGAGATCCAGGAAGAAATGGTTTGTTTGGTGACTGCCTTCCCTAAAGCCCTAGGATGGAAGGAGATGAAAAGCTGATCAGATTTTGTAACAGTTTTTGTTTTGTCTAAATAATACCTCAGTTGTTTGTGTACATCTAGAGAGTGCAGGGTCCTCTCTGAGGCATTTTGGGGGTTAGGGTAAAAAAAAAAAAACAGGAATTTTAATAGTATGGTTTAAAGAAAGTTCATTAGCCACCATAGGCATGAAAAAGGGATTAAGTCCTGAGGGCAACTCTGTCCTTGTGGAAAATGAGGTAAGGAGGGATAGCCATAAGGGCTTGCATCTCAGATACCCTCCTGGTGGAGGTAAGGGCCACTAGTAGGACAGTTTTAAGGGTGCACAGTTTTAGGGGTTACTGAATGTGCTGGTTCAAAGGGTGGCAGTGTAAGCTTTTCTATGACAAAATTCAGACCCCAAGTTGTAGGGATAGGTTTCCAGAGGGGGTCTGATATGAAGAACTCCTTTCAGGAACAGCTTGACCTCTAAAAGAAGCCAGTGGTGGTAACATGGGCAGGCAGGCAGAGATGGCAGACAAATGAACTTTAACTGATGAGTAAGTGAGTCCTGAGTGAAGGAGCTCACACAAATAGGAAAGGACCAAAGGAACAGGAATAGTCATAGTGTCCTGGCTTTTCCTCCAATACCACCTGGCAAATCTTTTCCATTTATAAATGTAATTTCTCCTGGTGCTAGGTTTCCTGGCCTCTGAGTGCAGGTGTCTGAAGGATATCAGAACCCTATCACCCTTAAGGTCATCTTTAAGTTGTTCACTTGAGGGTGTAGTAGGGATCCCCTGTTCTGTGTGAGCAAGTCTATTCGGCGAGGTAACCTGTCGTGATTGCCCTTGGCTAGTAGATAGAGAAGGGGAAACCAATGCTGTCTTGGTCAGTAGGGGGTCACCAACAGGATTTTTGGTTTATCCCTCTGGATTTTGAGGATGACTTTCTGAATCAGTGTGAACGGTGGAAAGGCATAGAGATGCATTCCCTCCCAAGGAAAGGAGGAGTGCACTTTCCATGCTTGTGGATGTGGGACCCTTGTGCAAAATTTGGGCATATGTTTGTTCTGGGAGGAGGCAAACAGATCTAGTTGTGGAATACCCCACCTGTGTATAAGATCTAGGAATACCTCTCTCTGTGAAGCATCCACTTGTGAGAGGGGAACTGAAGTTCTGCTTAGAGAGTCTGCCATGACATTCTCTGTACAGGGAACGTACATTACTACTAGATGGAGGTTGAGAGTTGACGCTAGAGTCCAGATTTGGAGGATCTGATGTCTGGTTAGCCTCAGTGGATGTACTCAAGGTTTCCACCAGTCCAGTTTCCATCGTGGTTCCTGGGCCTAGTAAGGAAATGGAGGTCTGAAGAGATTCCGGGCTTTCATCAGTCTCAAGAATCTCCCCTGATGCCAGAGGCACAGCATGGGAATCCAGCCTGTTTTTTTTGGCCTTCTTCAGCAGCAGCTCATCGGATGGGCCTGCTCCTCCCTCCATACAGAGCGTGAGATGTCGGAACCTCTGATTTTCCAAGTAAAGTTTAAGCGCGGATAGACGGCTGCGAAGAGTTTTTGGAATGAAAGATTTGCAAATGGGGCAGGACGTATGGTCGTGGGCCTCGCCTAAACAAAATACGCACTTATCGTGCGAGTCCTTGTGAGGAATTTGTCTCCCACAAGCACACTTCCCCTTTCTAGAGGACATGTACATATTAGCAATAACTAAAAAGACAAGGAAAACCTCACAGGACACTTATCTGTAGCGGACATTTGTAGCAGTCTGAATTAGCAATCTGCTTCCCAAACTGGTGAACTAAAGTCAGATGTTCACTGCGGCAGAAAAATTCTGGACAGGGTACGTGCAGACGTCACTTTTATACCCTACGTCACTTTTATACCCTACGTCAGTTTATGGTCCTGGTGTAGGACGTCACACGTACCCTCCTACACAAGACTTTGGTATATTGGTTGGATGTTGGCGCTGCAGGCAGCAATCTCCCTACTGTTATGAATACCATAACATGAGAATAAAAGGACATAAGAAACATGTATATGACCATAGAAAAGACTGGGAAAAGAGACTGGAAAGGCAAGTTAGAAAGGAACAGTGGGGGGCATCTGTAAGACTTCCAAGTACGCAACAAAGTTCAGAAGGATTAGGACTTCTTGGAAGTGTTTGCATATATATATTTATACCTCAATCAGACTTCAGAGAATTTTTACCCAGGTAGACAGCACATACTGGAGGTTGATAGGAAAAACAAAGGTAACTGGGAATGTGCTTTTGGGGAGTGTAATGACTAGGCAGATTTAAAAAATTCCCTAGAGTACTCTGTCAGGAATATTGGAGCAGATAACGGCTGTACCCAAGGAAAGTAATTACTTTGAACTGGGAAACGGACTCTGAATTGTCTAGACACAGTAAGTTTAATGCTACTGGCTGTCAAAAAAGCAATTACTAACACGGAAAATAAAATTTAAACCAACTTTTACTGATGTACTGAATATTGTAAAAGAGATAATAGAACTCAAATTAGACTCTTCATAAAAGGGAAGAGGCAAATTACATAGATATGAGGACTGATGCTTAAGGAAAGACTGAAGTTGAGCAATTTATGCAATGTTGTTGGAAAAAGCTCACCCAGAGTCTGTTAAAACTTGCTGTGAGAGAAAGGTTAGTTTGCTTTCTTTATACTGTATTGTTTTACTGGCTTCTTCTATTTTGTATGTTGTGATTTGTTTTCTTTGCACCGTGTTTTACTTGTATTCTGCTTTTAACTGTATAGTAAAACTAGGAAAGAGACAACAGCTGTGCGTCTTGTGAGTTGCACAGAAATGTTTCCCACCCTCAGACCCTAATGCTCTTGTGTTCTTAAACTCAACTGTCTTTCTAGCTGCCTGCCCCTTACATTAATTTGACCACATATCTCCTTCTCCCTCCTCTTTTATTGGCTGTTGTGAGTAAGCAAAAAAATAATTTTATGAAATCACTCGCCTTCAACTGTTTAAACTTACTGGCCATCCCACAGTATTCCACAGAACCAGAATACAAAGTGCGAACACCCTTTCAATCTATCTTTCTCTTTTAAGATTAGTGGCGTTCCACTTAGACAGCTAAACGTCAAGTTACCCCCTCTTTCATATCTAACTGCCTAGTGCACACTGCAGTGCTTAGGATATTAACCATCTTTTTCCATAAATCTACAGCATCTATTGCAAGGCTACCAATTACTGGAGAGCCCACATTCTGCCTCTCAGTACTCATCTTGGGATTATCTCTTCTGTTTTCTCCTTTGGACAGAAGGAGCACAGGGACAGGCTGATGATCACCAGAAAGCCTAATAACTGCTTCACAGGTTCACAAACAAGCTTGGAATTTCTGCTTATAGTCTTCTCCTGGTGAGAGAAGGAGCAGAGTTCATTGATTCTAGACTGTTTCTGGTTGGGAGTGAGTGTCTGTGCTTGATGTTCCTGACCGGTCTTGGTTGCTATTTAAGGCATATACCAGGAAAAGGCTACAAGAAGCATAACAGACACTTGCATCATCTGGGACAAGACTGAGGATCACTAAACAGACTATGGGGTCTGCTTCTCATCTTGGGACTGGTGCTAATGCTTTGCTTCTGATAAAAGAAGAAGTAAAGGAGCATTGTATTCCAGCAAAGTGAAGTTATGGTGAGACAAGCACTAGTAGTAGCCAGGCAGTAGCCATTCATGTGACTTTCCTCTTTTCATCATTCTTGACTAGCTAATTATTTGTTTTCAGTAAGTATTGCTAGATTGGTTTCTAACTTCAGAATATCTGCCTAAATACTTCACTAATTTTCAAGATCTACTTATTAGTTTCCCATAAAGAGTTTGACAGTGGTCTGTATAGACAAATAGGTCAACTTCAGTAGACAGAAATACCAAAAAGCTGACATAACACCGAGACCACATAACCGAAAAGTCAATACCACAAACACCCACAAGAGTGAATCATCATATAACTGTCACTAGCAATTTTAAAAGTCCCAACTCAGCTAATCATACTGCTCTGCTCAGCTGTGTGTTGTTTAAACAGCAATTCCCACTAGTACACCATTCACAGCAGTCAGTACACTATTGCACAGCTAACAAACAATACCAGACAAAATAAATATAGCCATTTCTGTGGACCAAAATGCAACAAACTGCATAAAACATTACAAAGTGGAGGGGCTGTCCCCCCCCACCCCTCTAACTAAATATACCAACTCCGAGATCACACTACAGTGGCTGTATGTCTTGTAGAGAGCAGGAACATATGCAATGGATTCAGCAAGAAAACATACATTTTTTCCTTTTAAATGTGTGCTACTACTGTTTGTTATTGGTGTATACAGCTGTAAAATGTATTACAGACATGTACATATCTAGCTTAACATTGGTTTAATTCTCCATATGGTTGTTTCATTTAATTACTGGTTTATTTATTTCCTTTGCTGAGCAACAGTAAAGGAGATGCTACTACGGACAGGATGCGGTAACTATAACTGTGTTCACTATATGCTTTAAAATGCTGAAGTTTAGTACATCACTTTGCTCGGTGTGTGTTTCTCTGTGTTGGTTCATAGGTTGGTACTAGACTATAGGCCCTAGGGCCAATACAAGCCTAGCCATAACAATTCCCTGGATATTTCTTCCCACAATATTTACTTCCCTGGACCCCTGTCTAGCAGGGTGACTGACGTGATCCCCGGGGTGAATTTCCTATCTCCCATCCAATCGTCAAGGTTCGTTTTGGAGAGAGCCAAAGAGGCGCTCTGCTTGACATGTATGGGCAGTCTATTCCAGCGTATGGGGAGTTTCTGGGTCAGGAACCTATCCCTCCAGCATGCTTTGTTCATTGATGACAAGGTTTAGATCCCTGTAGCATGTGGCTCTGAGGGATTGGGATTTTTTTAAGTGGAGCATGCCCAACAGCTCAGGGCTTGACATGGCCTTGTATGTTAAGCAGACATAGTCTCTGAGTAGACGATATGGCACAGAGTACAGCTGGAATTTTTTTACACTGTCAGCATACAGCATCTGCCTTAGGCCTGTGATTCTTTTAGTGAGGTATTTCTGCAGCTTTTCCAGCTGTTGCAGATGTCTTGTGAGGTACATACCAAAAGTACAGTTCTGTACACTTACCATAAATGTAGATGCTCGAGTGTATTCACTGTTGCCGTCATTACATTTGGGTTACCTGCTTGCAGTAGCCCTCAAGTTAGCCTGATTAACAAAGTCTTGGGTCCTGCATCGGTTGCTGTCCCTTCTTCCATGACTTCAGGTCGTCAGGGGTATAAAACATGCAGCAGATGCCATTACATCAGTTTTTCTTGCCCCAGATGTCAGGTGCTCCCTTAATGGGAAGCAATTAAATCTATAACACAAGGATATACCTCCACCAAAAAGGTAAATACACCAAAAAGCTTTTTGAGCATAGTAAATGAGAGTAGAAGTATAGCCCAAAGAAGAAGAAACAGGGCTGGTGGGAGGGTAACCAGGACTGCAACAGTGAATACACTCTAACATCTACATTTACGGTAAGTGTACACAAATGTACTATGTTCTTTGTGTTTCATTGTTGCAGTCATTACATTTGGGTAGATTCCCAAAGCCAAGGTTGTGAGGAGGAATTTAGATAGAGTTAGGACCAGCTATAAGGCCCTGCAAGACTGCAGTGGCAAAACCAGCTTTGGATTTAGAGAAAATTGGAAAATGATAATCCTTGGTGAAAGTATGTACAGAACTCCAGGTAGCAGCTTCTAGGATGTCCCTTGTAGGGATGCCCCTGAGAAAGGCTGTAGAGGCAGATGCAGCCCTCGTTGAATGGTGTCTGATGCCCTGTGGGATAGGTTTCCATGGTGCTTATAGCAGAAGTGAATGCAGCGGCCTATCCATTTTGAAATAGTTTGCTTTGAAATAGCTTTCCCCTCTGTCCCTGCAGCAAATGCCACCAGCAGTTGTTCAGATTTCCTTTGAGGTTTAGTCCTGTCCAAGTAGAATCTAAGTTGTCTATGCACATCTAAGGAATGCAGTATCCGGTTCCCCTTTGTTCTGTGGGTTAGGAAAGAAGGTAAGCAAATGAATGGACTGATTAAGAGCCACACTGGATACCACCTTGGGCATGAAGGAGGGATTGGTTCTGAGGGACACCCTGTCCGCATGAAAGGTGATGAAAGGCTCCACTGCCATAAGGGCCTGTAACTCAGATACCCTTCTTGCAGAAGTGATTGCTAAAGCTGTTTTCCAGGAAAAGAATTTTACATCTGCAGTAGCAGCTGGCTCGAAAGGGGGGAGAGTGAGTTTCTCCAAGACAAAGTTAAAGTCCAGGTTGTAGTTGGAGCTCTCCTCGGTGGCCTTAAATTTTTGCCCCCTCTGAGGAACTGCCGGAGCAGTGGGTGAGAGAAGAGGGGAGGCTCTGTGCTATAAATGAGCTGAAGTGACTGAGGCATGAATTTTGATGGAGGAAAAGGACAAGCCCTTATGAAGCATCTCAGTCAAATATTGTAGAATCTGAGGTAAAATGGGCACTGCTGCACTCATCCCTTGAGATTGGTTCCAGGTACAAAATCATTTCCATTTTGCAGCATAACATTTTCTAGTACTAGGCCTTCTAGGCTCTAAAATGATATCCCATCACTGATTTACTGAGGTGTGGTAAAGGAGAGATTAGGTAATTAGCCAGGCTGCTGGGTTCAGTGTTTGCAGCTGAGAGTGCAGAATCTGGTTCTCCTGCTGAGACAACAGGGAAGGAGTCTGAGGCAGGTGCCATGGGGCTAAGCGTGACACACTGTGCAGGAGGGGGTACCAGTGTTGGCGTGGCCAGCCTGGTGCAATTAAAATTGTCCTTGGCTTGTCCTGTTTGATCTTTAGTACTACCTTGGAGAGCAGAGGCAGAGGAGGAAAGGCATAAACTGATAGGTTTTTCCAGCTGAAGGATAGATAATCCACTTTCCAAGCTAGTTTGTGGGGAATCCTTGTGCAAAAGTTTTCCAGTTGATGGTTCTGGGGGGAGGCAAAAGTACAGTTTTGTACCTACCATAAATGTAGATGTCCGATAGATATGCAACTGCAGTCATAACATATGGGTTGTCCTGCCTCAGGCAGCCCTCGGTCGGCCGGATTCCAAAGTCTGGGTCCAAATTTCTCTCCGCCGCCAGAGGGGCAGGAGTACATAAGCATCAGCCGACGCCATCTTCTTCAGTGTTTCTTGCCCCAGGTGCCCTCCAAGGAAGGGTGTAATCAATTTGGAAGACAAAACAGGTTTCCAGACAAATAAATAAGCAATAAACAGATACACCATAACAGATATCCCCAGCTAGGATAACAGGGAGAGAAGTGGACCCAAGGAATAGAGGGGAAGGAGGGAGGATCGACATCTACATTTATGGTAGGTACAAAACTGTACTATGTCCTTCAAGAATGCAACTGCAGTCATAACATATGGGATGAATACCATAGCCTAGCTGGGGGAGGTGGAAAGCACTAAGAAAAGGATGGTGTAGCTATCAATCCCTGCAGGACTGCCGAAGCAAAGCCTGCTCTGGATCTGGAATATAAAGGAAGATTGTAGTGTTTGGAGAATGTATGCACGGAGCTCCATGTAGCAGCTTCTAGAATGTCTTTTGTAGGCACCCCTCTTACGAATGCTGTAGAGGTGGCTGTAGCTCTGGTAGAGTGTGGTCTGATTTGGTTGGTACACTCTTTCCATGGAAGGAATAACAATCTGATGCAATGTCCAATCCATTTTGAGATAGTCTGTTTGGAAATTGCTTTTCCTTGAACTCCAGGGCGAAAAGCTGATCAGACTTCCTATTGGCCTTGGTTCTGTGCAGGTAGTAGCAAAGTTGTCTGTGAATGTCCATTGATTCAAAGAAACCCTAGATACCACTTTGGCAGAAAGCTAGGGTTGGTTCATAAGGAGACCCTGTCTCTATGAAAGGTAATGAACGGTGGTATTGCCATTAGGGCCTGTAACTCCGAAACCCTTCTTGCTGAGGTAATTGCCAACAGGAAAGCTGTCTTCCATGAGAGGAATTGTAAGTCCACAGAATCTGCTGGCTCAAAGGGGGTAGAGTCAGTTTTTTAGGACAAAGTTGAGGTCCCAAGCTGGTACTGGGGCCTTTCTTGGTGGCTTGATATTCTTGATTCCTCTAAGAAATTGCCTTAACAAAGGATGTGAGAACACAGGTGGATCAGTGTTGTATCTAGCTGAAATAGCTGAAGCATGTATTTTATAGAAGAATATGAGAGTCCATTCTGTAGCATATCTGCCAAGTATTCCAGGATGAGGGATGTTCAATAATGATGCATCATGACCCTTGCTGGTATTCCAAATGCTGAATCTTTTCCATTTTGCTGAATAAACCTTTCTGGTGGATGGTCTCTGTTAATATCCGCTGAACTTCCTTGGAGAGAGATAGATTGAGGTTATTCATGGAATCTCCCAAGCTGTTATGAATGTTGGGGTGTACTGTCGGTTGTTTTGAGTCAAAAGATGGGGCCGCTGGGGAAGGGCCCAGGCATATGCGGATACCAGTGTTGTCTTGGCCAGTCTGAGCTATTAGAACTGCTTGATCTTTAGTAGTACTGTGGTCATCAGTGGGAATGCATAAATCTTTAGGAAGTTCCAGTTGAATGAGAGAGCATCTGTTTTCCATGCTTGTGGATGATATGTCCTTGAACAGAACTTTGTAGCTGATGATTGAGGTGGGAGGTCTACTTCTGGCCTGTCCCATGTCGAGGTGAGCCTTATGAAGATTTCTGGATGTAACTCCAGTCGGGGTCTAGGAAATTCCTGCTTAGGCTGTCCGCCAGCACATCATCTTTGCCTGAAACAAACTGGGATTGCAACTGTATGTTTAAGTTTTCCCAAAGATTCATTGTCAGTCTGCAAAGAATGGGTGCCCTGCTTGTTTGTACCACATGACAGTGGTGTTGTCTGTCCTGTTGTCGAAAGGCTCCTGATGGCATGCATGACTGCCAGCATTTCTTTTGGTTGATATGCAGATGTGTTTCCTTTGAGACCATTGTCCTTGAATACATCTGCCCTCCATGTGCATCCAAGGTCTGAGGCATCTGTGGTCATTGTTTGTGTTATTTGTGGTTTTTGAATGACATACCTGTGTTTGCCTGGCTTAGGCCCACCATAGGAATTCCTTTTGTAGGCATGGAATAAATGGTTGTCTCTAGGTTGTTGCTGTGTTGAGACCATAAACTTTTAGGTACCATTGAAGCTTTCTCATGTGTAGTCTTGCTAATGGAACTAGGAGAATGCATGATGCCATGTAACCCAGGGCCTGTAGGAATCTCCTTGCAGTCATCTGGGTGAGCTTTGCCAAACCTTTGAAATAATGAGTTAACTTCTTTGCTTGTCTTCTGTCAGGTAAGCCATTTGAAAGGTTGTGTCTAGATTGGCTCCTAAGAGTAATTTGCTGGGATGGCTGCAGTCTTGACTTTGAAGTTGACTGTGTATCCCAGAGATTGTAGCAACTGAATGACATAATCCAAGGATCCCCTGAGCCTGCAATGAGCAATTACTGAAGCCAGGCATTTTGTAAACACTCTCAAATGGCAATGCTGAGAATTGATAATGCTCTGGCCCTGCAAGAAATCTGAGGTATCTTCTGCAGCTGTGTCTGATAGGGACATGCAGGTATGCCTCCTTGAGGTCCAGAGTAATCAACCAAGACCCCTTGCCCAGCATGGGAAGGAGTTGCTGTAAGGTCAGCATTTTGAACTTTGGTACTATGAGAAATGTGTTTAATGCGGACAAATCCAGTATTGGTCTCCATTGTGTTTTCTGGAACAAGGAACAGTCTTGAGTAAAACCCTGGCCTTGTTCTTGTTGTGGAACTTTTCTATTGCATTGATCTGAGCAAGCAGAGAAATTTGCTTGCTCTGGTTTTATGTAGGTTTGGCATGCCTTGTTTCCTTGGTAAGGGTCTAATGTCCTGTAGCCTTGGTCTATAATCCAAAATCCATTTGTCCTTTGTCAATCTGTGCCAATTGTCTGAAAACAGTCTGTTTGCGGAAAGTCATTTGATTGTCCCTGTGGGGCAGGAGCAGCCCTGTGTCACTTCTTTGATTTGTTGGTTGCCATTGTCGCCCCTGTAGGAACCTCTGTATTGTCCTCTGCTCCGCCTGCTTTTTGCCCTTTGAAATCTTTCAGTATTAGGAAAGGACCAGTTTTTGAAGGCCAATTCCTGCTGAATCTGGGTGGCTGAACCTGGAGGAAATCTTTGACTGTCTGAACTGACTTGGCTTTTTCCTCAATGGTCTTTAATACATCTTTAGCATTAGCACCAAAAGCTTGTTCTTTCCAAGGGTGCCAAGAAGTTTTGCCTTAACATGATCTGGTAGGGTTGTTCTTTAACCATGCATGTCTAATGACCGCCTCTGTCATAGCTGCCATGAAGCTTCCAATGCATCATATCCACACTGAAGGAAGTGATTGCTAACTTGCTGAGAGTTGTGTACAGCCTCCTGCAAAGACTTCCTATCTAAAGGATCAGAAGAGGCCAAAATTTTCTGTAAATCATCTAACAGGAAATCCTGATATTGAAACATATGAAAGAGACAATTGAGAGCTCTGGTAAACCTTCTTCCCCATCTCTAATGACCTAGCTTCCCTGTTGGAAGGCAAAGGATTTTTGAGGTGGTAGCTGAAACCCCTGTGAAATATAAATCAACAGCATGGGCCCTAAAGAAATGAGAATGTGTTTCAGGAACTCTATAGTATCTGTCCGGAGCAGGAGGAGAGTATCAGGGTAACACTTGAGTCAGAGTATAAATCATCCAAAACATCAAGCACAGGAGGTATAGCTAAGGGCCTGTGCTGGGGCTTTTAAGGAAGGGCTTTCTGAATCAGAAAATTCCTGGCAAATGTTCCCTCATGGAATGCAGAACTTCCCCAAAGAAATATCCTCAGGAGGGAGGCCGAGGGAATGGAATCCTCTGCATCTGAGTCCTCGTAGGTCTGGTAGGGCTCTTCCTGGCTATCGGAGTGGCTAGGCCTCAGAATCTTCATCTGAGGGAGAGGGTCAGTGGCTCAACCCTGAGGAGGAGGCTGGGATCCTCTCAGGATGGGCCTGGGTACCTCTGATCATGGAGATTAAGTCTGCTGCCATAGTTTGTGTCTCAGTGTCTCAGGGCTGAGGGCTGGTTTAGCAGTAAGCAGGGTGCTTAGTCTTGCTGGCTGCCTTAGGTAGGCCTTGATAGACATGGACATGGGAGGCCTAGCAGCTCCACGGCAGGAGTGACCTTATCCACAGCAATGGTCTTGGGCATTTCAGTATCCGAGGAAAATCAATAACTGGCGCCGGTGTGGTCTGAGGTAATGGAGTGTCTTGAAATGGTAATTCTGACGGTCTGGGCCAAAGGAAGGCAGTAAGAATGGAAATCCTTAGGAGGTATTTGTTTACCACAAGACAAACAATTATTAACTTTTTGAGTAATTTCTGACATCGGCTGAGGAAAATGTCCCCAAAGGGGTACTTAGCTTTTTTCGATCAAGAATACAGGAGCTGACCGACCGGCACTTGATGCCGCCAGAGAGAAATGATCAGCCGACATCGACCCAGACCCAGACTTTGGAATCCGGGCGACCGAGGCTGCCTGAGGCAGGACAACCATATGTGAATCCAGCCATTCGAGGGGCTGCTGAGGCAGGACAACCCATATGTTATGACTGCAGTTGCATTCTTGAAGGACATCAGGTCTATATCTGGGCTGCCCCATTTGTTTGTCAACATGTTGAAAATCCTTAGTTCCAGTTTCCACTCGTGTGGGTCCATGAGGTTTCTGCTTAGTCCATCTGCCAGCGTATTTAGTTTTCCTGGCAGGAATTGAGCTTGTAGATCCACTTGGTAGCTCAAGGCTATGTTCCACAATGCCATGGCTAGTCTGCAGAGGGGGTAAGAGTGTGTACCCCCCTGCTTGTTTATGTACCATGACTATGGTGTTGTCTGTCTTTACCACTAGTTGCCCTGGAAGAATGTGGTCCTTGAAGGCTGTCAGAGCATTCTGTATAGCTAACATTTCCTTTTGATTTATGTGTAGGTGCATTTGACTTGGGTTCCATTTGCCCTGAATGCACTTACCTACCAGGTGAGCCCCCCATGCATAGTCTGATGCTTCTGTTAAGGTTTTGGTGGCAGGGGGTAGTGTGAATGGTGGTGCCTTGTTTTGGTGGCAGGTCTCTGCCCGCCAAAGGAACTCTAGGCGCAGGCAAGGTATGACAGGAATCATAGCTTCTAGATCCTGTGAATGTTGACACCATAGGCTTTTGAGATACCATTGTAGTTTCCTCATACGCAGCCTTGCATACGGAATTAGAAGAATACAGGAGGCCATGAACCCCAAGGCTTGCAGTATTTGCCTTGCAGATAACTGGGTTTTTGTGGCCACTTGTTTGAAGTAGGTTGTCAAATGAGTCCATTTCTCTGGTGTGAGGAAAGCCATCTGGGAAGCTGTACTCAAGCTTGCTCCCAGGAATATAACTTGTTGACATGGTACCAGGTGTGATTTCTTTTTGTTTATGGTGTACCCCAGACAAGTCAGTACCCTTTGAACAAAGGCTAGATGACTCAAAAGTATATCCTGGCTTTCTGCCTGAATTAGACAATCGTCCAGTTACGGATATACTTGAATAGTTCTTTGCCTGCAGAATGCAATGCTGGAGCTAGGCATTTTGTGAATACCCTGGGTGCAGTAGATAAGCCAAAGGGCAGTGCAGAGAACTGATAGTGCATGTAGCCTGCTTTGAAGCATAGGTATCTTCTGCAAGACTCCCCGATAGGGATGTGCAGGTATGCTTCTTTTAAGTCTAGTGTTGCCAACCATGCATCTTTGCTTAGCATAGGAAGCAGCTGGTGAAGAGTCGGCATCTTGAATTGTGGAATCACCAGAAAGGTATTTAGAGTAGAAAGGTCTAGGATAGGACGCCATGTATTGTCTTTTCTGGGTACCAGAAAAAGTCTCTAATAGAAACCTTGTCCCTTTTCCTCTTCTCCTCAGATGAAAAACAAACCAGGAAAAATACAAAAAGTGCTGAGAATTGTACCAGGACACTCCAACACACGAATGCAACAAAGATGTTCTTGAAGCAAAGGAAATTGATTTAACGAAATAGTACTTGTAAAGCGCTTTTTGTCCCACTAAGTAGTGGGACTTCTTCAGACAAACAAATGTTCTCAACTACTGTTTAAATAACCCTGTCCTACATTTGATAGGACCACACATAATTGATAGAATTAAAATCAAAGTAACAGTTGGTGGTTTAAATTATTAGTTAAAGCAAGAGATGCAGGCATTAACACCGTGTTGAAAAAACATCATGTAACGCAATGTGTTCAACAAATCGAACAGATGATTTAAACTGTTCTAACACCCACACATATTAAATAATTATTTACTGTGTGAAATGTGTTTACTTATAAAGAATAGTACTGTAAAAAAAAAAAAAAAAAAATATATATATATATATATATATATAGATATAGATAGCAGCTGCGGCAAAAGAGCCATGCATAAAAGGTCACCAACAGATAAGAGACCACCTTGATGCATTACAATACATGCATGTTATACAATTCAATAAAAAATACAAAATACACATTTTACATATAAAAATATATAAAAAACATAAAAATCAATAGTATATGTCTGAACAACTAATACATGTTCCCACAAAGTAAAGGCATACACACCTTCAAGTTTTGTGGTGTAAGTAACAGATATAATAAATATATTTACATTTAATAAATATCAGAATACACATTTTACCTATAAAAATGTATAAAAACCTTCAAGCTTTGTGATGTAAGCAACTAATATAGTAAATATATGTATACATTTAATTAATATAATGTGTATAAATGAAATAGGAATAGATATAAATATAAGAATTAAAAATTAAAAATAAATATAATGTAAGGAACCTGACTGTTACCTGGTCAAACTCTTCATTTTTAGTTTTTTTCCAACCAATCCTGGGTAAAGGCCTACACATCACAATTCAGACTCAATACAGGGAAAATAACCAATTGAATTTGACTTTTATAACACCCTTTAGTACTGACAGTGAATTTATTTCATTTACTATCCACAAAAATTGCCCATTGATTTTCAACGACAATGAGTTAAACAAATTGCCTAACACCTCTAAAAATGGTGTGGAAAAGGGGTAGGAATTTGAAGCAAATCATGGAGAGTAATACCCCAAAGCTGCCATGGAGAAAGGGTATGCTTCAATGTAACGTGCAACTTCTGCCCTAATATGGCCACTGGTGAGACCTTCAACATTAGAAGCTATACATTTAAGGTAAAAAAATTGATTTAATTGCCAGTCCAAAGGAGTTGTTTATGTTGCACAATGCCAACGTTTAGCATTTTACTTTGGTAAGACAGACAGAAGGCTATGTGAGAGGGTGTACAAACATCTTTATTATATAAAGAAAGGCAAATTAGAAAATGCATTAGCCAAACATGTTAGTGATTTTCCCCACCATACAGTTTTATTTAAAGCGGTAGACTGTGTTCAAAATGATGGTCGGTGGGGGGGTTGACTCTGTACAGCTGGAAATATTAGACCTGTACTGGCAACTTCGTACCAATGCTTGTTCATTCCCAGGCCTTAATGAGACTTGCTCCATATACCCCATTTTAAAAATGAAGAGTTTAACCAGGTAAGTCATGTTCTCTACATTATATTTATTTTTAATTTTTAATTCTTATATTTATATCTATTCCTATTTCATTTACACACATTACATTAATTAAATGTATACATATATTTACTATATTAGTTGCTTACATCACAAAGCTTGAAGGTTTTTATACATTTTTATAGGTAAAATGTGTATTCTGATATTTATTAAATGTAAATATATTTATTATACCTGTTACTTACACCACAAAACTTGAAGGTGTGTATGCCTTTACTTCGTGGGAACATGAATTAGTTGTTCAGACATATACTATTGATTTTTATGTTTTTTATATATTTTTATATGTAAAATGTGTATTTTGTATTTTTTATTGAATTGTATAACATGTACGTATTGTAATGCAGCAAGGTGGTCTCTTATCTGTTGGTGACTTTTATGCATGGCTCTTTTGCCGCAGCTGCTATATATATATATATATATATATATATATATATATATATATATATATATATATATATATATATATAGATATATAGATAGATATATAGATAGATATATATATATATATATATATATATATATATAGATATATATAGATAGATATATATATTTTTAAAGTACTATTCGTTATAAGTAAACATTTCATACAGTAAATATTAATAATTATTTAATATGTGTGGGTGTTACAGTTTAAATCATGTGTTCGATTTGTTGAACACGTTGTGTTACATGATGGTTTTGCACACAGTGTTAATGCCTGCATCTCTTGCTTTAACTACTAATTTAAACCACCAACTGTTACTTTGATTTTAATTGTATCAATTATGTGTGGTCCTATCAAATGTAGGACAGGGTTACTTAAATAGCAGTTGAGAACATTTGTTTGTCTGAAGAAGTCCCACTACTTAGTGGGACGAAAAGCGCTTTACAAGTACTGTGTTTCGTTAAATAAATTTCCTTTGGTTCAAGAACAGCGCTTGTATTTGTTGCATTCATGTGTTGAAGTATCCTGGTGCAATTCTCAGCACTTTTTGTATTTTTCCTTTTCCTCTTCTGGTACAAATTGAATAGCCCCCATGCTCAAGAGAGAGAGTACTTGATTTTGGGCCTCTGCCCACACATTTGGGGGTAGATCTGGCCACCCTCTTGGTGTTGGTAAGGTGTGGAAGTGAAATCTGTATCCTTGGGCCACTATATTTAAAACCCATTTGTCCCGGGTAATGAGTTCCCAGTTTTTGGCCTGCAGACCAACTTTCCGCCTAAAGGAGCATTAAAGGAGCATTCAGCTGGGAAGTGCTTGGAAGTTTTAAAAGCAAGTCATTGAGAAAGTTTTCCATAGAGGGGAGTCTTACTACTCCCTGATTTGGGTGCAGAAACCCCCACTGCTTAGTCTTGTGTGTCCCCCGGGACTGAAACCTGAAGTTTCTGCTGTGTCTGGGTTTGGCTTGAGAAGACCTGGAAGGGGCTGGAAAGGACCAGTTCTTAGAGGACCAGTGCCTACTAAATCTAGAAGGCTGAACTTGTAAGAAATCTTTAACAGTTTGCATAGATTTAGCTTTATCTTCCATCTTTTTAAGAACTTCCTCAACCTTGTTGTCAAACATGCGGTCCTGATTTAAGGGAGCATCCAACAATTTAGCTTTAACATGACCAGGCAAAGATTGCTCCTTAAGCCAAGCATGCCTTCTGAGCACAGACCCAGTAACAGCAGCCCAGCAAGAGGCCCCTAATGAATCAAATCCACATTGCAAAGCATGTTTTCCAACCTGTTCAGCAGAATGCATTAAATCCTGGAATTCTTTATTTTCTGCACAGTCAGGAATCAACATAATTTTCTGTTTAAGCAATCCAATAACAGGTTGCTGATACTTTAACACATGAAACTGGCAGTTTAAAGCCCTAATGGCCAAGGTTGCAGAAGTGTAAACCTTATCCCCATCTATCCAGCGCTCTGGAGTCTCTATCAGAAGAGGTAGGATTTTTAGCAGTACAGCCCTTAATGCCCTTGGGTCCCTGTGAAAAAGTCTCTGGATCTGCAATAGGATTTTTAAAAAGGAACTTGTGTGAATCAGGAACCCTGTAATATCTGTCAGGTTTTCTGGGAGCAGGAGGCAAAGAATCAGGGGCCAAACTAGATCCCAAAAAAGCATCAACAATGTCTAGTACAGGAGGGATACCTAAAGGCCTATGCTGAGGCAGGAGTAAGAAATCCCTAAGCCTCTTTTTTGAATCAGAAAAATCCTGGCTTTTCCAGTGGAAATGCTCCCTTAGTGTATGTAAGGTTTCACCAAAAGAAAAATCCTCTGGAGGGGAAGCAGACGGAATACAGTCCTCTGCATCAGAATCCTCATAAGTAAATAAGGGCAAATCTAGATCATCATAAGAATCAGAATCCTGGTCAGAAGATTCATAAACAACTTCTGTCCTAGGTCTCTTAGAAGGGGGAGGTTGGCTTCCCCTGATTAGAGTAATAAGATCTTCAGCCATTCTTATCATTTGTTTTTAGGCATAGAGGCCTGAGCATGTGGCCTGGGCATCTTTTTTTAGGCATGGTTCGAGATTTAGGCCTAAAGGAAGAAGGAGACATTGGTTTAATATGCAAGTCCGTAGGCCTGAATATACCCTCAGAAGCCAGTGCCTGCACAGCGGCTCCGGACCCATCCAAGGTAGAGACATCCATGGATTCCATAGTTGAAGCATCTCTCGGCATACCGGACTCCGAATGGGTCTCAGTAGAGGTCTGCAAATCAGAAGTAGCGAGTATCAGGGACTGTGAAAGCACCTCACTGAGTACCGGCGAACTGGCGACTAGCTTAGGAGAAGCATCGTCGGCAGTTTTGGACCTCGCCGGCCTGTCTCTGTCTTTAGCTTTGCGTTTTTTCAAAATCCTGGTAGTCGGATGGCTAACAAACGACATTTCTGGATAACTAAACCGAGAACCGAAGTATTTAAAGGCAAAAATATACAGACGACTGATAGTGCGCTGATTATATAAAGCACAAAACCGACAAAAAGGTATATCGTGGTCAGGGCCTAGGCAAGGAATACAGTATGAATGAAAATCTTTATGACGTATTTGCTTTCCACAAGTAATGCAATTATTAACTTTTACTGTCATCGGTAAGGAGCAATAAAAAGTTTCCCCCAACAAGGTACTTAGCTTTAGTTTAAGACTTCAGTTCTGAAACTCAAAAACGAAAATTTCAGAAGTTGGCCAACCGGCACTTGCAAACTGCTTCTGCTTCGGGCACCGCACAGCAAGAAAGACTGATGTAATGGCATCGGCTGCATGTTTTATACCCCTGACAACTTGACGTCATGGAAGAAGGGACAGCAACCGACGCAGGACCCAAGACTTTGTTAATCAGGCCGACTGAGGGCTACTGCAAGCAGATAACCCAAATGTAATGACTGCAACAGAGAAACACGAAGAACATCAGGGCATTGTACTCTACAATGGGTCTAATAAGGGATGAATACAGTGGGACAATGACCTCCTTTTTTCTGGATGAAAATCCCTTAGTGATGAGGTATGCCACATAGAAGGATTTCCTGGCTGTTGTGGCGATCTGGTTATCAAAGGTGAGACCATTGTCCACCTGTGTCCCCAAGTCTCTCATCACACTTTCAGTGTTTAGTGTACTGCCACCTATGTGGTAATTCATGGGTACATGGTTTTTCCCAAAGGGGATAACTATACATTTCTTGGCATTAAGCTTGAGCCCGTGGTTGTGGTACCAAGCACCTGTTTCTGTAAGGCCCTTTTGTAGACTATCCACATCATTTGGGGATTCAATAATGGCTCCCAGTTTGCAGTCATGTGCGAACTTTGTTAGCCAGAATCTCTTAGTGTTGGCCTGTACTTCAGAGAAGTAGATGCCAAACAAGAGCAGTCCTAGGACTGAACCCGGAGGTACTCCACTTGTCACTTGTCTGGAGCTGGATTTGGAGTCGGCTACTTTTACAGTCTGGTTTCTGTCAGTAAGCCATTTGGCAACCCATTGAGTGATGTAGGGATTTATGCCCAGCTTAATAAGTTTACCTATGATTCCAGAGTGGGGGATAGTGTCGAAGGCCTTGGCGAGGTCAAGATAGGCTGTGTGGACTGCCTTACCCTCGTCCAAAGCTCTGGAGACTGATTTGAAGAAGTCAATCAGGTTCATGAGATAAGATCTGCCCTTCACGAACCCAAACTGGTCGGGGTCCAGTGTTTGAAGGTTGCCAAAGTCTTTGTTTAAAAGTTCCATGATGACGCGGTTCCATGCCCTTGCAGATCAGGCTCATCAGACTGATGGGACGGTAGTTCCCGGGATCCAAGGTGGATCCCCCCTTGTGGAGTGGGATAACTGTAGCTGTGCGCCACTCAGTGGGCATGAAGCCTGAGGGAAGGCTATGATTAAACATAGCACTTAGGTGAGATGCCAGTTCATTTTGTAGTCCATGTAGTACACAGCCCGGGATGTCATCTGGTCCCATAGATGCTGTATTCTTGGCTTTGGAAAGTGCGGTTTCTACCTGTGTGGCCGTGATTGCCAGAATTTGGCAATCATTTGGTACGGAGATGGGCCATTGGGAGTGAAGCTGGCACTAAATCGATCTGCCAGGATATTGGCAATATCCTTGGGATTAGTATATTTAATGCCATTCTGTTGTAGCTCAGAGCAGATCTGAGCATTGCCATTTAGATTCTTGACATTTTTATGTCGGTGTAGTAACGGTCAGTGTTGTGGACGTTTGTGGTATTGACTTTTCGCTTATGTGGTCTCAGTGTTATAAAGGTTAGCTTTTTGGTATTTCGGTCTACTGATGTAGACCCAGACACACACACCTTGAGCGACATTTTTCCTGTAAAAGCATGACAAATTTCACCAATAACTAGTTGCACACAGGGCAACTAGTTTGCAGTGGCAAACATCGTCCCCAGAGATTTAAATCGGATACTCCTGAGATTGCTTTATATTCTCACTCCAACCATCTAATCAATAAAAAGGGTCTATTGCCATGGATAGGAACTTTCCCCACTATCTCAGTTACCAGCTTGGTGGATACGAGCATCCTGATGCAATGTAGAAATTGCCTCATGTTTACTGATAACCAGTTAATTCTCAAACAAACCTATATGTTATGTCAATGTCACTGGAGGTAAAGCTCTCACATAAAAGTACGCCTAATGTCAATAAGGTTGTCAGTAGTGCACACGCTGCACCCATCACACATGATTCAAAGCAGACATATAGAGCCACATATGCTGAGGCACTTAAATGTAGCCTTCCTAAATGCCAAAGACCGTCTAGACGAAATACACATAACGAATACCCTTAGCGTCCCCGAATGCATACATATCAACACAAAGTCACAACTCATGGAGCCTCTACTTCTAAGTCCATAAGGCTAGCCACCACACAATACAACATTCTAGTCATTGGAGACTCACCACAAGACACACAGATATCCTTCTCACCAGGCTGAGTAAGGAGAAAGTCCCAGTCAGTTGCTTATCAGGGGCTAGGATCCACCACATCACACATGTACTCAGGTCAATGGACCACAAGTACTGGTATGGCTCATAGTCCATGTGGTTGTAAATGACCAGAGACGTACCTCCGTAGACTATATGAAGAGACCTCATGGAGCTCTCGGAATGTGTGTCCCAGAACTGGTATGAGCATAGCAATGAGCAACATTTTACCTTCCCCAAGGATGATGCCACAATATGAACAAATGATGAAGGGCTTCAATAATTGGCTTAGTTTCTGGTGTCATTCTAAGGGGGTGCAATATTTGTCAGCATGGAAGGAGATGGTCAATAGACCATACTGCTTTGCCATGGATGGTCTGCACCTCTCCCCTCTAGGCTTTCGAACATTAGCTAAAATATTGTCTTCCCTCATACGGCCTTGTTTAGGAAATGCCAAACTGAAAGCACTTCCTGACATAGCAAATAAAAAACAAGAAAATCTAAAGATATTACTTCTCAATGCTAGGAGTCTAAAGAAAAAACTCCACTCCCTAGAAGCTCTCTTCACCCTAGAAAATGCCAACATCTGTGCAGTCACTGAGACATGGTTTAAAGCCGCAGAGAACACACACACACACTGCAAGGTTATAATGATTTCCACACATTTAGACCAGCTACTACACAGGCAGGGAATAAAGGTGGAGGTGACTCAATTTACATCAGAAATAAATATACCTCAAGATTGATTAAACAGGATAACTCCACTTTCTAATTACCATAGACAAAATCCAATACCACTTCCTTGCAAGTTATAGGTCCCTCTCTATTAAACTTACTGGAGACACTCAACATCCAGCCCAGTACTATACTCATGGGTAACTAATTACCCCACTACTAACTGGGAATCCTATATAACACCAAACAGGCAGAGATTCCTGATTTGTAAATACAAACTCCCTGGACCAGACTGTCAATACACCAAAAAATGGTCTCCTTTGAAGGAAAAATAAATCCTGTACCGCCTGCTAACTCTGGAATATTCAGGAACTACTCTAAGGCTAACACCCTACTATTAAGTGATAGCTTGGCAAAATCTGAAGGCCCTATAAACCCTTAGAACACTACTGTCTAAGCAGAACTTTTCAAAGAAACCCTATACAAGCATGTTAATAGCTGCATAAAGGCCGCTGTACCCCCCAGGAAGTAGTATAGAACTAACTCAAAAACCAATAAAACCAACAAAAAGGCAAACCGGGGTAAAAAAATTAGAAGTTATGTACTCACCATAACGTTCCATCTGAGTAGGTGACTTCATTCGGATGCAACCTGGCAATTCAAAGCTTAGGCTCCATAACTGACTGACCTCAGATTGATAAAATACTGACAACAGTACACTAAAACAGCATAAAAAAAGGTCAGGGGATGGAGGGATGAGTCACCTACTCAGATGGAACGTTATGGTGAGTCCTAGCTACCTAAATCTTGGGCCATGGAAGGATGTTCCGAGCACCGCTGAGCCAAAGGATGCTCTTCCTCTAGAAACAACATCCACCTTGTAATGAGAAATAAAAGTATTAATCATCCAATGATACCTGGGACTTAAAGGCTTGACGGAAACTGCCCTAGTAGAATGAGCCGTGACCCTCTGAGGAGCAGGTCTGCCTGAAGTGTCATATGCCTGCAGAATACAATTAGCAATCCATTTAGATAGTGTGACTTTAGATACTGCTTTACCCAGAGCAAATTTAAGCTGATCTGATTGTCTATGAACATCCAAAGAATGCAATTTGTATTCTCCTTTGTTTGAGTACTTGGGAAAAAGGCAGTCTTCCAGGAAAGGTACTTTAAATCAGTAGAAGCTGGGCCGGACCAAAGACAAATCAAAAAATTCCTTTGAGCTGTGTCAAGACCAATGTGATAATGCGAGATAGCTGCCAATAGAACTAGCCCCTTGATGAAAGAGGTCTGTTAGAAAATCCAGCACCAAGTTCTCTGTACTGCCCATATAGAGAATCTCTTCCATTTACTCCGATAAACCTGCCTGGTAGAAGGTTTATGAGCTGCCACTAAAATGGCTTTGACCGTTGATGAGATACCGAGTCCTAAATGGAACTGTTGGGAACTGACGAGATGAGATGATCCATGGAGGATTGATTGTGAGACCATACGGGAACCAAGGTTGTCGAGCCAGAATGGGCAATGAGAATCATTCAAACTGTTGGCTTTCTGCAGAAGCCTCTGCATCAGAGGAAGTGGAGGGTAGGCATAAAGCATGTACCAGAGCACCACTGAGCTTGTTTGGACTTTCCCGGAATGGGAAATTGCCCATTCCCAGACTGGGATAGGACCTGGTTCCTCCCTGTTTGTTGATGTAATTTCCAGGACATTTACCCCACCGAGGCAAGAAGCATCTGGTCACTGTGGACCACTGAACCTGAAACATGACACTTCAGGTTGGCAATTCTGTCTGGAGATGAAATCTATAACTTGTGTGGGATGCAGTAAAGATTTCTCCCAGTTGACAGTGATGCCCAGCCAGTAGTCCCTGGCTGAGCATAGAAGATGCCTTGATCCCTGGAGCCTCAGGTGGGCCCTGGGGGCTGAGGTGAGACCAAAGGGAGGACCCTGAACTGGTAATGACTGCCTCCTGGACCGCCATCCAGTCGCTCTCCTCAAGAGGGGAGTATAGATTGAAGGGTGACCATCCGGAACTTTTGCTTGACAGGTTCAGCATCTTAAGTCCCCTCTTTGTAAAACCCTAATCCGGTTTGATCTGGGGGTTTCTAGCAGCTGGGGTGGAACATCTGGGAGGGATATGAAACTGTCTGTTGTTATGGACTCGTTAGGTGCATCCTTCAGGGCTGCCTCCTCTGCCACGGAAGGACTGGTTATCCCAGGTTGGGACTGCTGAACCACATCTTCTGTCCCTTTGGTGAGAAGGACCAATGGCGGAGCCAGGCCTGCCCTCAGTAGCATGAGACAGTATGATCTGAGGCCATGGTGGAGTAAACCTGTTTATCCTCACTATGGACTCGGGGTTTAATCAGATCCGCTGCATCCTAATGGCCTCAAGGAGAAGGTTGCTGAACTAAACTTGCCGGAGGATGCACAGAGGTTGTGGCTGCAGCCATCATCATGGCATCTACTGGGGAGGGATAGATGGAGATAACAGGGGTCAGCAGGACACCCAAGAGGTAGAAGCCTTGGGGGCAGACCAATGTCTCCGTACTCTTCAGCAGATGGATGTGGCTGTCCCTGGGACCGCTGGTGGGGGCCTGGCCCAACTGCAATGGAGTGCGGGATGGAGATGTCTCGACAGTGCCTCGGATGGGGGGCCTGGATGAATTTCCTCATCATCCGTCCATGTCAGCTGACCTCCTGGAAGCTCCTCCTCGGGTCCAGGAGACTCCTTCTGTCTTTCCTTAGAACAACTTGGAAGAACTCAGTTGAACCCTGCACAAATGGTACAACCAGATGACAGGTGTTCAACCATCTGCTGGGGATATGGACAGCCTTATGGGCTTCAGACATAGTAACCCTAAAGCCTAACACACAACACACACAAACAAATAAAATTAACAAAAGAGAGACACTCAACACTAACTGAAACAAGAAAGAAATTAAAGATTTTGAAAACTTTTTAGAAAATAACTCTTATCTTTCGGTAAGAGGGAGGAGCTAGGATCCGATACATCTTTGTTTATTATAATGTGAGCGCTTTCGTACAAATGAATAAATTGTACTTCCACAAAGAACCCAAGCATACAAATAGTATTTAAACCCATAGAATCAATTAAACATTTCATTGAATCATTAAAACACCCGCCATATTCTTAAAGCAACATAAACTTGAAAGTAAAATTGTTAAAAATATATTTGATTCATTTTACTTGATGTGTGATGCTAAAAAAGCACTAGAATTATCCTGCCAAAAGTATACATGATGGAATATAAAGTTGTTGTTGTGTCTTTCGGCTTTTTCCCAGTTAGGGGTCGCCACAGCGGAACTCCGGTCCGCTAATGATTGGCAGTAGATTTTTACATGCCGAGTTGCCGCCCCTGATGCACAACCTTCAACGAAGGTACACCCATTCACGCATGTCTCCACACAGAGGACGCTCTAGCTGAGAATCGAACAGGACAATGTCTTACTGTGAGGCGACAACGCTACCGCAGCACCACCACCACAGTGCTATGATGGAATATAAAGTACAATAAGAAATTCAAAAGAACTTTTCAAATAACAAATAAAAATAATTGCTTCCCCTTATCGTCCAACCAAATATGTTATCTTTCTAAGGCTTTTAATTTTAGAAGACATTTGATGGAACACATGGCATTTAAACCAGGCGAACTATACCCATTGGTTCTAAATTGCCAAAATAGTTTGCATTTATCTAAAAGAAGTTCCCATGGGCCCCCTCTAATGTTCTTCTTGACTTGATCAATCACAGTAAACAAAAACCTATGTGTTGGATGCATAATCACATGTTGAGCCAAAGCATTATTGTCAGCACCTAGGGAGATGCTGTATAGATGTTCATAAATACGCTGCTTGACTTTGAATTTGGCAAGGACAACCAGAAGGGATTCTTTAGCTATGTCCGCAGCCTCAAAAGCAATACACAATTGTGTGCAGAGTTCATTGTAATTGGAGCCACCTACACTGAGCCAGAGAATACAGCAAACTTAATGTCGACAAATTCAGCTCCAACTTTACCCCTCTCTTCCCCCTCAACCTTCCCTCAGGAAATACCATCAAATATACCTCCTCCTGCTATCACTATAGAACAGGTCCTTAATTCTCTCTCTAAGGCCAAGAAAACTGCATCAATGAGCCCAGACAATATCCAAGGATGCCTTCTAAATAGCATGAAACTTGACCTATCAGACCTTCTGGAATTGCTATTTAACTGTAGCCTCCAGACAGGCTTCATGCCTCATGAATGGAGAACACCAACAGTCATCGCTCTGCACAAAGGTGAGCCATCTACAGACCCTGGAAACTACAGACCCATAAGTCTCACTAGTTTTATATGCAAAGCTATGGAAAGAATTATCATGGAAATGATCAATGATGATATAGTAAAACCTCCAGACACTGGACCCAGCCCAGTTTGGTTTCATCAAGGGCAGGTAATGCCTACTCAAACTGGTGGACTTTTCTGAGAAGGTCCCCAAAGCAGTACTGCAAAAATATTTACATTCCCTACCTTGACCTGGCCAAGGCATGTAACAATACCCCAGACTTGGGCATTGTTGACAAACTCAAGATGTTAGGTACAAACCCGTATGTCACCTGGTGGATAGCCAGCTGGCTCACAGACAGAACCCAGAAGTTAAAACTGGAGAGTCCACCTCTACAAAAAGGCCAGTCACAAGTGGAGTTTCCCTAGAGATTCCTTTTTGGCATTTACTTCTCTGAAGTCAAGGCCAATGTCAATGGATGACTGCAAATTAGGAGCAGTCATTGAATCCCACGTCAACACAAATATTCTCCAGGAAGGTTTGACACAGGCAAACAACTGGTGTCAGAGCCATGGACTAAATGCCAAGAAATGCATAATAATATTCTTCGATAAGTTATCCACCCTGGCAACTATCATACTGACCAAACACCCCTTGGATATGACACAGTAGTCAGGGACTTTGGGACAAACACAGACAGCAACCTAGTCTATGACCATCATGTGTTTACAGTAGTGAGGAAATCCTTCTATGCTGCACAACTTATACACAAAGGTATGGCATCTAGGTCCAAGGAAGTCGTCGTTCCACCGTATTCAGCATTCATCAGACATATCACAGAGTACAGTGCTCCCTTTGGTATGTACTTAACTGGGCATATCCAACAAACAGAACATCCACAGAGGTTCCTCACTAAAAGAATACAAGGAGAAAGTAAAATATCCTATGCACACTGCCTCAAGGCATTATCCATGTAGTCCGTCTCCTACAGGCTGTTGGGGGGAGATCTATGCCTGGCAAAAAAGGCATTGTCAGACTCTACTCTGATGGACCTCCTACATATCAGCAAAACAAAGAGCACCATAATTACTCATTCTAAAGAGTTAACCCTTGCCTGTGATATAAATAGGACCTGCTGGATAAACAGGTATGTGTCCCATTGTCTATCCCATCTTTGGAACAGGCTCCCCATCTATGTGAAGCAAAATTCCTCCCTAACCCAATTCAAGTGTAACTTGGACAATTGGATGGGGGACAGGAAATTCATCCCTGGCTTGGCACCTGTGTCTGTAAGGGGCACAGGCAACCTATAAATGTTTAATCTCCCAGGCCCCTGCTTGCAAATGTTTCATCTCCCAAGCCCCTGCTTACACTTATCAAGAGTACCAGAACTGGTCAGAGATTTGGGATGAATGGCTAGGCTTAAAAAGGCCCTTGTGGTCATTAGCCTAGTAAACACCTATGAATTTATGTAACTGTATAATGCATGTAAAGGAAACATGTTAAATTTTTTATTTTCTACCAATGTATATGCGTCTACAATGGCTATAAAAAGAGCACACACCTCTGTTAAAATGCCAGGTTTTTGCGATCACAATAAACAATTTCAAAACTTTTCCCTCCTTTAATGTGACCTATAACCTGTACAATGCAATTGAAAAACAAACAAATCTGTTGGGGAAAAAATAAATAAAAAATAAAAAATGGACAATATACTGGCTGCATAAGTGTCACACCTTTAAACTAATGCTTTGTTGAAACACCTTTTGATTTAATTACAGCATTCAGTCTTCTTGGGTGGGAGTCTATCAGCATGGCACATTTTGACTTGACAATATTTGCCCACTCTTCCTTGCAAAAGCACTTCAAATCTGTCAGATTGCGAGGGCATCTCTTGTGCACAGCCCTCTTCAGGTCATCACACATATTTTCTATTGGATTTAGGTCTGGGCTCTAACTGGGCCATTCCAAAATTAGAAGTTATGTACCTACCATAACGTTCCATGTTAGTTGTCTTCTCTCGCCTTCTTTCTTGCTGGATGGGTTCGGAGCCGATCCTCGGCTCGGCACTTGCTTTAGCTCGAGAACTCCTTTTACCAGCTCGAGGCAACCCTATATCCCATGATGCAAGGCGGAACTACCTCAGATCTCGTTTGGTAGCTAACTTACCCTGCTAAAGACTATCCTAACATAATAAGGAACAATGGTTCCTAAAGAAGTCCTCATAACAATGCTCAAGAGGAAACAATCTACTAGGAACTCTACAAGATCTGTCCAGGCCAGGGGGAAGGAGGGAGGGACGCAAGAAAGAAGGCGAGAGAAGACAACTAACATGGAACGTTATGGTAGGTACATAACTTCTAAATGTTAAGTTGTCAATCTCGCCTTCATTCTTGCTGGATGGGACCGTCCTAGCACCTGTATCCCGGGTGGCTCAATGGAACAGACTCTTGAGAACTGTGGAACCAAAACTGGCCCTATCTCTGGAGGCCAAATCCAACTTGTAATGAGACACAAAGGTATGAGGCGTGGCCCAAGTAGCTGCTGCACAAATAGTATCAATGGGTAGTCTATCCTGAAAGGCTACAGAAGTGGATAGACTCCTGGTGGAGTGTGCTTTTGGCTTAGAAGATAGTTGTTTGCCTCTGAGAGAGTACACATAGGTAATGGTGGAAGTCAACCACCTGGATAAAGTCACTTTAGAAACTGGAAGACCTAACCTGTTTTCTGCATAGGAGACAAACAATTGATCCGATTTTCTAATTTGTTTAGTTCTATGCAAGTAGTACCTGAGCTGACGATGGACATCCAAAAAATGCAGTTTCTGTTCAGCTCTGTCAGAATAGTTAGGGAAAAAGACTGGTAGATCTATAGATTGGTTAATATTGGTTTGAGATACAACCTTGGGGAGATAGGAAGGGTTAGTTCTTAACGAAACCCTATCCTTATGAAAAACCAAATAAGGTGAACGAACACAGAGGGCCTGAATCTCGGAAACCCTTCTTGCAGAAGTGACAGCCAGTAAAAATATAGTTTTCCACGTCAATAATTTCAAAGAACATGTAGCGGACGGTTCGAAAGGAGGTAGAATCAAGGATGCCAACATTAAGTTTAGATCCCAATGCGGAGGAGGATGCTTTAAAGGTGGTTTTAGGAGAAAAACTCCTCTCAAAAAGGCCTTGCATAATCTATGAGACATGATGTTATTGTCATGCAAGCCAACATGATACTTGGAAATAGCAGCCAGTTGTACTTTAACTGTGGATGACGAGGATCCTGAATGAAAAACCTCCGCCAGGAAATTCAAAACAGAATGTATGGGAGCAGTAAAGGGATCAATATTTCTGGCATTTGCCCAAATCGAAAAACGTCGCCACTTGCTAGCATAAATAGTTCTAGTGGACGACTTTAAAGAAGACACTAAAATGTCTCTGACCGAGTCAGAAATCATTGGTAGCCTGGCTAGGGAAGGAAGTGGAGCAACCAAGCAGTGAGGTTGAGAGAATGAATGGCCCGGTGCTGCTGACCCGACTGGTGGATCAAAAGATCCAGGAACGGGGTCCAGATGCCAGGGCTGCACCAGAAGATGACGATGCAGAGACGGAAACCAAATTTGTCGAGGCCAATATGGAGCAATGAGGATCAATTTGGCTCTCAAAACGGTGGCTTTCTGAATGACTTGTGGAATCAATGGAAAGGGAGGAAAAGCATAAAGAAGTCCCCGAGGCCAATCCTGGGTTAGAGAGTCTCTCAGGGTTGGCCTGGAAGGGGAAATAGTGTGAAGTAGTCTGGGCACTTGTTGTTTTGAGGGGTAGCGAAAAGATCGCAACAAGGTATGCCCCATTTCAGAAAAATCTGATCTACTACAGATTGATTGAGAGACCACTCGTGAGGCATCAGAATAGATCTGCTTAGCCTGTCCGCCAATAGGTTGGACCTGCCGGGGATGTGCGTTGCTATCAGAAACCGCTGAGAAGAGATCGCCCATTGCCAAAGTCTGAGAGCTTCTCGACATAACGGATAGGACCTGGTTCCGCCCTGTTTGTTGATGTACCAGACCACGGACATGTTGTCCGTTAGTACTGCAATAGTCCCCGTGGGAAAAAAGTCGTCGAGGGCTTGCAACGTTAAAAGCACTGCTCTCATCTCCAGGACATTTATGTGCAGATGGTACTCTATGGGTTGCCACGTCCCGTGGACCATCCTGCCCTGATAATGCCCCCCCCCCACCCAATCAGAGAGGCATCTGTAGTGACTGTGGCAACTGGAGGAGGGGGAATAAAGGGTCGGCCCTGATGAAGAAAAGGGGAAGATATCCACCACTGTAGATGAGCCTTGCACGACTGTGTTACCAAGATTTCGTGTCTCATCGGAAGATTGTGGTACGACCACTGCGTGAATAACATCCACTGCAGGAGACGCATGTGGAAGCGAGCCAGTGGTAGAAGAACAATGGCCGCAGCCATTAGGCCTAGAACTTTCAAGACAAACCTGGCTTTGATCTTGTTGCTTTGTAACAGAAGCCGAACAAATTTTTGGATGTCCAGAATTCTTTGATCTGTTAGTCTGGCTAACATTTTGACGGTATTTAATTCTGCGCCTATAAAGTTGATAGATTGGCAAGGCAGCAGAGAAGATTTTTCGAATTTTACCGAAATTCCTAGATTCCTGCAAAGCTGTAGGGTGTAGTCTCTGGACTGAAGAAGCTGATGCTTGGTGGTGGCGGAGAGGAGCCAGTCGTCTAAATAAGGAAACACCTGGAATCCTTGACGTCTCAGGTGAGCTGTGACCACTGCCATGCATTTGGTGAACACTCTGGGGGCTGAAGTGAGGCCAAAGGGCAGTGCTCTGAATTGGTAATGACTGGTCCCTAGCCGAAAGCGGAGAAACCTTCTGGAGCGTCTGTGAATCTTTATGTGATAGTACGCATCCTGAAGGTCTATAGAGCACATCCAGCTGTCCTTGCCCAGAAAGGGCAGAATGGACTGAAGCGTGACCATCCGGAATCTTGCCTTCTTGACAAACTTGTTTAGTCTGCTCAGGTCTAATATTGGTCTCCAATCTCCCGTCCTTTTGGGGACCAAAAAGAATCTTGAGTAGACGCCGGATCCTACTTGGTCTGCCGGCACGGTCTGGACGGCTCTTTTTTTCTAGGAGTTTTGAAACCTCCTGTTTTGCTAAATCCCTTTGACCGGGTGAGATGTCTGGAAGGGATTGTAGAGGTACGGGAAACCTTTCGAAGGGGATCTTGTAACCCTCGGATATGATCGACTGTACCCACTTCTCTTGGGATAGGGATTGCCAGGCTACTGGGTACAGTGAAATCCTTCCCCGACTGCCTCCAAGGGTGGACAGTCGGGCAACACCTCAGGGATGCTGAAAGGGCTTCTCAGGAAGAGACTCCCTGTTGCCCTGGTTCTGAGGACCCCCCCTGCCTCTAGGGCGTCTATTATTGTTACCCCTCTGCCTCTGGGGTAAACTGACCACGTGTGTCCGTGTAGCTCCTTGGGCTTTACGGAACCACATCTTCCCCTTCTGACCCTTAGGATATGGTCTAGAAGGAGTGGAAAATTGGACTCCAACGGCAGAAAGAGTTTTACCGTCCTGCTCACACCTGGTCAAAGTATCCTTCACCTGAGGTCCGAACAACGCCGAACCATCAAAGGGGGTATTGGTGAAGGATGCCTTAAAGGGGTCCGCAAAATTACACAGCCGCATCCAGGCTTGGCGTCTAAGAGCAACTCCTGTGCCTGCGGCTCTGCTCGCTCCATCGGCCGCATAAGATATGAGCCGCATGGAGGAGTTAGATATGGAATTCAGGATAGCAAGCTGTGAGGCAATCTTTTCCTGAGCCCCAGCAGCAGAAGGATCCTGGACTACTTCCCCCAGTTCCTTGAGAATATCTCGTTGAAGCCTGGTGAAGTGACAAAGATAATTCAGCGAACGCATAGCAAAGGTCGCTGAAGAAAACATCCGCTTTCCATACCTGTCCATGGTCCTAGAGTCCTTGTTAGGAGGATGGACAGGTACTGAAGGATCCGCCAGTTCCTTCTTAGTGGCCGCCGCCACCACCATAGCATCCACGGAGACACCCTTGGAAAGGAACTGTTTATCCGAAGGGGCCGTAATGAACTTGGATGATCTTCTGGGGACAGGTTCCACAGAATCTGGAGCCGCCCACGCCTTCCGAGCCACTACCTGCATAAGTGGGTTGAAAGGCGGAGACACCCAGGAGGTGGAGGGTCGGGATCCAAAAGCCTCCAGGTATACCGACTCATCCTCGGAGGGGTCAATGGAGGGCAAATTCCCCCTCTGTTTGAGGAGCTCAAGGATGTCTGAAAAGGAGACATCCTCAGAGGGGGACCGAGGGGAACCCTCCGACTCATCTAAGTCGGTATCCGATGTAGTAGACTCGGAGGAGTCTGTGTGTTTCCTCTTATACGTCCTCTTCCGAGGGGGTTCCCCTGCAGGATCAGGAGAAACCTCGGAAGAGGAGGAAATTCCCAGTGGAGAAACCTGGGGCGATGGATCCCTGGGCCTGTGAGCAAGAGGCTGGCAAGAGGCATCTGCAGGCACTGATGAGGGAGGAGCTAGAGGGATGGACCGTTGACCTGGCTCTGAGGCCAGGACACTCCTCATCACCTCAAAGGCTCCCCTCCACGGGAGACCAGAACACACCCGCTCCGAAGAGACAGGAATGGTCGGCTCCAAGGAGAGAAGGCTCCGAGGCCGATGTCGGTGCCTAGCTTACCAAAGCCGAAGCCCAGAGAGGGAGAGCGGGTGGGACAAGGGTCCGATGCCACTAGCCCCTCGGAGCCGACAGTGGAAACTGGCGACGGATCCCTCCAAGGAAGGTCTCAAGGAAGAGATCGGAGCCGAGGACGGAGCCGAAGGATGTATCGGCTCCGCATCAAACAGTCTCTGTCCCGAAGCTCCGGCTCCGAACTCTGGTGTGGAGTCGGAGGAGGAAGTTCAATGATAGGGGTTATAGCCGAAGTCTGTTGAGACGGGCTATGGAGCATTTGAGCCAGTGCCTGAGACTTCAACAGCCTGCTTACCACCCTCTCCAAGTCGTGGTCAGACAGCCTGGAAGATCTCGAAGATCGGCTCCGATGGCTCCGCTCCGACAAAAGAGGAGACCCCGGAGCCGAGTGGATACTAAGAATAGAAGGGGACCGGGATCTCTTACGGTTCGAAACCATCGGAGCCGAAGTCCCTTGAATTCCAGATGGAGCCGAGGATATCTCGGCTCCGAAGCTGGATAAGGTGTCGGCTCCAGCCGGAGCCGACAAGGCCACAGTAGTCAGGGTATCGGAACCGGCCCCACTACTTGAGAAGAAGTATCGACTCCAGCCGGAGCCGATGTCGGCTCCGACGGAGCCGGAGCCACCGAAGGAGGCTTGGACACTGTAGCCTGAGCCTTCGGTGGCTTATGAGGTTTTCCTGATACTGACTTAGGAGGAGAACCTTCTGGTTTAAGTAAACCTCGGAGGATGAGTTTATTCCTCCTTTCCTGCAGGACTCTCTGGCTAAAAGCATGACACAACGCACAGGAGTCCTGCAGGTGCAAAGGCCCCAGGCAATAAACACAAGAAGTGTGACCGTCTGTCAGAGACATTTTCTGACAGCACTGGTCACACTTCTTGAAGCCTGAGACCTTGCCTTCTTTTGACATCCTAAAGGTATAGGACACAAACAATCCCCACAAACACACAAATTAATCCCAAACACAAACACACAGGAAGGGATAACCAATGGGGAACTAGGCCTGACTAAACTACTTTTGGTAAAGTTTATAGAAAGTTAATAAAAAGGTTGAGAGAAGGGAAAAGGGTGGGCTGTAACTAAATACAGACTAAACTGACACTAACAGGGAAAAATAAACCCCTAACTACACTTTTTCTTATTTGACTAAGAAAAACTTACCTCAGCTGGCAAAGGAGACCTCTTTCGCTAAGCAGCAAACGAGATCTGACGTAGTTCCGCCTTGCATCATGGGATATAGGGTTGCCTCGAGCTGGTAAAAGGAGTTCTCGAGCTAAAGCAAGTGCCGAGTCGGAGCCGAGGATCGGCTCCGAACCCATCCAGCAAGAATGAAGGCGAGATTGACAACTTAACATCTTTAATTTTCTTCTGGTGAAGACATTCTTTTGTTGATTTGGATGTATGCTTGTGGTCATTGTGTTGAAAGGTGAAATTCCTCTTCATCTTCAGCTTTCTAGCAAATACCTGACTGTTATGAGCCAAAAGTGACTGGTATTTGGAACTGTTCATAATTCCCTCCACTTTGACTAAAGCCCCAGTTTCAACTGAAGAAAAGCAACCCCAAAGCATGATACTGCCACCACCATGCTTCATTGTGGGGATGGTGTTCTTTTTCTGATGTGAAGTGTTTTTGTGCCAAATGTACCTTTTGGAATTGTGGCCAAAAAATTCAACCTTTGTCTCAGACCATAACACATTTTTCCACATGCTTTTGGAAGATTTGATGTGTTGTTTTGCAAATTTTAGCCAGGCTTGGATGTTTTTCTGTGTAAGAAAAGCCTTCTGTCTTGCAACCCCTACCCCACAGTCCAGACATATGGAAATGCAAGAGATTGTTGTCACATGTAGTACACAACCAGTTTGTTTGTTTCTTTTGGCTTTTCCCGGTTAGGGGTCGCCACAGCGGAACTCCGTTCCGCTAATGATTGGCAGTCGATTTCTATGTACCAGCTTGCCAGGCCTGACACACAACCTTCAACAAAGGTACGCCCATTCACGCATGTCTCCACGCAGAAGACGCTCTAACTGAGAATCGAAGCTGACAGCGTCTTACTGTGAGGCGAACTTGCCAGAAATTTCTACAGCTCCTTCAGTGTTGCTGCAAGTCTCTTGGCAGCCGCCCTGACCAGTTTTCGTCTTGTCTTTTCATCAATTTTGGAGGGACATGCAGTTCTTTGCAACGTCACCGTTGTCTTATATTTTCTCCACTTTTTGATGACTGTCTTTTTTTGTACCTTCTCCTGACTGATACCTTTCAACAATGAGATCCCTTTGATGCTTTGTAAGCTCTCTGCGAACCATGGTTTTTGCTGTAGCAGGCAACTGAATAAATGTCAGGAAAATCCTACCAAGACGGATGAACTTTATTTGGGGTTAATCAAGAGTCTCTTTAATTGATGGCAGGTGTGTACTCAAGAAGACTGAATGCTGTAATTATATCAAAAAGTGCTTCAAAGTATTGGTTTAAGGGTGTGCACATTTATGCAACCAGCTTATTGTACATTTTTTTATGTTTTATATTTTTTCCCCCAACAGATTTGTTTTTGAATTGAATTGTACAGGTTATAGGTCACATTAAAGGTGGGAGAAATTTTGAAATTACTTATTGTGGTCTCATTTTTTTATATCACAAAAACCTGGCATTTTAACAGGGGTGTATACACTTTTTATATCCACTGTATGTCTTAAGGGGCGATTTAATAAAAAGGTGTCAAACAAAACAAAAATGGAGAAGGGTCCCTGCAAGGAATATGGGGAGCACTACAATTGTGTAGATAACTTACCAAGCTCTGGTTCCTTTTCTCTATACAGCATACACCTGACCATATTAGTCTAAGAAGAATACATTTGTACCATCTTCAGAGATTTTCTGCTTCCTAACATTTAGGAGCTCATTTGTCACCCAAATGTGACCAATCCCTGTCAGATCCAAGGTCACAGGAACAACAGTGGGAGGGTCCTACTTAGGTTCATAACTGCATCCTAATCCAGGGAGGAGAAGGTTGAAGGAGAAGATATAAGCAAGGAGAAAGAAAGGTGGGCCCTACCATGGCTCAATAGGGAAGACAGAATTTCTAGTGGCAATGTTGGCTGTAAATATGTTCTGCAACAGCAATCAGATGGAGGGGAGGTTGGCATAATGGTTTACGTCTTAACATCACAGATACAAAGTACAGTGTTTAATTCTGACCTCTGACTATTAGCTAGGCTTCTAACAGTCTGCAAGATGGCAGCCTAGTATTTACCTGCAAACATATCTATTCAAACATTTACTGTTATAGTAACATACCTACAAAACTGTACTATGGTCTAAAACTTAGGCTATGTACTGCAAAAGATGCCCTGGAATCCAGTTTTGGCAAATCATGTTCTAGCACTGGACAGTGTATAAAACTTTTAGTTTTTGGTGAAGATGTGGACAGGGGACCAGGTGGCTACATCTCTGCTGTTGACATAGTCTGGACTGCCATTTCCTGGAAGCAAGTTTGGTAATTCTCCATCTTACCTGTTAGAAGGAAGGGTGTCCAGGGTGAGGTAAACAAGAGAGACCTCAGAAACCCGATTCCCAGGAAGGGTACCAGAGAAGACTTTAGCATAAACTCAAAGCCTTGAAACAGTTCTTGAGAAATCCAAGGCAGCACATTTGAGTGGAATTCCCCTGAACCAGTCAACAGTCCAGGTAAGGGTAGGTGTGGATACCCTTCATCCTTCACAAGGAAATGGCTGGGGCAAAGCATCTGGTAAGGTTCCCTGGCACCGTGTTCAGCCCAATGGGCAAGGAGGTAAACTTAAACTAATACTCACATTCTCAGCTCTGGACTATCATTAAGTGTATGGTGATCCACAGGAAGTGATGTTAGAGGGCCAGCCTGATCATATACACCTCCGAGTGCAGGAGAAGTAACAGGACCTGCAGAGTAAGCATTCTAAATCTGGAGACCTTCACAGAATAAATTAAGTATTGAAGGTTCCAGGATAGGCCTACTGGCACCTTTGTTTCTGGGAACCACGAAAAGGTCTGGAATATAACCACTTTCCTATCTGATTAGGTATACTCCCCTGTGATGTTCTAGTGCAGCAGGTCCAATACTACTGGGGGCATAAAGCAATCTCGATCCCTTGGAACTTATGGGATGTGGTTGGGAGGTACACTGAAATTGGTTTTATAACCTTTAGTACCCAGATGTCTGTAGCAACATCTATCCAAGAAGGAAAGCAGGCAGATGGATTTCCTTTTGTTGGACAACAGGAGTGGGACAGCCATGGTGGGGAAGGGCAGGGGGTTGGAGGGAAGCAAGATACCCAATACTGGTCTTTGTTACTGTAAGGTCCTTGGGTTTCTCACAGATTTCCCTTTTTATTTCCTTGCCACTTTTTCCTCAACTTTTCCTCATTACTTTTTTGTTGCTTGGGTTTGCTCTGTTTCCTGTAAAAGGGAACAGGCTTGGGATGGGTAGTTTCTCTCATACTTAGTAATTGAGATGAAAAGGAATTTCTTTATAATCTCTCCCATTTTTCGAACACTAGCCATAACACTCTACAAATTATTATTGTTTCATGAATTTAGAACAATTTTTGTATTTCTCTAGCAACAGGATTATTGCTCTACTCTTGGCATATCCTCATTATCTATAACAGCTATACTAATATTGTATGTAGTTGCTGAACTCCTATTGTCTGTCATATAATCTTCTTCTTCCTTCGGCTTTTCCCGGTAAGGGGTCGCCACAGCGGATCACCTGTCCGCTCATGATTGGCAGTGGAGTTTTACCGTGTCGAGTTACCAGTCTGGTGCCCAACCTTCCACAGAAGGCATACACATGCACGCACTCACATCTATAACCAATTTAGAGTATCCAATCCACCTACAGCATGTCTTTGAGATGTGGGAGGAAACCGGAGCACCCAGAGGTAACCCACGTAACCACAGGGAGGACATGCAGACTCCACACAGAAGGCACCCCAGCAGAGGATCGAACCAGAGAATCCCTTGCGGTGAGGCATGTCTGTCATATAATCTAATTCTCTTATTTAATGAAATTGTATCTTACTGTGGAGCTTTTCTCCCTGGGTCTCCGCTGAAAATTAGCTTTAAGCTCAGTCGGACTAACGCGGTCAATAAATGTAAAATAAAATGAATAAAATAAAATTTACTTTATGCATCAGCTTACCTTTTTCATCCAACTTTTACTTTTTTTAATACTTTATCAGTAATAACTCTTTAGCTATGGATACACTGATCATACCAGCTTTGACATCCTCAGGCACAGGCTGGAGCCTTAACTGCGCAAGTGTTCTGATCACTGATACAGGGGCAGCAGCCCTGGAAGCTACATCCGCAGTGCCATAATCACATTTGATGGAATGCTCAGAGTACTGTCTAGCAGTCTGAAGTAGTTCTAAGATCAGCTGTAAGAGCTCTGTCCTCAGTTTCTATTGTGTTCCATTTGAAATGTTGGGACCCACTTCAGAGAGTTCTATAAAAATGAGACTGAATAGCAGAAAAAAATAGACTTGCGTATAATATGTCTGAGATGACCATTCCTCTGAATATTCCCTTTTCTCTGACTTGTGGCAATCTCAAGGTTGGTATATAAAAGAGAAAAGACTTTTTTTTCTCAATGTGTTGGCAAAATTTCAATAGGGAGCAGTGTTTGGC
The DNA here is from genome assembly GCF_019279795.1 of Protopterus annectens. Classification (NCBI taxonomy): domain Eukaryota; kingdom Metazoa; phylum Chordata; order Ceratodontiformes; family Protopteridae; genus Protopterus; species Protopterus annectens. The sequence continues at coordinate 751,186,498 of NC_056735.1, read as the reverse complement.
TCTAATCCACCCCAAATGTCAGAAAAGTAGCCCTTGGGCTTTAGGTGGCTTTCACCCAGTTCCTTTTTTTGAATGCTGTTCAGCTTTTTCCTATTATTATTGACCTCCATCTTTAGCTTACCCTTTTAATGATTTAGTCTAAACATTCAGAGCTACTGCTTAGGCTCAATAACTTGCACACATATTTTAGTAACAAAAGCTCTACTAGTTACAGCCTCATTTGTACTCCCACACTATATCATAACAGGTAGTTCAGTACTATCTTTTTATCGTGTAAAAAGTATTTGCTAAGAGACACTACTCACTCGGTTTTGCTACTGCTTTGCTTTACCCTACTGTAGACATTCATTTTCAGCAACTGCAGAGCAACCCCAGCCTAGCCTAAATTAGCAAAGCCTCTCTCCCACTCTACCCAACATTCCAACCATTATTGCAGAAGAAGCCAGTTATTGCAGTCATCGCTGGCATCATCATCATCCCCTCCCCATTATTTACATGGAGTCTGGCATCGTATCAAGTGTCACCACCTCTTGATTCACTGCCACTCTCCTACCTTCTTTAACAGTCATGCTCGACTGTCACAAGTCTTCACTCACACATGCTATTTCTTTGTTGGATGCCCTCGATTTCCTCTTGCCTTCTTTCTGTCTGTTCCAAATCTTCTTCACCAGATGGTCTTCTTTTCTGCACAAGTGCCTGAACCACAGTAATGTATTCTCTTTGACCTTACCTACAAATGGAATTACTTTAGCTTCTGCTCTGTCCAACAATCTGCATCCTATCACACGTGTCAGGCACTTCATCTCTACTACCTCAAGCTTCCTCAAGTGCTCTGCCTTTACTGTCCAGGTTTCTGTACTGTACAGGAGTACTGGCTGCACTACTGTTTTGCACACCTTACTTTTCAGTTTCTTTGACATTCTTCTGTTATACATTACCATTGACACGTTGTGCCAGCTGGCTGCAGCCCCTCTGATTCTAGCTCTGACATCTTCATTCAGACTTCTACTCTCCTCAACCACCCCTCACGGATACCTGAAGCTGTTAACCTGTTCCACTACTTTCCTATCCATCTCAAATTTCATCCTCTTCTTCTGAAATGCCTCATTTATTGCCATTACAACTGACTTAGCTGCGCACAGTTTCATCCCATGTGCCTTCAGTTTTAAATTCCATTCCCCTATCCTTTGCTGAAGTTCTTGCTCAGAGTCTGCCTGTAATGCAACATTGTCTGCATACAACAGTTTGTTGATCTGTCCTTTCCAACCTGTTTGCGGATGTAATCCATCACCAATAATAACAGTAGTGGGCTCAGAACTGAACCCTGATGCTCACCTACTCCCACTGGGTAGGTTCATAGGTTCATACTAGGCTATCTGCCCGAGGGCATTTACAAGCCTAGCCCATCGTTTTGTGGCTTACGCCACCCCTTTAGTATGGGGAACTATACCCATTATTTTGCTGTGCCTCTGTCGAGCAGTGACACTGAGGTAATCCCTGGGGTATATCTGCGATCTCCCATCGTAGCCTTCTGCGAGACTGAATGCTGTTTGTATTTGAATCAATGAGTCCTTGTACACAGTTGGCACTAATTCTTTCAATGTTTCTGGGACTTTGAACCACTGCAGAACTGCCAAAATCAGCTTGAGGCTAAAAGGGTACAATGAGGATAACTGCGCTCCTCAATCTGTATGCTTTCTGTAGACATTTGGGGATTAGAGGTAATGGAGAGTAAACACAGACAAGATTGGAGAACCAGTCATGGACTACAGCATCTCTCTGCGACTCCCTCTTTGGAAGGATCAGGGCAAAGAACCTGCTTCACTTGTTGACTGGAGAAGCAAAAAGGTCTGGCCCCATCAACAGAAAATTCTCTCCGCCACTTTGATATTGAGCAACCACTCACGGGGCATCAGAATGGACCTGCTTAGTTTGTCTGCAATCACGTTAGTCTCTGGTATGTGCATTGCTATGAGAAAGAAGCCACAACAGATTCCCACTGCCACACTCGCATTGCTTCTTGACAAAGGGGATAACATCTGGTTCTTCCCTCTTTGTTGATGTACCAGACTACAGACAATGTCTCTCCCCTCCAGGACAATTGCTGATCAGATGGAGTCTTGAAAGGCCTGAAATGCTAGGAGGGCTACTCTCACTTCCAGGACATTGATATGAGTCTTGGCCTCTTCTGGGGACTACGTACCTTGGACTGTCCTTCACAAGTAGTGCCTCTCTCACCCCAGTTGGGAGACATTCATGGTCATCATGGCCATAGGCAGGGGAAGAACAAAAGGAAGGCCTTGAGAAACTTCATTTGAGTGAAGCCACCAGAGAAGATATCTTTTGCAAGATTGTGTGACCTTGTCTCGGGCGAATAAAGGTTGCTGAAAACTAGATCATTGAATCAACAGCAGTCCACTGCCGACTCTGCATGTGAAGCCAGGCAAAAGGAACTAGGGTGACTGCTGCTAATGATGCCTGTAAGATTAGTCATGCTAGAACAGAATGATGCGAGATCACTTTCTTGACCTGGGATCTGAGCGCCTGAATTCACATTGTAGAAAGACAGGCTACCTGAGTGACTGTCTACATGAGCACCTATGAACTCCACACTGTGTGTAGGTGTGACTAGTGATGTGCTGTAATTCACTGTGATGTTCAAGTGAGGACACAACTGAGCAAGTATTCCCTTGCTTACAGAAGCAGCTGCCTAGATCAGGGGTGGGCAAACTTTTTGATTCGTGGGCCACATTGAGTTCTAACATTTGACAAAGGGGCCGGAACAGGAGCAGATAGATGGCATGCTTTGAAAACATCACCTCATTGGGGGAAAAATACACATCTTGGGATATGGAGAAAACATGTGCTTTAATTTCCAATGAAAATGAAGAAAAGCATTACAATAAAATCTCTGACTTCGAAATGAGTCTTTAAACACTGAAAATCTAATAAATGACCATTTTATTTTAAAGCACTGAAAGTTCTGTTATCCTTCAGGATATCACCATCACTCTCCTCCTGACTGTCTTTTATTTCAAAAACGGTAGGAGATGCAGATGTACTTGTCCTGTTCCTTTTATTCAATGTTTCCCAGTGCCAAAAGTCAACAACGACCAGTGCAAGGATGAAACAGTTGCAGCAAGTCAGTCTGTGAAGCGTTATATTTGATCTGCGCGCACTGTTTATTTTAACAACGTGCGTATCATGGAGACACACACATTTTAATGGGAGCAGTGTTGTTGGTCTCCTTTTTTAGCCAGCGCATCAAAGTCTGGAGTTAGTTTTGTTGTGGCGATTCTCAGGATGGATCTGAGGTGTAGGTCTGTTAACTTGGATCTGTGGCTGGCTATGTTGATGTTCATGACGCTGAAGGTCTGTTCACACGAAGGTAGAGCGAACAAAGCCAACATCATCTAAGCTTTTCGCCTTAGATTTGGAAACACGGCATCATTGAGTGAAGCATAGAAGTCATTTAGTTTCAGAGAGCTGAACTTCTTTTTTAAGGCAGGGTCGGACTGAAGGTCGATCAGTTCGAGCTGAAGCTCCTCTGGAGCTGTTTCGGGGGTCTTGTGACAGAGGAAAGGCCACCAATTGAAGTGACTTGTCAATTTTGTCAAAATCCAAAAACCGACGGCAGAATTCTCCGTGCAGTGCATCCAGTGACTCACTGTATTTCTTTACTTTTGCTCCGGCCTCTTTCAGCGTGGCTAGTCTAGGAAAATGAGTGAATGACTTGTTCAAAATCTGCCTGGAGAATAAAGCCAGCTTGGATTTGAAGGCTTTCATGTTTGTGTACATGTCATGCACAAACTGCTCCTTCCCCTGCAGTTTCACGTTGAGCTCATTCAAGTGTGAAAATCGTCCGTAGCAAAGCAAAGTCACACATCCAGCTCTTGTTGCTCAGCTCAGGAAATTCATCAGTCTTCCCTGCCGCTCCAAAACACGCCAATCTCCTCTTTGAGCTCCCACACTCGTTGAAACACTTTGCCCAAACTCAACCAGCGGACAGGGAGTGATAAAGCAGGTCCTGGTGATCGCATCAGTTTCCTCCAGGAGCAATGAACTGGCGATGCTGAAGTCCCGTCTGCGTATGAAGTTGACGAGTTTCACCACAGGATTCACAACATGATTCAGCTGTAACACCGATTTACATAGAGATTCCTGGTGGATGATGCAGTGGAGGAAAATGACATCCTGGTCAGGGTTTTCATCTTTCACTTTATTCTGGATTCTCCTCAGCAGGCAAACGTTTTTCCGTTAAATTGGAGATCCATCTGTGGTGACGTTAACAAGCTTACTCCAGGGAAGCTTGATGTTTTCGATGGCAGCAGACACCCGTTCAAACAAGTCCTCTCCCCGTGTTTGTCCTTTCAGAGACTCCATTGTCAAAAACTGCTCCGTTATTTCAAAAGTTTCGTTGATTCCTCGGATAAAAATGAGGAGCTGAGCAGTGTCTTTGACATCGTTGCTTTCATCCAGTGCTAAAGAATAAAAAGTGAATGACTTTGCCTTTTGTTTAATCTGCTGGTGATATCTTCATCTATTAGTTCCACGCAGTCACTGTCCGCCGTGATAAACTGATTTTCTCAAATTTGTCTTTGGTCTCCGGGCACAAAATACCTGCTGTCTCTACCATACATTCTTTTAAAAACTCGCCCTCAGACAGTGGTTTGCTGGCCTTTGCTATTTTGAATGAAAGCATAAAACTGGCCTTGGTACTTGACTCTTGAATGGCAGTTTGACGGTGAAAAAAACTTTGCTGAGCCTTCAAATTAGCTGCCACCTTCTCAGCAGCAGCTTCCCGTTCTTTTGAGAGCTTGCTAGCATAATTAGCGTGCTTGGTGGCAAAGTGACGGCTAATATTATACTCTTTAAAAACCGCCACAGTTTCTTGGCATATCAGGCAAACAGCAGATGATCGGTGTTCAGTGAAAAAATATTTAGTTGTCCACTCCTTATTGAACACTCGACATTCTCTGTCCACTTTCCTTTTCTTGGGTCCGCTCATCTTCATAGAGGGGCAGTGGGTCAAAGGGTAAACTGCAAACGTGGAGTAATAGGCCTACGCTTCACCTCAACAAAGCCAATATATCTAGAGTGCGCCATCTAGTGAGGAAACATCAGAATTGCAGGGGAAATAAAACATTAACAAGGTTAATTTATTAATTTTTTTCAAGTTTGGCGGGCCGAATCAAAACGTTTAACGGGCCGCATGTGGCCCCCGGGCCGTAGTTTGCCCATGCCTGGCCTAGATGGTGCAATTAATCACCCAGCTATGGAAACACTCAATCACAGCAATCTCAGGTGAGTTGCTACCACTGCCATACATTTGGTAAACACCCTAGGGGCTGTGTGGAGGCCAAAGGGTAGTGAGCTGAACTGGTAATTACTGGCTTCCAGCCCAAAGTGAAGCTGTCGTCTGGAGCACCTGTTTATTTTAATGTGACAGTATGCAACCTGAAGCTCTGTCAAGCACATACAATCATCCCCTTGCAGTAGGAGAAAAATGGACTGAACTGTGACCATCTGGAACTTTGAATATCTCACGTATTGATTCAGTTTGCCAAGATCCTGGATGGGTCTAAAGTTCCCCACCTTTTTTGGCACTAAAAAGAATCGATGGGTCTAAAGTTCCCCACCTTTTTTGGCACTGAAAAGAATCTAGAGTAGGTTTCAGATCCTATCTGGCCTGGAAGGACCTTCTGGATGACTCTTTCTGAACAGCACTCTATTTCTAATGCTGTTGTCTCCCTCTGACTGGGTGGAACATCAGGGATTCTATTCATTCTTGCATGGGGAAATTGGGAACCTGGTACAATATAACCTATACATATAATTATCAGCACCAAGGAATCTTTTGTGATGACTGTCCAGGTTTTTTGGTGCAGAGACAAATGCCACCCTCCCCCGACTGCCTCCAGAGGGCACCAGTCAGGCAACCATTCAGAAGCACTGGCAGTTTTGCCTGAGAAGGAATCCTAGAAGCCATGATTCTGCAGGCCATCTCTACCATGGGGGTGGTTGTCTTCTATTACAGTTTTCCCCTCTGCCTCTGGAAGAACTACCTCCACAAGAACTTTGGAAAGGTCCTTGGGATTTTGGAACCACATCTTTATATCTCCTCATGGATTTTGGGAAAAGGCTCATTGAGGAGTAGAAAAACATCCCCATGGCAGACAAGGTCCTTCCTTCTTGCTAACTTCTGGAGAGCATTTCTTTTAATTTTGGGCCACATAAGGAAGACGAATGAAGACTTGAAGGGCTCCGTGAAGTCACAAAGGTGCACATTCAGGCATGTCTCCTAATGGCTATGCTTGAACCAGCTGTCTGTGAGGTACCCTCTTCAGCACGGAAAATTGACCTTATGGACGCATTAACTATACACTGAAGGGTGACTAGTTGTGAAGTGATCCTCCATAGACATGGACTCAGAAATAGATTTGGAGAAGTCTTTAGTCAAATCTTTTTGCAATCTCAGAAAATGTGCAGAGTAATTCAATGATCACAGTGCAAACATCGCTGAAGGATATATGCACTTACTGAATCTGTCCAAGATCCTAGATTCCCTGTTAGGGGGATGGACAGAACAAATATGCTCTGCAAGCTCTTTCTTAGTGACTGCTGTCACAACCACGGCATCAACTGGGACACCCTTGCTCCAGTGTGTTCTGTCATGGGGGGGGGGGGGCTAAAAATTTAACTGGGTGATTAGGGATGGGCTCCACAGTATCCTGTTCCTTCCATGCTCTGTGTGAGATGAGGTCTGTAAGTTTATCATGCAGAGGTGGTTACCAAAGATGCAAATGGGCCAGACCCAAAAGTCACCATGAACACAGACTCCTCCTTGGACGGAGTGTCGGAAGGTCAACCACCTTTTAACTTTAGGAGCTCAAGAAAAAGGAGATGTCTTCAGGTGGAGATCTGGGGAACCCTTCCCCTTCATCGAAATTGGTGTCTTCAATGACAGATTCCTGAGGGGAATCCAAGTGTCTCCTTTTACAAGTTTCTTCTGACAGACCTCATCAGTGGGATGGTCTGATGAGGTATCAGAGGTGACAGTGGAGTCCTGAGGGACTGACTGGAGACTTGAATGGGCTGGATGCCCCAGTAGAATAGAAGAACGAGGCTCATAGCAAAGACCTGATGGTGGCAGATATACATGATCCGAGGGGGGTAGGGATGTATTTTCTTTATGTAAAGAGAAAGCCCTCTCTACAATCTCAAATTAGAGTGCCTACAGCAGACTGAAGCTAGAGATATCAGAGCCAACATTTCCTGCATCACTGACCCCTGAATTCCTTGAGGCCCTCCACCCAAGGATGGAGTTAGACCCAAGCTGTCCAGTGGAGAAGCTGTGTGGAGCAGGGACAGCGCTGACAATTTCAGAGTAGACTCTGGTCCCCTGGATCTGGTGCTGATGTTTCGGCTTTTAAAGTCTTCCTGCTTCGAAAGGCTTGTAGCTGGATGGCTCAGGGAAGCAACTGTAGTTAAAGAATGAGTCATTTTTGGATCTAATGAGGACACTCCCAGGGATCTCAGATGTGAGAGCTCTGACACCACAAGCCAGACTGGAGAAGGAGGAAAGTACAGTTTTGTACCTACCATAAATGTAGATGTCCGAACTGGATAGCATCTGCAGTCATTACAGCTGGGTTGTTCTGTCGTCAGGCAGCCCTTCAGTCGGCCGGATTCCAAAGTCCGGGTCTGGCTTCGGCTGATGTCGCACTTCATCCGACGTCATCTCTGTTGGCCCTCGGGTATAAAAGCATCAGCCGACGCCATTTTCCTCAGTGTTTCTTGCCCCAGATGCCAGAAGCTCTCTTGGAAGGCTAAAATTTTTTGGATAGAATGCCAATGTTTCCAAAAAGAAGTAGGTAAACACAGAGAAATGCATGTATGTACATATATACAAACAAATACACCATAAAAGACTCCCCCCCCACCAGCTAGCTATTAGGGGGAGGTAAACACCCTAGAGATACCACAGAGGGGAAGGAGGGAGGGTAATCCTGACTGCAGATGCTATCCAGTTCGGACATCTACATTTATGGTAGGTACAAAACTGTACTATGTCCTTCATGGATGCATCTGCAGTCATTACAGCTGGGTAGAATACCATAGCCAACTAGGGGAGGAGGATAAAGGAAAATTATGGTGTGTTTAGGATCCCTTGCAGTACAGCAGTGGCAAACCCTGCTCGGGATCTGGAATATAGAGGTAAATTATAATGCTTGGCAAATGTATGCACGGAGGTCCAAGTAGCCGCCTCAATAATGTCTTTGGTTGCCACTCCTCGTAAGAATGCTGTGGTAGTGGCTGTTGCCCTTGTAGAATGAGGTCTTATGTTCTGTGGAATTGGTTTTCCATGGAAGGAGTAACAGAATCGAATGCAATTTCCTATCCATTTGGAGATTGTCTGTTTGGAAATAGCTCTTCCTTCCCTTCCTGTTGCATAGGCTACAAAAAGTTGGTCAGTCTTTCTGTTGCTTTTGGTTCTGTCCAAGTAGTAGCGTAGCTGTCTGTGTACATCCAAGGTATGTAATATTCTTTCCCCTCTGTTTTGTGGGTTGGGAAAGAAGGTAGGTAGGTGAATTGCCTGGTTTAAAGACACCCTGGATACCACCTTAGGCATAAAGGTTGGATTAGTCCTCATGGTCACTCTATCTTGGTGGAAGACTAGGAAGGGTTGCACTGCCATTAAGGCCTGTTGTTCTGAAACCCTCCTTGCTGAAGTAATTGCCAGTAGGAAAGCAGTTTTCCAAGACAGGTGTTGTAGGTCTGCAGTTGCTGCTGGTTCAAAGGGAGATAGTGTCAACTTTTCTAGAACGAAGTTTAAGTCCCAAGCTGGCAATGGTGGTTTTCTTGGAGGATTTACATTCTTGATTCCTCTGAGGAACTGTCTGAGCAAAGGATGTGAGAAAACAGGTGGATCAAAGCTGTATTCTGCTGAAATAGCTGATGCATGTATTTTGATGGAGGAGTAGGACAGGCCTGAATCGAGAAGTTCGGCCAGGTACTCCAGAATGTTAGGCATATCTATGTTTGACACATCTTTTCCTTTTTCAGAACTCCAAGTGACAAACCTTTTCCATTTTCCAGCGTAGTTCCTTCTTGTTGAAGGTCTGCGTGCTTCAAGAATAATGTCTTTAACTCTTTGGGAAAGTTCTTGATTAGCTGCTGCTATGTGATGTTCCATGCAGTTAGTTGTAGCGTTTTCAGGTTTGGATGTATGGTGCTGTAGTTGTTCTGAGTTAGCATCAAAGGCATCAGGGGTATTGGCCACATATTGTTCCGAGACATGCTCCTCAGCAGTGGGTACCAGTGTTGTCTTGGCCAGTTTGGAGCTATCAGGATTATCCTTGGCTGTTCTTCCTTGATTTTTAGTAATACTTTGTGTATCAAGGGAAAAGGTGGGAATGCATATGCTGTTAGGCCTTTCCAGCTGAAGGAGAGAATCCACTTTCCATGCTAATGGGTGGAATGTCCTTGTGCAGAATTTTTGGAGCTGGTGATTTTGGGGTGATGCGAAGAGGTCTATCTGAGTCCTTCCCCATTTCTTTGTGATGGTCTTGAAGATGTCCGGGTGTAGGTGCCATTCGTGAGCATCTGATGTGGTTCTGCTTAATATGTCTGCTAGAGTATTTTCTTTTCCTGGTACAAACATTGCCTGGAGTTGAATGTTGTAGCTGAGTGCCAGGGTCCACAGATCCAAAGTCAGTCTGCATAGGGGGTATGAATGAGTGCCTCCCTGTTTGTTGATGTACCACATGACTGTGGTGTTGTCTGTCCTTATCATCAACTGGCCCTCTTTGAGGAATGGTCTGAACTTTTGGATTGCCAGTTTTACTGCCAGCATTTCTTTTTGGTTGATGTGCAGGTGAAGTTGATCCTGAGTCCACAATCCTTGCACGCGATTGTCCATCATGTGGGCCCCCCATCCTAGGTCTGAAGCGTCTGTTGTGATGTTCTGGCTTGCTTGACCTCTGCGAAAGGGAAGGCCTGGGTTTGACTGGCATGCCTGAGCCCACCATAGGAACTCCTGTTTTATGCATGGAATTAGTGGGATTTCTGTTTCTAGGCTGTGCCTGTGCTGGGACCATAAGTTCCTTAGGTACCACTGTAGTTTTCTCATATGAAGTCTGGCAAATGGGATCAAAATTATGCATGATGCCATGAAACCCAAGGCCTGCAGTACCTTTCTTGCTGTTAACTTGTTCAGTTTTGTTAGTGCCAAGAAGTAAGGAGGGAGTTCTTTTTGTTTTTCTGTAGTTAGGAATGCCATTTGTCTTATTGTGTCCAATTCCGCTCCCAAGAATGTCCTTGTTTGGGATGGTATCAGCCTTGATTTTTGTAAATTGACTGTGTATCCCAGTGCTTGTAGCAAGTAAATGACCCTTTGTAAATCTGTTGTCAACTTGCTTTTGTTGTCCCCTTGTAGCAGGCAGTCGTCCAGGTATGGGTAAATTTGAATTCCCTGAAGTCTGCAATGGGCGATTACTGATGCCAGGCATTTTGTGAATACTCTGGGCGCAGTAGATAAGCCAAAAGGCAATGCTGAGAATTGATAGTGCTCTGATCCTGCAAGAAATCTGAGGTATCTTCTGCAAATTGGTCGAATAGGGACGTGCAGGTATGCCTCCTTGAGATCTAGAGTTACCAGCCAACACTCCTTGCCCAGCATGGGAAGAAGTTGCTGTAGTGTCAGCATTTTGAATTTTGGAACAATGATGTATGAATTTAAGGTGGACAGGTCGAGAATTGGTCTCCAACTTTTTTCCTTTCTTGGCACTAGAAATAGTCTGGAGTAGAACCCCTTTCCTTGCTCTGCTGTTGGTACTTTTTCCACAGCTCTCATGTTTGCTAACTCCATTATCTGTCGTAGAGCTTCTATTTTTTGATTTGGGGGTAGGTTTGGCATTCCTCTTTTGACTGGTAAAGTGTGAAAGTGGAATCGGTAACCTTGATCTATGGTTTGTAAAATCCACTTGTCTTTTGTTATGTGGTGCCAGTTGTTTGAAAATAAGGTTAGCTTTCCGCCTAGAGGAGCTGCTATTTGTTCCCTGGTAGGTGGATTTAGGATTAAGTCACTGTGGCAGTGCTGTTGTAGTGGCAGTGGTTGTGTCCGAGCCTCTGTTGTTACCTTGCCACTGTCGTCCTCTGTAGGCACCACCTCTAGATTGGTTTCTGCCTCTGGAACGTCTATTCCTGCCCCTTTGAAATCTTGTGGAGTCAGGAAAGGACCAATTTTTGGCAGGCCAGTTCCTGCTAAACCTTGGGGGTTGAACCTGCAGGAAATCTTTAACTGTTTGAACTAATTTTGCTTTTTCTTCCATTTTCTTTATAACCTGCTGTGCAGGTGTACCAAACAAACTTGTCTTATCCATAGGAGCATCTAGCAACTTAGCTTTTACATGATCCGGTAGAGGTTGCTCCTTTAGCCATGCATGTCTTCTTATCACTGTGCCAGTCATGGCTGATCTAAATGAAGCCTCCAGTGCATCATAGCCACATTTTAAGGAATGGTTACTAACCTGTTGTATGTTATTTAACATTTCTAATACATATTTCTTGTCAAGAGATTCATCAGTGGTTAGTTTTTTAGTTAACTGATCAAGCATAAACTCTTGGTATTGTATCATGTGAAATTGACAGTTTAAAGCTCTAGCTGAGAGAGTAGCTGAAGTGTAAACTTTTTTACCCCATCTGTCTAATGACCTTGCTTCCCTTTCAGACGGAATAGGGTTTTTAGCTATGGTCGCAGCTACTGCCCTGGGACCCTGGGATATAGATTCAGGATCTGCAAGAGGGGCCTTGTAAAGGTGGTGATGAGTATCTGGTACCCTGTAAAATCTGTCTGGTTTGGCAGGGGCTGGGGGTAATGAGTCTGGAGCAGAGCAGACATCATTAAAAGCATCATCTACCACTGAAAGAACAGGAGGTATAGCTAAGGGCCTGTGTTGAGGAAGGCGCAGAAAGGTTCGAAGTCTTTTTCTGGAATCTGAAAAATCTTGTTGCTGCCATTGGAAATGCTCTCGCATGGCATGTAAGGTTTCCCCAAAAGAGAATTCTTCTGGAGGAGAAGCAGCTGGAATAGATTCTTCAGCGTCAGAATCTTCAAAATTGGAGAAAGGGGCCTCTGGCTGGTCAGTTATGTCTGATTCTTCAGCCGAGTCATCAGAAGAGACTGGCTCAGGGGGCTCTACCCTAGGTCTCTTCTCTGGGGGCTGTGAGGCCCTGTCTGGGTGAGATTGAGATCCTCTAATTAATGAAATTAAGTCTTCTGCCAAAGTAAGCATTTGAGCACTAGAAGAGGGCCTGGGGGGGAGTTTAACAGGCACTGTTTTAGAAGACTTGGCTGCTTTAGCCCTGGCGAAGGCCTTAATGGACATGGCTGCTGGAGGCCTAGCAGCACCACGTGCTGGGGTAGAGACATCCAGGGGTATGGTGTCTGATAGGTCATTGGTAGTGGGTAAAACTTCTGAGGTTGGTTCAAGCGCTGTAGCCGGGGCCTCAGCTGTAGGGATAGATTCAGATGCACTTTGAGCAGTTTTCTCGGTTTCGGCCGAAACCGACACACTCGCGGTTTGTTTAGGCATGGTTTCGGCCGAAACCACGGACCGCGAGTGTCGGTCTTTATCTTTGCGTTTTTTGGCAGCAAGTGAAGTCGGAGGATCCGACGACATAATGTACGCAAATTCAGAACCGAAAAACTGTTCTGCAAACTCCGACCGACGCCTAAGCGTTCGTCGGTTGAAGGAAGCACAGGCCGAACAAGCTGCTACGTCGTGGGCTGGGCCTAAGCAAGGCAGACAGTAAGAGTGGAAATCTTTATGCGGTATTTGTTTCCCACAGGTTAAACAATTATTAACTTTTTCTGACATCGGCTGAGGCAAGAAAGAGTCCCCAACGGGGTACTTAGCTTTAGAAGTCTTCGAAGTAGTATTCGGTAGAAATAATCTCTGGATCCGACCGACCGGCACTTGCAAACAGCTTCTGCTTCGGGCGCCACGCGGCAAGAAAGACTGAGGAAAATGGCGTCGGCTGATGCTTTTATACCCGAGGGCCAACAGAGATGACGTCGGATGAAGTGCGACATCAGCCGAAGCCAGACCCGGACTTTGGAATCCGGCCGACTGAAGGGCTGCCTGACGACAGAACAACCCAGCTGTAATGACTGCAGATGCATCCATGAAGGACATCTAAGGAGGATTTGTCATGGGCACGCTCACAGATCTGATAGGAGACAAGCTGGAATTACTCTCATCTGGATCTAAGCTCTGAGGAGTTTCCTCATCATCCTATCCACTTCAGCCTCGGACAATCGCCTGGAAGACTTGAGGCAGGAGGTAGTAGATGGGGGGCCTCGAGTATTTACATGGAGACTCTTGCAAAAAAATGGGAAGGGAGACGAGAAGTATCAGATCCAGTGAAACGAGAAGTATCAGATCCAGTGAACAATGATATGACCAGATCTGAGGTGATTTTGTTTTTGAAGCCATAGTATCAGTGGTCGTCAGATCAGATTTCTTGGCTATTTTTGGTGGTGGTTCTAAGGATGGAGCCAAAGATGTTGATGGATCCAGAGACCTCTTCTTGGTATCTTTGTTCCTGGGAGCAGAGTCAAGCATCCCTTTGACTGACATCTTGGGGTTTGAGCCCCAGCTGGAATGCAGGGAGGAGAAGGAGGAGGAGGAGGACAAAGGCCCTTCAAAACTAGTTTGTTTTGTTCAGTCCATCAATAAGTGCCCTGGCATTGAAGCCGGCACAAAAATAGCATCCTGAATCTAAATGCCCACACAACAGATGCATTCCCTGTGGGTATCTGAATGAGGTACTTTGTGCCCACAGCAGATTCATTTCTTGAAACCAGTTTTGTCTGCCATCCCAGAGTGTTAATCTTGAAGGAAAAAGCCCAAAAAAGGAAAATATTTATTAGCATGTATTTATTTATTTTTAAATAGAGAGAAACTATCAACAACAGTCAAAGGTACCCTAAAAAATGAGAGGCAAGGAAAGCTGAAGTACTAACAATGGTACTGGAAAAAAATACCAAAGTTTTGGTAGAAGTGAAAGAAAAAAGGGCAAAAACTCTGAATAAAGGGAGGAAGGTATAGAAGAAACTCAAATGGGAGCCAACAGGAAAATTTTTTTGAAACATTCAATACACCCGACAGCTTGACATGAGAGGATCCACTTCTGCAGTGATATGGTAGCAAATGAGATCTCAGGTATGTTAGGTTGGTGGGGCATTATGGATAAAGGGAGGAGCTCAATAGTTGGGTCTAAAGATCTGGAAGAAGCAGCAGAGTCAGATCAGAGACACATCAGTTGAGGAATGAATGAAAATGACATCAGATCATTTATTACAGTGAGTACCTGTGTACCTCAAATAACTATCGTCTTCACTTGGGAAAGGAAAGTTCAGCAGTCAATCACAATATCTGGGTATAATCAAAGGTACCCTCCAAGAGGTGGATACTTTTATTTTATTTCCATTTTTGAACATAAGTGGATTGGTGAGGACACACTTGAGTCAGGAACTGTGTTCACAAGAACCACAGGTGTTTTAAATGATGGCAGTACTTTCAAGTTAAATGCAAGGAGTATTTACAAAACACACACACACACACACACACACACACACACACACACACACACACACACACACACACACACACACACACACACACACACATATTTACATTGCTCTTTTTGTATTTCACATAAAGTCATGGCATCAGGAAAAAATGTATTCCTTGATGACTGGTCATGACTTATAGGATCCCATACAGCAAATCATACCAAAAATTCACTACATACCTAGACTGCTGCTACCTCCAAGTATGTTAAAGTAGCTGTGTTTTTGTAGAGCGAACCATAACAAACCCTTACTATTTTATTTACATATAATTAATAATTATATTTATCGATTGCCAACTTTAATTCTATCAAGTATTAACATACACGATCAATTCACTGACTGCACAGTAGATCATTGCAGTCAAAAACCATTTTGGATAGACAACATATACTGCTGTCATTCCCTGATATGAAATTATGCACTATTATTTTAAACAGGGACAATGTGTCTGTTATTTTAACACAGGATCTGATAGAAGTTACTATAGGGACACCAGTACTCTTATATAGTTATCGATTACTTACTGTCTGTCTATGACTTAATTAATTATATATAAGATGTTTGTTTTTAGCCAGCTAACATTATCTGGTAACGTTACCTTTAACTACTAGGAAACGATGTTTGAATTGTCCAATTAATTGTTTCTGCATTTGGCGGCAACTTTTAGATTTAAATTAGAATTTTGCATTTTTTATGTATTGTCTCTGAGGAAGCTACTACGCTGGTGGTAGCGAAAACGTTTCTGTTTTTATTAAAGTTGCGTTTAGACAACATTTACAATTTGTGGACTTTGCGGATGTGCGCTTTCCTTTGGATTCTCTGTACCTGTTTTTATATTTGGTTTTCTTCACTTCACTAGTTTGTCTTTTATTTTATTTACATGTAATAACAGAAGGCACGTTAATGAGCTACCTACTTTGACATTTTTTTTGAAAAGGCAGACTGTCCTTTATATAGAGTACATATTTTTTAAAATGCTTTTCAGCTGGTTATGTGATGTTGTGAGTCATTGTGGTGTACAATTTTTCACACAGTTCACTCTGGATATAAACTTCAAGGAGATTACACTTCATTTTGTCTCTCTTTCCTTATTTTGTTCATCATTCTGACAATGCATGGTGTCAGATGCGAGTAATACTTGCTAGACCTTGAGAAACATATTTGCGTTCAACAGCATGTTTTTGGAAGTAGAAAAACAAAATTCTCAGTGAAAATGTGCTACAACTGTAACCACAACATGTCTTCTCACTTCAAGGAAGTTTATCAGGAAACTGGAAAATATGGAAAGTATGGATCCAGAAATTCCATTTACTCCTCAGCGAATGTGGGTTTAGCCAAGAATTTACATTGTTACATCTATGTGGAAGAAGGGATAAACGCACTTTTCTGTTTCATTTTCTCTTCAAAAAATGCATCTACAGTAAGACAGACATTCATTAACTATTCTGAGCTAGAAAAAAAGTACAATTGTGCAAGTAAACTAACCATAACATCACATGTTCGAAATGATCACTGCTGCAGACAGTTGCCTTAGCTATATGGCTTACATCATGCCAAAGATACAAAAGCCAGCCAGCTTTCAAAGCTTAAATGCACCACCCACACACCCAAACTGTTGGGCAGCTCGAGCTGAGCTGGCTAAAAGACAAGTGTAGGCACCAAGACCTTCAGAGCTTTCCTGCCAAAAGAGAGGGAGGCCGAGCCCTGAAAGGACAAGGCTAGGAAGAACAGAAATATAAACAGCCACACCCTGGCATAAACACATCAAAAAATAAAGTAGGATAAAAGGATGGAGCAGCTACTGCAGCAGTGATCATTCGAACATCTACTGCTGAGGTAAGTTTACATACACAACTGTAATATGTCAATCATGCTGATCACTTCTGTCCTAGCCATAGCTATATGGGTATATTACCCCAGCTTAGTACATTTGTGAGGTGGAAGGAGAAGAATCCAGGAGGCACTGGAGAATGGATCTGGAAAAGATGACCTAGACAAGAAATCAAGCTTATAGTGCTTTGTAAAAGTACGTACAGAGGACCACTTTGCAGCTTTTAGAATACTTCATAGAATCCAACCCTTTCCAAAAAGCCATAGATGAAGCCAACACCATGGAAAGGAGGGCTTTGAACCTGCCTGGAATAGCTCTGTTGTGGTTAATATAACAAAAGGTAATAGCTTTAGATAACCATTTGGAAATAGTCCATTTTGATACAGGCTTCCCCATCTTCTTATGTTCACAAGAAATGAACAATTGAATTGAAAGATCTGAAAGATTTAGTCCCATCAAGATAGTACTGAAGTTGTCTGCAGACATCCAAGGTATGAGGGATCCTTTCTCCCTCATTTTTGGGTTCAAAAAAGAAAACAAGGAGATGGACAGTTCAGTTAATAAAAGTAAATGACATAAAATAAAGTGCAGTTGTGTACACCTACCATAAATGTAGATGTTCGAGTGTCTTCACTGTTGCAGTCATGACTGTAGGGTTCTCCCCTGCCGGCAGGCAGCCCTCGGTCGGCCAGAATCCCAAAGTCTGGGTCCGGCGTCGGCTGTTCATCCATGCTCCCTGACGTCAGAGCGCCAGGAGTACAAAGCTGACAGCCGACGCCATCTTCTCCAGTTTTTCTTGCCCCAGATGTCAGGAGTCCCAGAATGAAAAAGGTCCCATAACCTTTGCAAATACACCTCAGAAGAATGGTGAAAAAAGGAAATACACAAAAGTAAAAATAAGAGGGACAGGAGGAGGGAAACCCAGACTGCAACAGTGAAGACACTCTAACATCTACATTTATGGTAGGTGTACACAACTGTACTATGTTCATCGTGTTTCACTGTTGCAGTCATGACTGTAGGGTAGAATCCCAAAGCTGAAAGAAAGGGAGGTGGTCACAAAGAGGAAGGGGCGGCTAAAAGGCCCTGCAAGACTGCAGAGGCAAAGCCTGCCCTAGACTTAGAATAGAGAGGTAGATTGTAGTGCTTAGAAAAAGTATGCACTGAACTCCAAGTTGCAGCTTCCAAAATGTCCTTGGTAGGAACTCCCCTGAGGAAGGCCGCAGAAGTGGCAGCAGCTCTGGTGGAATGAGTCCGTATACTCCATGGGATTTGCTTTCCATGGTGAGAATAACAAAATCTGATTTCATGAGCAATTCATTTAGAAATGGTCTGTTTTGAAATGGCTTTACCTTGGGAACTTGAAGCATAAGAAACAAACAACTGTTCTGATTTTCTGATGTCCTTGGTTCTGTTCAGGTAAAAACGTAGTTGTCTGTGTACATCCAAAGAATGGAAGATCCTTTCCCCTTTATTTTGAGGAGTGGGGAAAAAGGTTGGCAAGTGGATAGTTTGATTTAAAGCCACTTTGGAAACCACCTTAGGCATGAAGGTAGGATTAGTCCTCAAAGATACCCTGTCTTGATGAAAAATAATATAAGGTTCCACAGTCAAAAGAGCTTGTAACTCTGAAACTCTCCTGGCAGAGGTTAAGGCCAACAAGATAGCTGTCTTCCAAGATAAAAACTTGATGTCAGAAGAGGCAGCAGGCTCCAAAGGAGGCAAGGTTAGTTTTTCCAAAACATAGTTGAGATCCCAAGCAGGAATGGGAGGAGATCTAGGAGGTCTTAAGTTCTTAGCTCCTCTGAGAAACTGTCTCATGAGCTGGTGGGAAAAGATGGGAGAGTCTGTATTATAATGAGCAGAAATAGCAGAGGCATGTATCTTAATGGAAGAGAAAGAGACCCTTATGTAAGAGATCTGTCAAGTAAAGTAATGTTAGGAAGAAGAGGATCAGAATCCTGAGCCTGCATCCAGGAACAAAATCTTTTCCATTTTCCTGCATAAGATTTTCTAGTGCTAGGACGTCTGGCTTCTAAAATGACATCCATAACCTGCTTGGGCAGTAAAGAAGAAATCAAAGGCCCCGGATTAACCAGGCCGCCAGGCTGAGAGTTCTGACATGAGAGTGTAGAACCTGACCCTGATGTTGGGACAGAAGGTTCGGAGACTGAGGTAAAACCCAAGGGGGCTCCAGGCATAGGTTTTTTAGAGTTGGATACCAAAACTGCCGAGGCCAATTTGGAGCCAGCAAGATTATCATCTTGGGCTTGTCCTGTTTTATCTTCAATAAAACCCGTGGAAGAAGAGGAAAGGCATATCCCGAGAGGTTCCTCCAACTGAATGACAGGGCGTCCACTTTCCAAGGCCAGACCCAGACTTTGGAATCCGGCCAACCGCAGGGCTGCCTGAGGCAGGACAACCCATATGTTATGACTGCAGATGCATCCTTGAAGGACATCTCTGTGCCCGGCAGTGCAAGGCTATAATGCCTTCCACACATTTAGACCAGTGACTACACACAGAGGGACTAAAGGTGGAGATATCTTAAAGCATATCAAAAATAAATATACCTCAAAGCTGGTCAAACAGAGAAATGCACTTGGGCTTGTCCATGTTCAAATCACTATAGGCAAAATCCCATACAACTTTCCTGCAAGAAACTCTTAATATGTATATAAACTTACTGGTAACACTCATCATCCAACCCAGGATCACATTTATGGGTGACTTTAACTGGGAAATCATGTACGACATTGAACGTATAGGGATAGAGATTCCTGGAATTTGTAAACACAAACTTCCTGGACCAGACCACAATAGACCAACCACAGTGAAAACATACTGAATCTGGTCCTCACTAATATGGGAGAATGCTGCACAACCCCTTAGTGTACAGTCTTCTCTGATAAAGTCAGACCAGAAAATGATCTCCTTTGAAATTAAAAATAAAACCTGGAACCCCAGCCAACCCTGGAATATTCAAAAACTATACTAAGGCTAACTTCCTATTATTAAGTGACATCCTGGCAACATTTCAAGCCCCCAAAAACCCTGAGAACACTTCCGCCCATGTAGAACTGTTCACAGAAACACTATACAGGCATGTTAACAGACGCACAGAAACAGCTGTACCCACCATGAAGTAGTACAGAACTAATTCAAAAACAACTTCCTTGGTGAAATCACAACATCAATAGGCAGAACTTTGAATGTTGGCAGTATGACTGGTATAGGGAGATAGCTAGCTGATATGATTGACCGAAGGAAGGTTGGTATATTGTGTGTGCAAGAGACCAAATGGAAGGGGAGCAAGGCTAGGTGTATCAGAGGCAGTTTCAAATTGTTTTATCATGGTGTGGATGGGAGGAGAAATGGCATAGGCCATTATCCTGAAGGAACAGTATGCTAAGAGAGTTTTGTAGGTGAAAAGAGTGTTGGATAGAGTGATGTTTATGAAGCTGGAAATTGATGGTGTAATGATGAATGTTGTTAGTGCATATGCTCCACAAGTTGGGTGTGCGATGGATGAGAAAGAAAAATTTTGGAGTGAGCTGGATGAAGTAGTGATGACTGTACCCAAAGGTGAGAGACTGGTGATTGGAATGGATTTCAATGGGCATGTTGGTGAAGGGAACAGAGAGGATGAGGAATGATGGGTAGGTATGGTGTTAAGCAAAGGAATGCAGATCATCAGATAGTAGTGGATTTTGCGAAAAGGATGGACATGGCTGTGATGAATACGTATTTTAACAAGAGGGAGGAGCATACGGTGACATACAAGAGTGGAGGAAGATGCACACAGGTGGATTATATCTTATGTAGGAGGGCCAGTTTGAAGGAGACTGGAGACTGTAAAGTGGTGGCAGGGGAAAGTGTAGTTAGGCAGCATAGGATGGTGGTTTGTAGGATGACATTGGTAATCAAGAAGAGGAAGATGAGTGTGAGGGCAGCACCAAGGATCAAATGGTGGAAATTGAAAAAGGGTAATTGTGAGGTGATGTTCAGGGAAGAGTTAAGACAGGCACTGGGTGGCAGTGAAGAGTTATCGAACAGCTGGGTAACTACAGCAGAGTTAGTAAGAGAGATGGCTAGAAAGGTGCTTGGTGTGACATCTGGAAGGAGGACAAGGAGACCTGGTGGTGGAATGAAGACGTACAGGAGAGTATACAGAGAAAGAGGTTGGCGAAGAAGAAGTGGGATTGTCAAAGAGATGAAGAAAGTAGACAAGAGTATAAGAAGATGAGGTGCATGGCAAAGAGAGGTGGCGAAGGCCAAGGATAAGGCATATGAAGAGTTGTATAAAAGGTTGGACACTAAAGAGGGAGAAAAGGACCTGTAATGATTGGCTAGACAGAAGGACCGAGCTAGTAAAGATGTGCAGCAGGTAAGGGTGATAAAGGATAATGAGGGAAACATACTCACAAGCGAGGAGAGTGTGTTGAGCAGATGGAGAGAGTACTCTGAGGGGTTGATGAATGAAGAAAATGAGAGGGAGAGAAGGTTGGATGATGTGGGGATAAGTGCAGTGGATTAGCAAGGAGGAAGTAAGGATAGCTATGAAGAGGATGAAGAACGGAAAGGCTGTTGGTCCAGATGACATACCTGTGGAAGCATGGAGGTGTTTAGGTGAAATGGCAGTGGAGTTTTTAACTAGATTGTTTAATGAAATCTTGGAAAGTGAGAGGATGCCTGAGGAATGGAGAAAAAGTGTTTTGTTACCTATTTTTAAGAATAAGGGTGAAGTGCAGAGCTGTAGTAACTACAGAGGGATTAAACTAATCAGTCACAGCATGAAGTTATGGGAAAGAGTAGTGGAAGCTAGGTTAAGAAGGGAGGTGATGATTAGTGATCAGCAGTATGGTTTCATGCCAGGAAAGAGCACTTACAGATGCGAGGTTTGCTCTGAGAGTGTTGATGGAGAAGTACAGAGAAGGTCAGAAGGAGTTGCATTGTGTCTTTGTGGATTTAGAGAAAGCATATGACAGGGTGCCTAGAGAGGAGTTGTGGTATTGTATGAGGAAGTCGGGAGTGTCAGAGAAGTATGTAAGAGTGGTACAGGATATGTACGAGGGTAGTGTGACAGCAGTGAGGTCTGCGGTGGGAGTGACGGATGCGTTTAAGGTGGAGGTGGGAATACATCAAGGATCAGCTCTGAGCCCTTTCTTATTTGCAATGGTGATGGACAGGTTGACAGACGAGATCAGACAGGAGTCCCTGTGGACTATGATGTTTGCAGATGACATTGTGATCTGCAGTGAGAGTAGGGAACAGGTGGAGGAGACCCTGGAGAGGTGGAGATATGCTCTAGAGAGAAGAGGAATGAAGGTTATCAGGACTAAGACAGAATATATGTGTGTGAATGAGAGGGAGGATAGAGGAATGGTAAGGATGCAGGGAGTAGAGGTGGCAAAGGTGGATGAGTTTAAGTACTTGGGATCAACAGTTCAGAGTAATGGTGAGTGTGGAAGAGAGGTGAAGAAGAGAGTACAGGCAGGATGGAGTGGGTCAGTGTCAGGAGTCATTTGTGACAGACGAGTACCAGTAAGAGTGAAAGGGAAGGTCTACAAGAGGGTAGTGAGACCAGCTATGTTACATGGGTTGGAGACAGTGGCATTGACAAAAAGGCAGGAGTCAAAGCTTGACGTGGCAGAGTTGAAGATGTTAAGATTTGCACTGGGTGTGACGAGGATGGACAGGATTAGGAATAAGTATATTACAGGCTCAGCCCAGGTTGAAAGGTTTGGAGACAAAGCCAGAGAGGCAAAATTATGTTGGTTTGGACATGTGCTGAGGAAGGATGCACAGTACATTGGGAAAAAGATGCTAAGGATGAAGCTGCCAGGTAACAGGAAAAGAGGGAGGCCTAAGATAAGGTTTATGGATGTGGTGAGAGAGGACATGCAGGTGGTTGGTGTGACAGAGCAAGATGCAGTGGACAGGAAGAAATGGAAACAGTTGATCTGCTGTGGCAACCAGTAACGGGAGCAGCCAAAAGAAGAATAGGCTGTATAACAAAAGGAAGAAAATCATGGCAGAAATTAGGAGGTGCAGCACCCAAAAGGATAAAAGCACTCTCAAACAAAACAAACAACTTAGAGGACAAATAAAGCCTACCAAAGCCAAAATTTGAGGTAAATTTGGCCACCCAAGCCATGGGACAACTACAAGGCATTCTTTAGCTACATCCACAACCTCAAAGGCAGTACACAAATGTGTGCAAAGCTCATTGCTAATGGAGCCACCTATATGGAGCCAGAAGGTATAACACCTACTGGCCGACAAATTCAGTTCCACCTTTACCCCTTTCTCCCCCTCAACCTTCCCTCAGGAAATACCACCAGACATATCTCCCCCCTACTACTACTAGGGAACCTGTCCTTACTGCTCTCTCTCTAAGGCCAAAACACTGCAACAATAGGCCCAGAAAATATCCCAGGATGCCTTCTAAATATTATGAAAAACGACCTATCAGGCCCACTGTAATTGCGATTTAACGTAGCCTCCAAACACGCTTTATGCCTCATGAATAGAGCAGCAATAGTCATCCCTCTGTACAAAGGTGGCCAACTACAAACCCAAAAGTCTCACTAGTCTTACATGCAAAGCCATGGAAAGAATCATTATGGAAATTATCAATAATGACATAGGAAACGGCAAGATACTGGACCTGACCCAATCTGATTTCAATAAAGGCAGGTCATAACTACTGAACCTAGTGGACTTCTTTGAGAAGGTCACCATAGCAATGGATAAGGACAAAATGGTGCATACTGCCTATCTCGACCTGGCCAAGGTATTTGACACAATACCCCACTCCAGCACTGCTAACAAAATCAAGAGGTTAGGTATAAACCCTTATGTCAGCCTAGCCGTCTCACTGACAGGACCCAGAAAGTTAGAATTGGGGAGGCCACCTGTACACAGAGGCCAGTCATAAGTACAGTCCCTGGCCTGGGGCCACTACCTTTTGGCATTTACTTCTCTGAAGTCAAAGCCAATGTCAATGGCCTCTGGCAATTTGCAGATGACTTCAAATTAAGATCAGTCGTAGAATCCTCTACCAACACAAATCTTCTCCAGGAAGGGCCGAAACACACAAATTACTGGTCTCAGAGCCATGGACTAAAACTAAATGTCAAAATATGCTTAACACTATCCTTTGGGAATTCATCCACCCCTGGAAACTATCATATTGACAACACACCTCTAAGAGTTGACCCAGCAGTCAGAGACTCGGTCAAAGGCTAGATTACTGTCTGCGTGTGTGTCCCTATCATGTGTCTATAGCAGAAGAAATCATTCTATATTGTGCAACTTACAAACAAAGGTATGGCATCTAGACCCTAGGAAGCCATTGTTCCACTGTATTTAGTATTCATCAGATCTATCATTGAGTAGAATGCCCCCTTTTGTATGCAACTAATCAGGCATACCCAACAAGTGGAATGTCCACAGTGGTTCCTCACTAAAGGAATACAGGGTGTAAGCAAAATATCCTATGCAGACCACCTAAGGTACTATCACTGTACTCTGTCTCCTACAGGCTGTTGAGGGGATATCTATATCTAGCAAGGCATTGTCAGACTCCACCCTGATGGACCTCTTGCATGTGTACAAAATAAACAGCACCAGAATTACCTGTTTTAAAGACTTGCACCTGTCTCTCCAGTAGGTCCTATTTATATCACTGGCAAGGTTTGTGTCCCAGAGACTACCCCCTTCTCTGGAACAGGCTCCCCATCCATGTGGAGCAGAGTTCCTCCCTAACCCAATTCAAATGTAACTTGGACAGTTGAACTGGGAACAGAAAATCCATCCCTTATTTGGCACCCATGTCTCTAATGAACAAAGGCAGCTTGTAAAAGGTTAATCTCCTAAGCCCCTGCTTACACTTACCAAGGATACCAGAACTTGTCAAAGATTTGGGATGCATGGCTGGGCATAAAAAGGCCCTTGTGGTTGTTAGCCTAGTAAACAGCTATGAACTTATAAGTAGAACAGAAAGGTGGGTGGGATACCCATGTTTGGACTGACAGCAAAACAGCCTGGATTTTTTATACTCATTTGTCCACTTGGGTACCCTTACACCTGTGGGCTTAGGTCATATGGATGTATGCCTCTATGGAATGTTTTAGTTTAGATACCCTTTCCAGCTGTCCAGGCTATCTGGCAAGATAACACAACATATCAGAAGATGGCAACAGTGATCTAAGGAAGGACATCAAGTAGCGTGAGGGCTATGAAATAAGATTTGCCAGTATAGACTGTTGGTGTTTCAATATCCAACCGTAAAAAGGAGACAGCTTTACAGTTTGATTACAGTTCTCTACTCAGTAAGAAGGCACCCTGAAACTTTACAGCTTCCCAGGACAGCATTATCCGTCAAAAAAGCCACAGTTTTGTAGTGCAGGATGTAGTTTTTTGGGCAGTCAAAAAAGACAAAAGTATGACACAGTTACTTTTGACTAATCTGGCATACTGCTTGGTTTCCAATGCTGCACTGCAATGATACTAGTGACATTCTATAAAATATACTAACTTAAAAAACA
Source organism: Protopterus annectens (assembly GCF_019279795.1). Classification (NCBI taxonomy): domain Eukaryota; kingdom Metazoa; phylum Chordata; order Ceratodontiformes; family Protopteridae; genus Protopterus; species Protopterus annectens. The sequence continues at coordinate 751,161,474 of NC_056735.1, read as the reverse complement.
CTTTAGGACCTACCTGCTTCAATGCAAAGAAATGCACTTTCAAGCAAGACCCAGTCTCTCCACTGCCTATTAGCTAGTTTTGCCACTTGTTTACCTTGTTATGCAGGACAGCGGGCTGCATTCTGCTGGTCAGCCATAACCACTGTTAAAAAGAGACTTGCTATGTTAAGGCCCATTACCTCTACACCATGGACATCTTCATCCTCTTCTTCCACCTTAATTTCTGTTAAAGATCCACCTGTATCCTTACACTCATGCATATCCTGCCACTCAGAGACAGATCCATTTGAAAATCCATTTATTTCATCATCAAAGTCTCCATTCATGGACTCCTCCACATCAGAGGTAGAAATAGGGAACCGTTTGCCTGCTAAGCTTTCATTTACATTAGATCGCTTCCTCTTCATAAGCACCTTCCAATCAAGATACCGCCGTTTTACTTCTGTTCCTGTGCGTTGTTCACCTTCTCCAAGGGCATTAACACATTCTGCTATCTCATCCCAAGCTTTTCGCTTCATCTCATTAATAGCTGTATTATGCTGCTTAGAAAAAAGCAGATCTCTTCTTTTGCGAATTTCTTTAAGTAGAGTCTGAGTTTCTTTGACACTAAAATTACTTTTTCTTTTTCGTTTTAATTGTTTCATTTTTATATTAAAGGACGGCGTTTTGGCGGTTGTAAGGGGGCCTTTCTTTTTGCAAGAAATTCTGTTCTTTTCCACCTTTCTGTTTTGCAGGGTGTCCAGACCTTAACAAAAAACAAAACAGTCAGCATAAGGATACAGAACTAAATCAGTAAAAATATCACTGCACTACAACAGGACTACTAGTAAAAGTAAAGTTGAGTGAAAATGCTCATCATAACAGTAGGTGTTTAAGTAGTACTTATTATCAATAAGAACTAGCTACAGGTAGGAGATATTATACCCACACTTCCAGAAATTTTAGACGTCCCTAGAATAGTGCTTAAATCATTACACACACAATCCACATTATGTTTATGTCATCCTAAATATAATGATGACACTTCAACTGCCATTTCCTCATTCAGTCCCCTCTTTCCTACAAAATGTCTAATCCTGTAGGGTGCTTATATTACTGGTGGGAGGGGTATAAAGTACAGTTTTGTACCTACCATAAATGTAGATGTTTGAGTGTTCACACTGCTGCAGTCATCACACTCGGGTTATCCTGCCGTCAGGCGGTCCCGCAGTCGGCCAGAGTTCCAAAGTCTTGGTCCGGCGTCGGTTTTTGTTGCTTCTTCCCTGACATCAGTGCACCAGGGGTATATAATATGCATCCGATGCCATTTTCTTCAGTTTTTCTTGCCCCAGATGTCAGGTGCCCCCAAGTGGGTAGGCAATACACATTGCTAATCAAAAATATACATTGTTTGTTTCTTTCGGCTTTTCCCAGTTAGGGGTCGCCACAGTGGAACTCTGGTCCGCTAATGATTGGTAGTGGATTTTTACGTACCGGGTTACCAGCCCTGATGCACAACCATCAACGAAGGCATGCCCCATTCATGTATGCCTCCACACAGAAGACGCACTAGCTGAGATTCGAACGGGACAATGTCTTGCTATGAGGCGACAATGCTACTGCAGCATCACCACCGCAGTTACTAATCAAAAATATACAAAATAAAAACAATACCTTCAGTTACCAGCAAGTACACCCCAAAGGTTGTATAGGATAGAAGGGTATAGATAAGTCCAGCTAGTTCAGAGGGGATGGAGGGAGGGTAACCTGCACTGCAGCAGTGTGAACACTCGAACATCTACATTTATGGTAGGTACAAAACTGTACTATGTTCATGTTACACTGCTGCAGTCATCACACTTGGGTTGAATCCCAAAGCTAAGTTTGGATGACTGGTCTATAAAGAGTTAGGATTGGCTAAGAGGCCCTGCAGAACTGCAGTGGCAAAACCTGCTCTGGATTTAGAGTAAAGAGGCAGGTGGTAATGATTGGTGAAGGTGTGCGCTGAGCTCCAAGTTGCAGCCTCCAAAATTTCCTTGGTAGATACTCCTCTGAGAAAGGCTGTTGAAGTGGCTGTTGCCCTGGTGGAATGAGGCCTAATGTTATTAGGGACTGATTTTCCATGCTGTGTGTAGCAGTACCTAACACAGTGTCCTATCCATTTGGATATAGTCTGCTTTGAGATAGCTTTGCCTTGTGATCCTGCAGCACATGCTACAAACAGTTGATCGGTTTTCCTGAAAGCTTTTGTTTTGTCCAAGTAGAAGCGTAGCTGCCTTATGGGCGGCCACGGTGGTGCAGTGGTTAGCATTGCCGCCTCACAGCAAGAGGTTCTCCGGTTCGATCCTCGGCTGGGGTGCCTTCTGTGCGGAGTCTGCATGTCCTCCCTGTGGTCGCATGGGTTTCCTCCGGGTGCTCCGGTTTCCTCCCACATCCCAAAGACATGCTGCAGGTGGATTGGACACTCTAAATTGGCCCTAGGTGTGCGTGTGAGTGTGCCTTCTGTGGAAGGTTGGGCGCCGGGCTGGCAACTCGACACTGTAAAACTCCACTGCCATTCAATGTGCGGACAAGGTGATCCGCTGTGGCGACCCCTAACCGGGAAAAAGCCGAAAGAAGAAGAAGAAGAAGAAGCGTAGCTGCCTGTGTATGTCCAAAGAATGCAGAAGTTTCTCCCCTTTACTTTGGGGGGTTTGGATTAAAAAGTAGGCAAATGGATGGTTTGGTTAACAGCCACACTAGATACCACCTTTGGCATGAAGGTAGGGTTTGTCCTTAAAGATACCCTGTCCTGATGAAAAATTATAAAAGTTTCCACTGCCATTAATGCCTGTAGCTCTGAGACTTTTCGTGCTGAAGTTACTGCCAGGAGCAGAGCTGTTTTCCATGACAAAAATTTTAGATTGGCTGTATTGGCTGGCTTAAAAGGTGGTAGGGTCAGTTTTTCCAAAACAAAATTGAGGTTCCAAGTTGGTGCTCTCCGGGGCGGTCTTATGTTTTTAGCCCCTCTGAGGTACTGCTTTAGCAAGGGATGAGAGAATAAAGGAGGATCCGTGTTGTAATGTGCAGAAATGGCAGAGACGTGAATCTTAATTGATGAAAAGGCTAGGCCTCTGCCCAGCATCTCAGTTAAGTACTGTAAAATCTGAGGAATGTTTGGAACAAGAGGGTCAAGGCTGTGAGCTTGGTTCCAGGTGCAGAATCTCTTCCATTTTTCTGAGTAAGCTTTCCTGGTGCTAGGCCTCCTGGCCTCCAAAATGACATCCATAACAGCTTTACAGAGAGGTGTTGCCTGTTTGACTAAAGCATCTGCCATGCAGTCAGGTTTAGGGTTTTGAGCTGACTGTGCAGGATCTGATTGTTTTGTTGAGTCAGAAGGTGTGGAATTTGGGGCAAAATCCATGGTGGGCCCCGAGCCAAGTTTCTTAAGATAGGGTACCAGTGCTGGCGTGGCCAGTCTGGAGCAATCAGGATCATCTGTGTTTTTTCTTGTTTGGCTTTTAGGAGTACCTTTGAAAGAAAAGGCAGTGGTGGGAAGGCATAGACTTTTAGGTTTTTCCAGCTGAACAGAAGAGTATCCACTTTCCATGCTGGTTTGTGATAAGTCCTTGTGCAGAATTTGTGTAGTTGGCAATTCAGAGGGGAGGCAAAAAGATCTATGTTTGGGCATCCTCATTTTTGTGTCATCATGCTGAAGATTTGTGGATTCAATTTCCATTCATGAGGGTCCATGATATTTCTGCTTAGGTCATCTGCCAGAGTATTTTTCTTTCCTGGCAGGAATTGTGCTTGCAGGTGAACTTGGTATGTTAGAGCTGTGTTCCACAAGGTCATGGCTTGCCTGCATAGGGGATAAGGATGAGTGCCCCCTTGTTTATGTACCACATTACTGTGGTGTTCTGTCTTTAGTAATAGTTGTCCTGGATGTAGAAGGTCCTTGAAAGCTGTTGTTGGCCAGCCAACATCTCTTTTTGATTGATGTGAAGATGCATCTGGTCTGTGGTCCACTTGCCCTGAATGCATTTTCCTGCCATGTGTGCTCCCCAGACGTAATCCGAAGCATCTGTTGTTAGAGTTTGCCTGGCTGTGGGTTGGGTAAAAGGCTGACCCTTGTTTAGGTGACATGCCTGTGCTCACCATCGAAACTCCTGTTGTAGGCAGGGAATTATTGGAATTACTGCTTCTAGACTGTGATAATGTTGAGCCCAAACACTTTTTAGGTACCATTGTAATCTCCTCATATGCAGTCTGGCATATGGTATCAGTAGTATGCAGGATGCCATGAATCCCAGGGCCTGCAGAATTTTTCTTGCAGGGAGATGGGACGTTTTTGCCAGTAGTTGAAAATATTGAGTTAGTTGCACTTGTTTGTCTGGCGTGAGGTAAGCCATCTGGGCCGTTGTATTTAAGCTGGCACCCAGGAATGTAATCTGTTGTGAGGGCACTAGTTTTGACTTCTTTTCATTTACTGTGTACCCTAGAGAAATTAGCAACTTTTTCACAAACGACAGATGCTGTAGAAGAATTTCCTTTGTCTCTGCTTGAATGAGGCAGTCGTCCAGGTATGGATATATTTGGATTCCTTTTTGTCTGCAAAATGCAATTACTGGTGCCAGGCACTTTGTGAAGACCCTGGGCGCAGTAGATAAGCCAAAGGGCAGTGCAGAGAAATGGTAGTGCATTGTACCAGCTTTGAATCAGAGGTATCTTCTGCAATTTTGTCTGATAGGGACATGCAAGTATGCCTCTTTGAGATCCAGAGTAACAAGCCAAGCCTTCTTGCCCAGCATGGGTAGAAGCTGCTGTAATGTCAACATTCTGAATTTCGGAATATCCAGGTAAGTATTCAGAATTGAAAGGTCCAGTATAGGCCTCCAGGCTTTGTTCTTTCTGGGTACCAGGAAGGGTCTTGAGTAAAATCCTTGTCCTTGTTCCTGTTGTGGTACTTTTTGTATAGCTCTCATGTCCATGAGGGCTGAAATTTGTTTTTGTGCCTCTGCCCATCGATTTTGTGGCAGGTCTGGCATTCCTTTTAGCTTTGGTAAAGTATGGAAGTGGAATCTGTAACCTTGAGACACAATATTCAGGACCCATTTGTCTTGGGTGATTGTTTGCCAGTTTTGAGAAAAAAGTGCTAGTTTTTCCCCTAAGGGTGCTTCCAGAAGTGACGTGCTTGGCGTACGCAAAGGAAAGTCATTGTGACTGTTTCCTGTAAGGTTGAGACTTGTTCTCACCTCCTTTTGGGGTTGAGGTGCCCCACTGTCATTGTCTGTTTGAGCCTTGGGGTTGAGATCTGCCTCTTGGGCGTCTGTATCTGCCTCTCTGTGGCCTGTCTGACACTGGAAAGGACCAATTTTTTTGTTGGCCAATTTCTGCTAAACCGAGGTGGCTGTACCTGTAAGAAATCCTTGACTGTTTGCATAGATTTAGCTTTATCCTCCATTTTCTTTAACACCTCTTCTGCCTCAACACCAAACCAGGTATCATGTTGTAAAGGAGCATCCAATAACTTTGCCTTAACATGATCAGGTAAACTCTGTTCTTTTAACCAAGCATGTCTTCGAATAACAGAACCTCTAACTGCGGCTCTACAAGAGGCCTCTAAAGAATCAAAACCACATTGCAGAGTATGTTTTCCCACCTGTTCAACTGCATGCAATAAATCCTGCATTTCTTTACAATCATGAGCTTCTGAGCTAGCAAGCATTTTCTGTTTTAACTCAGCCATTAAATATTGTTGGTACTTAAGCATGTGAAACTGGCAATTTAAAGCTCTTACTGCTAAAGTTGCAGACGTGTATACTTTCTTCCCCCCATCTCTCCAAAGCTCTGGAATCTCTGTCAGAGGGTACTGGATTTTTTGCAATGGAAGCCTTAACCCCTTTTGGACCCTGGGAAATAGTTTCTGGATCAGTAGAAGGGTTTTTGTAAAGAAACTTGTGAGAGTCAGGGACTCTAATACCTATCTGGCTTGGCTGGAGCAGGGGGCAGAGAGTCAGGAGATAAGCTGGATTCAGAGAACACATCATCCACAATGTCTAGCACAGGCGGAATTAGCCAGGGGCCTGTGCTGAGGCAATAAGAGGAAATCCCTGAGCCTTTTCTTGGATTTTGAGTATTCCTGACTTTCCCAATGGAAATGTTCCCTCATGGTATGTAAAGTTTCCCCAAAAGTGTAATCCTCAGGAGGAGAGGCTGAAGGGATAGATTCCTCAACATCAGAGTCCTCATAGGGGGGTAAAGAGTATCCCTGGTTTGAAGAGGAATCAGAAACCTGATCAGAGGAGTCATAGTCTGTATCCTGTCTAGGCCTTTTCTCAGGAGGGGGATGGGAACCCCTGATTAGAGTAATGAGGTCTTCGGCCATTTTAAGCATCTGTTTCTTAGGCATGGAGGACTGTCCAGGAGAATGCTGTACTTGTTTCTTTGTCTTTAATGGTACCTTTGTCTTGGCTGTTGTTTTAATGGTAAGTTATGAAGGTCTGAAAACACCCTCAGAAGCCGGTGCCTGCTCAGCGGCTCTGGACCCATCTGAGGGATTTGTTTCCGTAGGCCCAATACCTTGAGTTTCCAAAGGCCTAGATGCCTCCACGTGGGAGTCGGAAGAGGCCTATGGCTCTGAGGTAGCGGGTGTCAGGGGCTGCGAAAGCACCTCACTGAGAACCAGCGAACTGTTGACTGGCCTAGAAGAGGTTTCGTCGTCTGTTTTGGACCTCGGATGTCTGTCTTTATCCTTGTCTTTGCGATTTTTCCGTATTGAGGTCGTCGGCTGATCCGACAGCATGGTATAACTGAACCTTCGACTAAAGTAGTGTAAAGCAAAATCAAAACGTCTCTTTATAGTGCGTTTGTTGAATCTAGCACAAAACCGACAACTAGTGACGTTGTGATTAGGGCCTAGGCATGGAATACAGTAAGAGTGGAAGTCCTTATGAGGTATATGCTTCCCACAAGAAATACAATTATTAACTTTTTCTGACATCAGTCTGAGGCAAGAAAAAAGGTTTCCCCAATGGGGTACTTAGCTTTATTGAAGACTTCGGATCTGAAATTCGACTTCGAAATCTTAGGAGTCGGCCAACCGGCACTTGCGAACTGCTTCTGCTTCGGGCACCGCACGGCAAGAAAGTCTGAAGAAAATGGCGTTGGATGCATATTATAAACCCCTGGTGCACTGACGTCAGGGAAGAAGCGACAGCAACCGACGCCGGACCAAGACTTTGGAACTCTGGCCGACTGTGGGACCGCCTGATGGCAGGATAACTCAAGTTTGACACAATGAACATCTGAGAATTTCCACTTCTGAAAGGATTGCAACTGATATACTGATTCTTGAACTGTCTTGGCTTCTTTTGTAAGCAAGACCACTAACAACTATGCTTACACTTAAGGGAGGCAAAGTTTCTATGGTCCTCAGCTTGACTAGACAAGAGATTACATAAACAGTTGATTTCCTTGACTTGGTTAAATAAAAGCAAAAAAAAAAACTTGAAGACACCCTGATGACCCAAAAAAGGTTGAATGGTTAAGGTTTAAATACAAACTTCTTCCATTTGCTAAAGAACTAAAGCAGGAGACAAAAAAAGGATAATAAATGAAAAGGAAGAGAAATAAGCCAGGCACACTTCATTCCAGAAAAGGGATAAGACATTTCTAGTTCTCCTTCCATCTTCTACATCTTGGCTAAAAGCAATGCTATTCCCAGGAGGGAGAAGGTGGGTCAAAGCTTATACACCAGCAGTGACCATTACAATGAAACATACTACAGTTTTAAGAGTACAGCCAACATTCCAGAAGCATCTCTGCTGGAAGGAAATACATTCTAGAAGTATCTCTCCTGGAAGGAAATGTACAATATTGAGGAAACTGTACCAGAATTGTTTGCTATCCAAAGGGATTAATGGTTTCAACATACCCTGCAGAACAGTACTGGTGAAGTCTGCCCACTCCTAGACTGAACATTCAGCTTGCATTGCTTAGAAAAAGTATCAGTGCTGCCTCACAAACATTCTGGTCGGAGACATTCTAAAATGAATACTGCTGCTGTTGAATCCTTACCTATCCCCTCACCATCTTTTCAGGACACAACAAAACACAGAGTAACCAAGCAAGCCAGTTTGACAGGATATGCTTGCATACAGATCTACCCTATTTGATTGGCACAAAGGCTGTGAAAAATTTGTCAGACTGCTTGAAATTCTTTGTTCTTTCTCTGCAGTAACTCAACGGACTATGTACGTCAATGAAGTGCAATATCCTCCTTCCCCTCCCTTTTCCTGGGGATAAGGGTACTAGAAACACCATTAATTGTAGGCACTAGAACACCATTAATTGTATGGCTTAAGTCCGTAACAATTCTGACAGCATTTTAGGAAGATTACTTCTTATAGGTTTATAGGTAAGTACTAGGCTATCTCCCCCGAAGGCATTTATAAGCCTATCCGGAATGCGTTGGCTTTCACCACCCCCTTAGATTAGTTCCCTGTGCCTCTGTCCAGCAGAGCCATTGAAGTGATCCCCAGGGTAAACTTTGTTTCCCATCCACTCGTCAAGGTTTCTCTTGAAGAGGGTTAGCGAGGAGCTCTGCCTAATGTAGATTGGAATCTTGTTCCAAGGCATGGGAAGTCTCTAGGACAGGAATCTATCCCTCCAGCACGTCCTATTTATTGTTGTGGTGAGGTTTAGATCCCTAGAGCGTGTGGCTCGAGGGGCTATGCTTTTCTTTAGGTGGAGCATGTCCATCAATTCTGGGTTGGACATGGCCTTCTATGTCAGGCAGAGATCACCTCTGAGTAGGCGGTATGCAACAGAGTACTCAGTCGAGCTGCATAGGGCATCTGTTTGAGGCCCGTGATTCTCTTGGTGAGGTACTTCTGTGGTCTTTCCAGCTGTTGCAGCGGTCTTGTAGGGTACATCCCAAAAGGGGCATTGTACTCAATGATGGGTCTGATGAGTGCTGCATAGAGGGGCACAAAGACCTCTTGATCTGGATGCAAACCCTTTTGTGATTAGGTGGGCCACATAGAAGGATTTTCTAACCACTTTGGCAATGTGATTATCAAAGGAAAGGTTACTATATATTTGGGTCCCCAGATCCCTTATTACGTCTTCCATTTTTAGGAGGCTACCACCTATGTGGTAGTTTGTTGGTACTTTTGTTTTTTCCAAAGGGGAGGACTATGCATTTTTGGCATTTAGCTTGAGGCCATGGTTTTGACACCAGGTATCTGCCTCAGTGAAATCCTTTTGGAGGATGTCTGTGTCAGCCGGAGAGTCAATTATAGCCCCTAGTTTGCAGTTGTCAGCAAACCTGGTCAGCCACAGTCCTGTGCTTGCCTGTACCTCTGAGAAGTATATGCCGAACAGGAGGTGTCCTAGGACTGAGCCCTGGGGAATGCCACTTGTAACCAGTTTATAGAGTCAGACCCAGCTCCCACAACTCTTACCATGTGGGTTCTGTCCGTGAGCCAGTTGGCGACCCATCTCGTGACATAGGGATATATGTTCAGGCTGGTGAGCTCGTCTACAATACCTGAATGGGGAATGGTGTCAATGGTCTTTGCGAGGTCTAGGTAGGCTGTGTGGACCACCTTTCCCTCGTATATAGCCTTGGTAGCGGTCTCAAGTCCACCAGATTTAGGAGGCATGATCTGCCCTTAAAGTCGAACTGGGTAGGGTCCAGTGTTTGGAGGTTTCCAATGTCCCTGTTAATGAGATCCATGATGATGCGCTCCAGAGCCTTGCAGACCAAGCTAGTCAGGCTTATAGGGCGATAATTCCTGGGGTCTGTTGTGGCTCCACCTTTGTGAAGCGGAATAACCATTGCTGTGCGCCACTCTATGGCACTTAGCCTGTGGAGAGGCCGAGTTTGAACACCGTGTTTAGGTGAGGGGTTAGTTCATCGTGGAGTTCGTGTAGGACGCAGCCTGGGACACTGTCCAGTTCCATTAATGCTGTGTTTTTGGCTTTGGAGAGGGCTGTTTTAACCTGAGTATCTGTGATTTCAGGGGCACTACATTCTTCTGGTATGGTTATGGGCCTTATGGGCCCTTTTGGGGGTGAGTGGGGGGTGAAGTTTGCACTGAACCTGTCCATCAGGATGCTGCCGATGTCGGTCGGTTCAGTGTATTTTATGCCATTCTGCACCAACTCTGAGCAGATCTGAGAATTGCCACTTACAATTCCTGACATAGCTAAAGAATGCCTTGAGGTTATCTTTGGAGTCCTTGGCAATTTTTCTTTTGAAGTTAGCCTTGGATGATTTTATGAGGGATTGTAGTTTCTTGCCGATACTGATCAGGGATGTCTTCCCTTCTTGGAATTTTACTCTTTTCTGTACTAGTCTCCTCCTTCTGTTGTATAGCTTGTTAATGGCAGGGGTCCACCACACTGTTTTCCTTTTCTTGGAGTGAGTCTTGGCTTTACTCGGGATAACATGATCCATGCATTCTTGTAGGTGCCCGTAGAATGCATTAGTAAAAGATTTTGCAGCTTGGACAGCGTTACCCTTTAGCATGGGGGTTTTGAAACTTTCCACCTTGGTCTTAACTAACGTGAAGTTTGCTTTTGAAAAGTTTTTCACGGTGGTTTCTTTGACCGGGAGTGGGAGCAGAATGTGAATATCCAGGGTGATTAGTTTATGGTCAGATCTAACCAGAAAGGGGTTGAACCTCTGGTGTGGAACACCGGTCGCCCATGTTGGTGATGACCAGGTCCAATATATTGTCACCTCTGGTGGGGGTGTTAACTAGTTGATCCACGGCGTTTGAGTTTATAAATTCTAGGAAATGTTGGGCAACGGAGTTTGTACTTGAGTAGTTCTCCCAGTTAATTTTGGGTAATTGAAAATCACCCAATATCAGGGTGTTTGGTAAGACCTTTATGCTTCCCAGTGTTTCCAGAAATGCAGAATGGGGGTCCTGGGACCTGGTGGGTGATCTGTAGCAAGCTACAATTTGAATTGCAGTTTTGCCTGTTAGTTGCACGTGGATGACCTCTGAAGCATTGTGCTGCGCCACTAACCTGGAGGTGTGGGTATCCTTGATGAATATGGATACACCCCTGCTTTTTGTATTTTGGTCTAGGTTTTGTGTCGAAATGTATGGTAGGAGTTGTAGCCAGGTACTGCTGGGGTGCTCTCTGGAGCCTTAAACCAAGTTTCTGTTACTGCACATATATCGATTTTCTCCACACTGAGGCGTGCCTCGAGTGAGTGCATTTTGAGGTTTAGATTTCTGGTATTGAGAAGCATTACCCTCAGTTTTTTGTTACTTATGCTATTTATGGTGGTGGTTTTGTCTTTTGAGCCTTGTCTAAAAAAGGCACTATGGGGGTGGCAAAAGCCTTGGCCAGTATTCGAAAGCCTAGGGGTGACAGGTGCAAGCCGTCTCTAGTGAAGCAGCGTAGCTTGTTGAGCATGTCATCCCAGGCTGACAGACACTGGATCATCTTTTAATGACACCAGAGGTTCTCCTATCCTTACAAAATACTGGGTAATGCTCTTTGCACACAAAGTCTTGTAAGTCAGAGATCCTTCTGGCAAGCATAATAGCCACCACTAAGTTTTCTATGAAAGGGAATTACAGACCACTGAGGAACACAATTCTTAGACAGATGGTCTTACCTTTTCCACCATAAAGCCAAGGTCCCAGACAGAAAGTGCAAGCTTCTGTTGGGTTCTGAGATGTAGAATCCCTTTCAAGGGAAGGGACACAATGGAATGGTGGACAAACAAGGAACCTAATCAAGACAGGCTGCAAAAACTTAAAAACCCACTATAAGAGATGCATAGCATAATTCACTATGGTACTACAGCAGACACAAGAGCTACACAAACCCAAGAAACTTTTCTGTATGGACAAGAAGGACACGAATGCCTTGCTCCCAATGCATAATGAATAACACTTCCTTAGAAAACTGATCTCTCAAATGCAGCAGGCTGAGAATGTTTATGCTGCTACTGTGCATCTTAAGGAGCTGTTTTCTGTGGTCCAGGTGTACTGCCTGTGTGATTCTGAGCAAATCACTTAACCAGACACTGCCCTTGGGCTGAATACGAAAAAGGTCCATGGAGATCAGTGCTCTACCCCAGAAAACAAATACAATAGATAGCTAGACAGAATGATAAACAGAGAAATAAAGAAATAGATCTTTAGAACAGAGTGCACTGGTGACCAGCTGTTGTACAAGGGGAGTGCAGAACTTTGGAGTTAGATGTACCTCTTTGCTCATGCAGATCAACTGAAAGGACCATGACTACCTTTTCCCATAAAGGGGCAATTAGAATGATGCATGCTTTTCATTATCCTTATCTCTAGATTACATCAGGAAGGAACTAAGGAATCTGGACAGTGGTGTCCACTGGTTAGACACCCCTCCCCTTCATACTGGTATCTTGAAACAGGATTTCATCCATTGACCCATCAATTTCTGGGGCTCCCCACAGTAGACTTTAAGACATGTCTGTCCTTATAAACTGTAAAGATCAGAAAAGGATTTTCAGAGTTTACCAGCACGTTTGGTCTGAAGGGATATATGAAACCAGGAGATGAAGCTCTTGTTGAGAAGTCACATGGTGGGCCATCAAAGCTACTCTGCATATTGGTTATCCACAGATAATTCCCCCATTCGTGCATCAGAAAACTTTGTTGCTGTCACTACACCTTCATTGTGCCAGGATGCCACATCCCTCTGAATGATTCTGGGAAGACAATTAAGACAAGTCTCTCTTATCTTGATATGTCTTCTCATTATGGAGTTATTCCATATGCTTTGAACCTTCATGTGAGCATTATTAGGTCTCTCACGCAGGCCATGTTTGGGGCATCCTTTGTTAAACTCTAAATGCTCTCAGATGTCACAAAGAATGTCCATGGACTGGCCAGAAGATGATGATGCTCACAGAAATTTCTGGGTTACTGCTGTATTTAATCTGGCCACAGCAGCCATCATCAGGACACCGGATGAGACAAAGTCCTGACAGTCAGAATAACTGGGCTGTCACATGTATGCCCTCCAAACTACAGTGGAAAGGAACACCTCCATTTAAAGGGCATCGTCTCTGGGCAGGGACAGTCTGCTTATTTTGTCTTGCCAGGATGTTCAAAGGAATTTTTATTTTGTTTAGGTTAGTGGTATTCAGCCTACCTTTAGTAGCCATAAGGAGACACCAAGCTACATCTAACACCGAAGTGTACAGGAGGACCCTTTGAATACCCTTTCTGGCTGGTGCCCAGACTAGTTAGTAACAGATGTTAAGGGCAGAAGAAAATCCATCTAGGATTCACCAAATTCTTTTCACCAGAATTTGCTTATCTGAATACTCTAGGCACAGTGGGAAGACCAAATGGAATAAAAGAGGTAAGCTGAAATTACACATGCCCTGCCTCCAAAGTCTAGGAATTGTCATAAAGAATATGCAGGTAAGGATCCTTCAGATTTAGTGGTCAGAAATACATACTGCATAAGCCAAACAGCACTTGCAAAAGAAACATTTTGAATTTGGGATCTCTAAAAATCTATTCAGTCTAGAGAGGTCTAGGATGGGACTCTAGTAGGCCATCTTTCTTTGGAAAAGGAAATAAATTCTTCCCTGTTCCATTATGGATGCCACCTCTACGGATTTACACTGTACAAGTTCAGTCAAAACTTGTACAAGTTCAGTCAAAACTTGTTCTGCTAAATCTAGCTGATGTGACGAGAGGCATTCACAACAAGGTTTGTAATTCTAGTTTGGAGCTTGCAACAACAATCTTCCTTATGCATTTGTCCGAAGCCAGAGTTGGAATCGGTTTACTATGACACAGGAAAGCTCTCCTCCCATGACATGGGCAGTGGAACATGCAGGAAAGAAGGATACTGACCATTCTCATTCTGCATGGAGTAGATAGGTTTCTTCTTTTCTACCTTGCTGGTTTTCCCAGCTTTTGCTGCCACTCTGGACTTGCTCCCCCCAAAAGACCTTTTTCTGTCTAAATTGATCCATTCCAGACCACTGCCTAGAGAGATACCAGTGCTTTTTGGGGTAATATCTACAGTAACTTAAGATGGGGGATGAAAAAATTGCTTGACTAACACAGCTTCCCCCATATCCTCTAGTTATTAAATTTCCTGAGGGGGCAACAAATTTGACCAAGAATAATATTTAACAACTGCCCCTTAACATTCTCTCGCTAGAAGGGTCTGAATTCCACACCAAGTATGCCTATGAATGGCCATCCTGAAGCTACCCCTCTGCTACAGCAAAATAACTATTCTTAATGGAATGTACCCGCTTTAAAAGCTATTATCACATCCCTTAAATGTCTCATCAGGGACTCTATTATCACATCCCTTAAATGCCTCATCAGGGACTTCACTTGCTTGTGGATAACTTCCTTGGAAGTTGATCCTATGTGATTAGCAAGTTACACTGGCTACAACAGCAATACAGGATGCATACATTTTATCCCCAAAATGGTTCAACACCCTTCTTTCATTGTCATTAAGTAAGGTACGGAATCTTTTAGCCAAAGTCACCCAGCAATGTAAAAAGAGATACTGTTGCCATATCACCAATTGGCTTTTTGTACAGATACTTACAAGGATCCAGCAGCTTGTAAACCCCATCTGGTTTCTTAAGGGTGAGTAAGCAAGGAAAGCAATTAGTGTGATACATTTGAAACCACATCCTTGAACACCTTTTCATCAACCTAAATTTCCACAATCACTGTACCCTCTTAAACCTGCACATGAAATGCTCCCGCAAGATTTAAGGATTTTTTTTCAAAGGATGCCCTCATTACATTGCTTTGTTGTCATCAATATCACATCCTAAGGGTGATCAGTGAAGAATATGCCAGGTCTTCTTCATTCAAGACCTCAAAAAAAAAAAAAAGGGGAGAAGAATGAATCCTTAAGCTTTTGGCTGGAAGAACCATGGGGCCACTCAGAGAGTCAAGTACTACTTGCATAACCTTTTATAGTCAAAAGGAGTATAGGCAGGAGGCAGAAGCCTGTAATGTGGGTGAAAAGCAGGAGGCAGAAGCCTGTAAGGTGGGTGAAAGGCAGGAAGCAGAAGCCTGTAAGGTGGGTGAAAGGCAGGAGGCAGAAGCCTGTAAGGTGGGTGAAAGGCAGGGGGCAGAAGCCTGTAAGGTGGGTGAAAGGCAGGGGACAGAATCCTGTAAGGTGGGTGAATCTTCTCAGATATCCAATCCTTATGGCTCAGGGACTGGAGGTGCTTCTAAATGAAAATGCATCTGCCCTAAAATGGGCACCAAGACCTAACCCTCTGGAGCTTTTCAAATGACAGCAGTCAGGACGAAATGAACATCTGGGAAGAACAAAACAGCACCTCACCAATACAAATGCCAACAGAACTCAGCAGGACTACAGGGTCACTAAGTCTGCTTGCTCCCTGCACGTTGGATTATTAAGCAACTTCTTTTACCTTGCCTTTTCTATGTTTTACGTCAACCCAGCTGTGTTAATTCAAGAAGCTATTGTATTAAAGAAATGTCCAGAATTATGGGGCTAACTAAACTTTTAGCATTAAAGATTTTGGCTCA
>NC_056735.1:751121072-751145450 GCF_019279795.1 Protopterus annectens | reverse complement strand
GAATTTTAAAAATAGGCAAATTTTTTTTAAAATAATTATTTTTTATTTTTTTTTTTTTAAAATTTTAATATTAATAATTAAAAAAATTTTTTTTTAATAAAAAAAAATTTTAAAAAAGAAAGGGGGAGGATAAAACCCCCCAATTTAAACCCCTTTTTTTTCCCCCCCCCCCCCCCCCCCCAAAAAAAAAACCCCAAGGGGGCAAATAAAAAAAAAAAAAAAAAAAATAAACAATACCTTTAGGCACAAGCAAATACACCTCAGAGGTTGTATAGGATAGAGTGGTATAGATAAGTTCAGCTAGTTCAGAGGGGATGGAGGAAGGTAATGACTGCAGTAGGTGAACACCAACATCTACATTTATAGTAGGTACAAAACTGTACTATGTTCATCGTGTTACCCTGCTGCAGTCATCACACTTGGGTTGAATCCCAAAGCTTAGGATGGGAGGTGGCGTTAAACAGGGTTAGAAGGAGCTAGTAGGCCCTGCAAAACTGCAGTGGCAAAAACAGCTCTAGTCTTGGAATATAGAGGTAAGTGATAGTGTTTGGTGAAGGTGTGCACTGAACTCCAAGTTGCAGCTTTCAGAATATCCTCGGTTGGCACTCCCCTGAGAAAGGCTGCTGATGTAGCTGTAGCCCTGGTGGAGTGGGACCTAATGTTAGCAGGTACCAGTTTCCCATGATGCGTGTAGCAGAAACGTATGCAATGCCCTATCCATTTAGAAATGGTCTGTTTTGAGATAGTTTTTCCTTGTGATACTGTAGCATAGGCTACAAAGAGCTGGTCAGAATTTATGAAAGCCTTAGTTTTATCCAAGTAGTAACGTAATTGCCTGTGAATGTCCAATGAGTGCAGCAGGCTTTCTCCTTTGTTCTGGGGATTTGGGAAAAAGGTGGGCAAATGAATGGTTTGGTTTAGGGTCACACTGGATACCACCTTTGGCATAAAGGAAGGGTTAGTTCATAGAGAGAGTCTGTCTTGATGAAAAATGAGGAAAGGCTCCACTGCCATTAGTGCCTGTAGCTCTGAGACTCTTCTAGCTGAGGTTATTGCAAGTAGAAGGGCAGTTTTCCATGAAAGAAATTTTAAATCAGCTGAAAAACTGGTTCAAAGGGCGGCAGTGTAAGCTTTTCCAGAACAAAGTTGAGATCCCAAGTAGGTGTTGGTGCCTCCTGGCGGTCTTATGTTCTTAGCCCCTCTGAGGTACTGTCTTAGGAGTGGATGTGAGAATAAAGGAGGATCCGTGTTGTAATGAGCTGAAATTGCTGAGGCGTGGATCTTAATAGATGAAAAGGAAAGACCTTTGTGCAACATCTCAGTTAAATATTGTAGAATCTGAGGAATGTTTGGATCAAGGGGATTTTGGCCTTTAGCCTGGTTCCAGGTGCAAAATCTTCTCCATTTGTCTGAATAGGTTTTCCTGGTGCTGGACCTCCTGGCCTCCAGAATGAGAGCCATAACTGCTTTGGATAGAGGTGTTGGCTGGTTGTTTAGGTAATTTGCCATGCAGCCAGGTTTAAAGTCTTGAGCTGGCTGTGTAGAATCTGATTGTCTCACTGGGTGAGCAGGTGAGGAATTTGTGGTAAAATCTATGTTTGGCCATGGGCCATGTTCCTTAAAATTGGATACCAATGCTGGCGTGGCCAGTCTGGTGCAATGAGTATTATTTGTGGCCTCTCTAATCTGACTTTCAGCATTACCTTTGCTAGAAGAGGCAGTGGAGGAAAGGCATAGACTGTTAATGTTTTCCACTTGAATGAGAGGGCGTCCACTTTCCAAGCTTGTGGATGGAATGTCCTTGTGCAAAATGTTTGAAGTTGGTAGTTTTGGAGGCTTGCAAACAGATCTATGTCTGGGCGTCCCCATTTTTGAGCTATCATTGCAAACACTTGTGGATCTAGTTTCCACTCATGTGGATCCATGATGTTTCTGCTTAAGTCGTCTGCCAATGTGTTTTTCTTTCCTGGCAGGAATTGTGCTTGTAATTGAACCTGGTAAGACAGTGCAGTGTTCCACAAGGTCACTGCTTGACTGCATAGAGGGTAGGAATGTGTGCCCCCTTGCTTGTTTATGTACCACATTATTGTGGTATTGTCCGTCTTTATTATTAGTTGTCCTGGGTGTAAGAGGTTCTTGAAAGCTGTTAGGGCATTCTGCACTGCTAGCATTTCTTTTTGATTGATATGCAGATGCCTCTGATCTGTAGTCCATTTGCCCTGAATGCACTGTCCTGCCATGTGTGCTCCCCAGGCATAGTCCGATGCATCTGTTGTCATAGTTTGCCTGGCTGTGGGTAAGGTGAAAGGCTGACCCTTGTTGAGGTGACATGCCTGTGCCCACCATAGAAACTCCTGTTGAAGGCAGGGAATGAGTGGTATCACTGTTTCCAAGCTGTGGCTGTGCTGAGTCCATATGCTTTTCAGGTACCATTGTAATTTCCTCATATGCAGCTTTGCAAATGGTATTAGTAGTATGCAAGATGCCATGAATCCCAAGGCCTGCAGAATTTTTCTTGCAGGGAGTTGCGTCTTTGTTGCCATTATTTTGAAATATTGAGTCAGCTGTTGTTTCTTGTCTGGCGTGAGATAAGCCATCTGGGCCATTGTATTCAAGCTGGCACCCAGAAATATTATGTTTTGTGAGGGCACTAGTTTTGATTTCTTTTTGTTTACTGTGAACCCTAGGCAACTTAGAAGGTGTTTGACAAATGCCAGATGCTTTAAAAGAATGTCCTTGCTTTCTGCTTGAATAAGGCAGTTGTCCAGGTATGGGTATATTTGAATTCCTCTTTGTCTGCAGTATGCAATTACTGGTGCCAGGCATTTTGTGAAGACCCTGGGCACAGTAGATAAGCCAAAGGGCAGTGCAGAGAATTGATAATGCATTGAACCTGCAATGAAGCGGAGGTATCTTCTGCAATTTTGTCTGATAGGGACATGCAGGTATGCCTCCTTGAGGTCCAACGTTACTAGCCAAGCATTCTTGCCCAGAATGGGAAGAAGCTGCTGTAGTGCTAGCATCTTGAATTTTGGTACTTGCAGATAGGTGTTCAGAATTGAAAGATCCAGAATGGGTCTCCATGTTTTGCCCTTTCTTGGGACTAGAAAGAATCTTGAGTAAAATCCTTGTCCTTGCTCCTGTGTAGGTACCTGTTGAATGGCTCTCATGTCCATGAGAGCTGTAATTTGTTTTTGTGCCTCTGCCCATTGATTTGGTGGCAGGTTTGGCATTCCTTTTATCCTTGGTAAGGTATGAAAGTGGAATCTGTATCTTTGAGAGACAATGTCTAGAACCCATTTGTCTTTTGTGATGATGTGCCAGTTGTCTGCAATAAATGCTAATTTTCCTCCCAAGGAAGCTGCCAGGAGAGAATTGCTTGGTAGTTTGAGGATTGAGTCATTGTGTTTGTCTTCTGCTAGCCTGGGGCCTGTCTTCTCCTCCTTTCTGGGTAGCAGTACCCCATTGGCGAGGTTTGTAAGGGCCTTGTGACTGACCTCTGCCCCTTGGGCATCTGTATTTGCCTCTCTGTGATCTGTCAGAAGCTGAAAAGGACCAGTTTTTCTTTGGCCAATTTCTGCTGAAACGAGGGGGTTGTACCTGCAAAAAATCCTTGACCGTCTGCATAGACTTTGCCTTATCCTCCATTTTCTTTAAAACCTCTTCTACTTTGACACCAAATAATACATTCTGCTGTAAAGGTGCATCCAATAATTTTGCTTTAACATGATCAGGAAGGGTTTGTTCTTTTAACCAAGCATGTCTACGTATGACAGAGCAAGTAACAGCTGCTCTACAGGAAGCTTCCAATGAATCAAATCCATATTGTAAAGTATGTTTGCCCACCTGTTCCGCTGCATGCAACAGATCCTGCATTTCCTTGAATTCAGACTGTTCAGTATGTGTGCTCATTTTTTGTTTTAATTGAGACATTAGGAATTGCTGATATTTCAGCATGTGAAACTGACAATTTAATGCTCTCATAGCCAGAGTTGCTGAGGTGTATATTTTCTTTCCCCATCTATCTAGGGCTCTGGAATCCCTTTCAGAGGGCACAGGATTTTTAGCCATAGAAGCTTTAGCTCCCTTAGGACCCTGGGAAATTGTTTCTGGGTCAGCCACAGAGCTTTTATAAAGGAATTTGTGTGAATCAGGTATTCTGTAGTATCTGTCTGGTTTGGCTGGAGCAGGAGGTAGAGAGTCTGGATTTAGACTAGACTCCAAGTAAACATCATCCACAATATCCAAAACTGGAGGGATAGCAAGAGGTCTGTGCTGGGGTAGTAAAAGGAACTCTCGGAGCCTTTTCTTAGAATCAGGGTAGTCCTGGCCTTCCCAGTGGAAATGTTCCCTCATGGTATGTAAAGTTTCCCCAAAGGAGTAGTCTTCAGGGGGAGATGCTGACAGAATAGAGTCTTCAGCATCAGAGTCTTCATAAGGTGGTGTAATCCTGTTCCTCAGAAGAATCTGAGGAAATTGAAACCTGGTCAGAGGAAGCATAATCCTCCTCTTGTCTTGGTCTTTTATCAGAAGGGGGAAGGGAACCCCTGATTAGGGTAATCAAATCTTCAGCCATCTTAAGCATCTGTTTCTTAGGCATGGGGCCTTGAACTGTAGACTGATGTACAGTCTTCTTTGGTTTTAAAGGAGTTTTAAGCTTAGCATAAGATTTAATGGTGAGTGTAGTCGGTCTGAAGACACCTTCTGCAACCAAAGGTGTTTCCACTGCACCGGGGTCTACTTCTGCTCCGGTGTCGGAAGGGCCTAAGGAAGATGGCTGCGTCGGCCTAGTAGACTCCGTTTGAGAATCCGCAGCTGTCTGGGGTTCCAGTTCTGCGGTCATCAGGGGCTGCGTAGGCGCCTCACTAAAAACTGGAGAACCGGCGAAAGGCCCAGCCGAGGCCTTGGAGTCTGGCTTGTTCCTAGGCTGCCTGTCCTTATCCTTGCATTTTTTATGCATACCAGTTGTCGGCTGCTCCGATGGCATGATATAATTAAATTTCCTACCAAAGTAATGTCGTGCGAAGTCAAAACGGCGTTTGATAGTTCGTTTATTAAACCTAGCACAAATCTGACAACCTGTGATGTCGTGGTCTGGGCCTTGGCAAGGAATACAATAGGAATGGAAGTCCTTATGAGGTATTTGCTTCCCACAAGAAATGCAATTGTTAACTTTTTCTGACATCGGACTGAGGCAAGAAAAGGTTCCCCAACTGGGTACTTAGCTTTATTGAAGACTTCGGACTGAAATTCGAATCAAAAATCTCAGGTATCGGCCGACCGGCACTTGCAAACTGCTTCTGCTTCGGGCACCGCGCGGCAAGAAAGACTGAAGAAAATGGCGTTGGATGCCTCTTATATACCCCTGGCACTCTGACGTCAGGGAAGACTCGACAGCAACCGACGCCGGACCAAGACTTTGGGACTCAGGCCGACTGCGGGACCGCCTGACGGCAGGATAACCCAAGTGTGATGACTGCAGCAGGGTAACACGATGAACATCAGGTAGTCATATAGCTTGCGTCAAGGGTGGTTCTGTAACTACCACAGACATGGATGAAAGGTTAGTATGCAAGATCACCCTGTATTTCTGGAATATAAGATAGGGCTATTTTGCAAATTAATTAAGCTCTGATACCTTCTTGATGACTGCAATTAGTAATGCTGTTTTCCAAGTCAAGAATTTAAGAATTTTGGGATCTACAGATGCTGCAGCTCAAAAGAAAGCAAGGTTAATTTTTCTAATACACAGTTCAGGTCCTACAGTCAGACAACATGCCACATAAGAGGCCTAAGGTAAAGGATGCCCTTTAGAAATTGTTTCACATTGTCTCACAGGCAGCCTGGATGCCAATGGAAATGACTGGTGACAGACAGGGAGGCAGTTATTTTCCACAAGTGTACCTTCAATGAGGTCTAAGCTAGATTTGTTTCAAACATCTCAGACAGAGACACTGGAGAACCACAGCCACACCAACCACTGTAGGGTGCTGGTTATTCCTTTTGCTCCAGTGAGAAAATGTTTTTCATTTGCTAGGTATGATTTCCTTGTATTTTGCCTACCATGTGATTTTGCCTACTATTTTTTACTGTATTTTACTGCTATAAACTAATCTGCACCATAGTACTGAGACTGTCTGCCTTACAGGGCCTATTAAATCACTTTTGTTTCTGCTACACTGTTTGTAAACGTTTTTTTAGCTCGTTTCACTGTGTGAAAGGTATTGACTGGAAATTTTCTCCATTTGTTAAGCATCTGTTTGTTTGTTCTGATTTCCTGCCAATGAGTGCATCATATAACTGATTTGTTTGCAGTTAAAAGCATTCTCTACAGTCTCCTTGCTTCTTTATCTGTTTAAAACTTTCATTTAGTGTCTCACTGCTGTTTTTCTGCTGTGATGAACATTTCTGTAGTGTTTTCTGTCTAAAATAGTGTAGCTAGTAGCTGTAGCATAGTTTCCCACTCTACCTCCCTATTTGTTCTTATATTTGGTAGCTTTGCAGTTGCCTGTCCCAAATGTAAATTTGATCTGAGACACTCCTCCCAGTCCAGTGTCATTAGCTCATTCTACCTAATACAGAGAGAACATTTGGGAAGGCCAACCCCTTAGTTTCTTAACCCTGAATTATCTCATTTCTCCCTTTCCACTTTACTAAAAAAACTTTCTTCAGCTACGTGAAGGCTGCCAGCCTAGCTAGCTAGAATTTTATAGATAATTCCATGTCATTTGTAAATATTAATATAATCCACAGGCTTGGTTTACAAATGTAAATAGAACTGTATGTTATGCTTAAACTATATGCTGTACTGAGCTTCAAAAATGTAACCACAGTGCACTCTGCTGGAAGAAAGCTGACAAGTCAAGTATTGTATGACTGTTTGATCTCAAGCTCGGAGACAGGATGTCTAGGCCAGGAAATTCTTTCTATTATCTTGTTTTAAGAGATAATCAAGAAACAAACTAAACTTGAATAACAATAAGAAAAACGGCCACAAATATGAAAATAAATACTCTTTTAATGAGCGCTTTCATCAGTAAATACACTTGACTTCATCAGATTACATAAAACATTGACATCACTTCATTTTAAAAGCCAGGCACCACCACATGACCACAATTAAAAACTTGATTAAGAAATAATAATAAAAAAAATTGCAAGACAAAACAAACTACAATAGTGTGCTTGTTCTTCACACTAACCCATATGTATAAATAAATAACAAACATCAATCCAGCAATTTGTTGATACACTAAGATAGTATAAAAAAGATATATTTTAAACATACATTGATCACATTTTCCCCTACACTTTGTAGTTTGTTTTATCTTGCAATTTTTTATTATTTCTTAATCAAGTTTTACATATATTTCAATGTTTAGTTTTAAAACATAGTGTAGCAATACAACCTGAATCCTGTAGAGGCAATACAGCTTGAGAAACAGTGTTGCAATACAATTTGAATCTTGTAGAGGAAATTAATTGTGGTCATGTGGTGGTGCCTGGCTTTTAAAAGGAAGTGATGTCAATGTTTTATGTAAGCTGATGAAGTCAAGTGTATCTACTGACGAACGTGCTCACTAAAAGAGTATTTTTCTTCATATTTGTGGTGGTATTTCTTATTTTCATTGATTTAAGGAATAATTATTAAGGTTTTGCATGCATAATGTATTTTATTGCTATGGCTTCCTGGGCAGGTGCAGCTTACTAAGAAATGCAAACTTTGAAAAACTCACAATAAAAATGCCAAAGGTGCCTTGGACTATTTAAGAAATGCAAATGTTGAGCTTCTGTGGCCGGGAAACTAAATCAGAACTGTTAAGAATGATGTAATCTGAAATGACTCAGCAGTACTGTGTTATCAATTTAAGACTTTCCCAGAGAGAAAGAGAGAGCATTTTGTCTGAAGAACATCAGCTCACCAGCACTTGCTTGCTCTACAAGTAAGATATTTATTTAGAAGAGTGATTTCTCTTAAAGATGGACAGAAATAGCCAGATTAGTCTAGCTGTTTTCTATATTTATATCAGACTATTATACTGTATTATTTTAAAGCATTTTACTGTGATGTCTGAACTCAGTAATGTTATTATATAGAAGTAATAAGATTTGTCTTATGTTTTTATTTATTATTAAATATTTTTAAACCTTTCAACTGTGGCTGTTTTGCGTAAAGGTAATGTATGCTCTCAGAGTACATTGTATGTATTCAGTGATTTTGTCCAAGGCACTCCAGTAGCTTTAGCCCTGGGTCACACACATAATTTGGATAACAGTAATATTACACAGTGAAAGTGGTCACCCTTTGGGAAGGGCCCTATTAGTAGCTGATAAGAGTAGTTGGTGGCAGTGATTATTACCTTATAGCCTGGCAGGAGGGAGCATAGCTGGAGAACCTGTGACAGCCTTCCCCAGGAGTGTCTGTGTGTATATAAACCAAATCTCAAAGTGTGCGTGTGTCAGCTACTTGGGCAGGGACATGAAGCACTGGTTGGACAGAGAGGGTACTGGAGGTTTGGCTTGACTACTCAGCTGGGATCTGAACCCTATACCTGTGCCAGTGGGGAGTCTTACTGGAGATCTGGAGAGAAAGGGAAAAATCAAACCAGACTGACTGTGATCTCTGTGTGCTCTTAAGGGAAATTGTACTTTACTAT
Organism: Protopterus annectens; assembly: GCF_019279795.1. NCBI lineage: Eukaryota > Metazoa > Chordata > Ceratodontiformes > Protopteridae > Protopterus > Protopterus annectens. The sequence continues at coordinate 751,136,793 of NC_056735.1, read as the reverse complement.
GCGTGTTCTTGTTATCCTTCTCAATGTTTACGCCCCTCACTGGTGCTAGTGGTGAGGATTGAGGCTCCTCTATAAATGGGCCAGTGCACGGACGTCACATATTTATTGTTAGGCAGTGGTGGGATATCCACATCAAATATTAATTGTTTGATAGTGGTGAGTTAGCCACATCACATACTAATTGGCTTGTAGTGGTGTGGATAGTAAATTCCTGTAGCTTGTGTACAGTGATCACTGAAGGTGTTTTTGTACTGTAAATTAGCCACACAGTGAATATTCAGAGTTCAGATCACAACTGTTTTATTTCTTTTGTTAGTTTAGTTAGTCAGGGAGAGCAGGCAAGCATGTCAGCAGAAGAGTATGGCAAGCTGACAAGGACCCAGTTGGCTGAGATGTGCCAGTCTAAGGGACTGGCGCATGGAGCCTGACTAAGGCAGACATGATTGCAGATTTGGTCACAGCTTCGTCAGAAAAGTGCAATCAGGATGATCATCAAACTGGCCATGGAGATGTACAACACTCAGAGAATGGACAGCTCAACCTTTCTGCAGAGGACTTAAAAATCCATCTGAAGCTAGAGACTTGAGTTGGAGGATAGAGATTTGGAAATGGAAGCTGAGAAGGAGAGGCAGAGGCAGCACGAGAAAGAGATGCTGACTTTTTGCCAGAGTCATAGAGGTATTGGAGAAGGGAGTAACCAAAATACAGCCCCATAATCCATTTACATACTGTGGGAGTAGAACCCACAGCCTTCTTCATCAAACACAAGTATACTACCGGTTATGCTACTAAGAATCCAAACAGACTTAACATAAACAGCCCTAAACTTCTCTTCCCCTGAAAAGCTTTGCAGCATAAGAAATCTGGAAAAAGCCAACATTTATTAGGGGGAGGAGACAAAAGCCCAAAACCAGGGAGTGGGGCACATTTTAAACATCTCTTGTATAGTCTTAGAAAATTGCTAGAATAAAATAACATTGCTTGTATAATCTTAGAAAATTGCTAGAATAAAATGTTTTGGTGTTACCATGAGTTTCCTGAAACATAGGAAGACGAACTTAAATGGCTATAATTATTTAATAAATTAAGTTGTTAATGATCTGCCAAAAAAAACACAAATTTTAAGAGAAACACACACCAAAGTATGAGGCAAACATTCCCGATACTCTGTGAAACTTTGGACAGTGGTGATGTGGGTAGAGAATTTAGGCTGTTGTCACCTGTAAGCAAGGTACAGGGTTTGAGCCTACGTAACCTTACACACACACACACACACACACACACACACACACACACACACACACCAGACTTTGAAAATGGTTTGAATGAACCTGTCCTGTACACACTGAACCTGGCACAATTGAATTTGTATGAACCTCAATGATAAATGTCAGCAGCATTGAATTAAAACAGGAATAATAATGTCAGCAACAGCACTGAATTAAAACACAACACAACAGACTTTCTGTTACAGAAGCAGCAGAACTGATTTGAATCAGCACAGCAGACTTTGAAAATGGTTTGAATGAACCTGTCCTGCACACACTGAACCTGGCACAACGGACTTTGAATTAACCTGTCCTGCACACACTGAACCTGGCACAGCGGACTTTGAATGAATCTCATTGAATTAGAACTGAACACAGCACAACAGAAAAATAATAAATGTCAGCAGAGCAGCATTGAATTAAAAAAGAATAATAATGTCACCAGCAGCATTGAATTAAAACACAACACAATGGACTTTCCGTTACAGAAGCAGCAGCATTGATTTGAATCAGCACAACAGACTTTGAAAATGGACCTCATTGAATTAAACACAGCACAACAGACTTTGAAAATGGACCTCATTGAATTAAATACAAACTTTTACTTAGAATGTCAGCAGCATTGAATTAAATTAAAACAGCACAATGGACTTTGAAAACGGGCCTCACTGAATTAGCATTAAACACAGCGCAATGGACTTTGAATGAACCTGCACACACTGAACCCGGCAGTGGCGCAACAGACATTGAATGAACCTGAATTCACAGCACAATGGACTTAAATGAACAACCTCATTAAGTCAGAATTAAACACAGCACAATGGACTTTAAATGAATGATCCTGCTTTCCATTTTACAGCACAACCGACAAACTCTGTTCTTAATAGTCCCTTACCTGGGAGCATGTGGAAACTGCTGCTGCTGACTATTAACTCTAAATTTTAATAAACTCTGCTGCTACTGCGCTGCTGATTGTTAAACTTTTAAGTAACACTGTCTGAATCTGAGTTACTCTATCTCCCTACAGTGCCACACACACCCTTACCTAGAGCAAAAGTTGGCTCGGCAGCAGATTTGAAGACAGCATTCTTCCCTCACGTTTCTGTCCGAAATGGCAGCAGATTTAAATCCAGCATTCTTCCCTTATAACCGACTGGCTGGTAGTGCTCTTCTTTCAAATTCTCGGCAAGGCACTTCCCGCCTGCTCGCAGCCAGCCAGAAATGATGACGTGAGCTCCTTGAGCTCACCCGATTGAGTTGGTGCTGACGGAGCCAGTGTCATCACGCATGTGATGACGTCAGCTCCGACAGCACGAAAAATAGAAAAAATAAAAAAAAAACAAAAGCAAAGAAATTGGAAAGGGGTGCCACTCAGGAATCGTGGCACCCCTTCATTTGGACCCCAAAACTCAGAAAAAAATGAGTAATTCGGGACGGTTGGGAGGTCTGACTGTAAAATCTGAGGGATATTTGGTACACACGTGTCAATGCCTTGTTCCTGGTTCCAAGCACAGAATCTCTTCCATTTTTCTGCATAAGATTTTCTGGTACTGGGCCTCCTGGCCTCCAAGATTACATCTATAACAGCTTTTGAAATAGGAGTGTTCTGAATGGCTACATTATCTGCCATGCTGCCAGATTTAAGGTCCTGAGTTGGCTCTGCAGGATCTGATTGTTTTGTTGGGTCAGCAAGTGAGAAGTTTGAGGCATTATCCATGTTGGACCTTGAGAGAAGCTCTTTAGGATTGGGTACCAGTGCTGGCATGGCCAGTCTGGTGCAATCAGTATCATTTTTGGCTTCTCCTGTCTGACCTTTAGGAGTACCCTGGGAAGGAGAGGCAGTGGAGGAACGGCATATACTGTCAGATTTTTCCAGCTGAAGGATAGGGCGTCCACTTTCCATGCTTGCTTGTGATAAATTCTTGTGCAAAATCTCTGCAATTGGCAGTTGTGAGGGGAGGCAAATAGATCTATGTCTGGGCATCCCCATTTCTTTGTTATCATGCTGAAGACTTGTGGATCCAGTTTCCATTCGTGGGGATCCATGAGGTTTCTGCTTAGTTCGTCTGCCAGAGTATTTGTTTTTCCTGGCAGGAATTGTGCTTGCAGGTGAAATTGAAAAGCCAGTGCTGTGTCCCACAAGGTCATTGCTTGTCTGCAGAGGGGGTAGGAATGTGTACCTCCCTGCTTGTTTATGTACCACATGACCGTAGTACTGTCTGTCTTTATCAGTAGCTGTCCTGGATGAAGCAGGTCCTTGAAAGCTGTCAGGGCATTTTGAACAGCTAGCATCTCTTTTTGATTGATGTGAAGATGCATCTGGTTTGCAGGCCATGTGCCCTGAATACATTTTCCTGCCATATGGGCCCCCCAGGCATAATCTGATGCATCCGTTGTCAGTGCCTGTCTGGCTGTGGGTAAACTGAATGGCAGACCCTTGTTGTGGTGACAGGCTTCTGCCCACCATCGAAACTCCTGCTGCAGGCAGGGAATGAGTGCAATTACTGTCTCCAGGCTGTGGCAATGCTGAGTCCAAACACTTTTTAGATACCATTGTAGTTTCCTCATATGCAGTCTGGCATATGGAATTAGTAGAATGCAGGATGCCATGAAACCCAAGGCCTGCAGGATTTTCCTTGCAGATAAGTGGGTTTTTGTTGCCAAGTTCTTGAAGTAAGAAGTCAGATGCTTTTGTTTGTCTGGCGTGAGATAAGCCATCTGGGCAGTTGTATTTAAGCTTGCACCCAGGAATATTATCTCTTGAGAGGGCACTAGTTTTGATTTCTTTTCATTTACTGTGTACCCTAGGCCAATTAGTAATCTTTTTACAAATGCCAGATGCTGCAGAAGGATGTTTTTATTCTCTGCTTGAATTAGGCAGTCATCCAAGTAGGGATATATCTGAATTCCTCTTTGTCTGCAAAACGCAATTACTTGTGCCAGGGATTTTGTGAAGACCCTGGGCGCAGTAGATAAGCCAAAGGGCAGTGCAGAGAATTGGTAATGTATTGAGCCAGCTATGAATCTGAGGTATCTTCTGCAAGATTGTCTGATTGGGACATGCAGGTATGCCTCTTTTAGGTCCAAAGTTACGAGCCAAGTCTTCTTGCCCAGCATGGGCAGTAGCTGCTGTAGAGTCAACATCTTGAATTTTGGAACTTCCAGAAACGTATTTAGTATAGACAGATCCAGTATTGGTCTCCAGGTTTTGTCCTTTCTGGGTACTAGGAAAAGTCTGGAGTAAAATCCTTGCCCCTGCTCTTGTTGTGGTACCTGCTGAATGGCCCTCATGTCCATGAGGGCTGTAATTTGTTTTTGTGCCTCTGCCCATTGATTGTGTGGCAGGTTTGGCATACCTTTTGAGCTTGGTAGAGTGTGAAAATGGAACCTGTAGCCTTGGGACCCTATATTCAGGACCCATTTGTCTTGGGTAACCATTTGCCAATTTGATGAAAAAAGTGCTAGTTTTCCCCCTAAGGGGGCTGCCAAAAGAAAAGTGCTGGAATCTGGCAGAGGAAAGTCCTTGGGACTGTTTCCTGTAAGGTTGTGATTTATCTTCTCCGCTTTTGGAGGTAGAAGCACCCCATTGTTTAGGCCTGTATGAGCCTTGGGGCTGAGATCTGCCTCTGGGACGCCTGTATCTGCCTCTTTGTGGTCTGTCTGACACTGGAAAGGACCAATTTTTAGAAGGCCAGTTCCTGCTGAACCTGAGTGGCTGTACCTGTAAGAAATCCTTAACTGTCTGCATGGATTTTACTTTATCCTCCATTTTTTTCCAACACCTCTTCTGCTTTAGCGCCAAACAAAGTATCATGCTGTAATGGTGCATCTAATAATTTTGCTTTAACTTGATCAGGCAGATTCTGTTCCTTTAACCAACCATGCCTTCTAATAACAGAACCTGTAACAGCGGCCCTGCAAGAGGCCTCCAGTGAATCATAACCACATTGCAAAGTATGCTTTCCCACTTGTTCAGCTGCATGCAATAAATCCTGCGATTCCTTGTTCTCTGAACATTCAATATTTGTCAACAATTTTTGTTTAAGCAGTGACATTAAATATTGCTGATATTTAAGCATATGAAACTGACAATTTAAAGCCCTTACAGCCAAGGTAGGAGAAGTGTAGACTTTTTTCCACCATCTGTCTAGAGCCCTAGAATCCCTATCAGAGGGGATAGGGTTTTTTGCAGTGGAAGCTTTAACTCCTTTGGGACCCTGAGATATAGTTTCTGGGTCAGCAGCGGGGTTTTTATATAGGAATTTATGAGAATCCGGGACCCTGTAGTATCTGTCTGGCTTAGCAGGTTCAGGGAGTAAAGAGTCAGGGGACAGGCCAGAGTCTGAAAATACATCATCTACAATGTCTAGAACAGGTGGAATAGCAAGGGGTCTGTGCTGAGGAAGTAGCAGAAAGTCTCTGAGCCTTTTCTTAGATTCAGAATAATCTTGGCTCTCCCAGTGGAAATGCTCCCGCATGGTATGCAGGGTTTCCCCAAAAGAGTAATCCTCAGGAGGAGAGGCTGAAGGAATGGATTCACCAGCATCAGAATCCTCATAGGGAAGCATGGAATAATCCTGCTCAGAAGAGGAATCAAAGGAAATATAAACCTGATCAGAAGAATTATACTCTGTCTCTTGCCTAGGCCTCTTATCAGGAGGGGGATGGGAGCCCCTGATCAAAGTAATTAGGTCTTCGGCCATTTTGAGCATCTGTTTTTTAGGCATGTAACTCTGAGTAGGAGAATGCTGTACTTGTTTCTTTGTCTTTAGAGCTGCTTTAGTCTTTGAAGCTGAAGATGGCTTAATATATAGTTGTGAAACACGATGAACATCCTTGGGTTAATGTTTTGAATGCAACCAGTGGGGCCATGTGGCATACAGATGTCCACAGAGGCAAGGTGGGGAACAAAAGGTAAAAGAGCCAGTAAGTGGGAAGGACAAAATGCCAACAGTAGGGTGTCTTGAGACAACAAAGGTGCCAAACTACCACAAGAGGTTATTGCCCTATCACAGTGAATTGCAAAGAGACAATTGCAGAGGGAGACACCACCTCTGACATAACCATTGTGAAGCCTGCAATGGTTACATAGGAGCACTAATTACCATGACAGGGGGGCCCTTGTGCTGAGTATTTGCAGTGGATTGCAGGAGGAGTCTGAGGGAGATCTGGTGACTGATCTCCTCAGTGAGGCTTGGACTGACACCTCAGTGGAACGGGGTAGCAATGTCCCAGCAGAAATATGAACAGTGTTACAGGAGTTTGGGGACATGTTCACCTGGAAAACAGGGTGCAACCATCTGGTGCAGCACCAGGTGGATACAGGACCCCAAATGCTTATTAGGCAGGCCCTTTATAGAGTGCCTGACAGAGTCAGACTCTGAGGGAGGAGATACAGGAAATGTTGGAACTAGGGGTAATTCAAGAGTCCAACAGTCCCTGGGCGTCCCCAATGGTGCTGGTGCCAAAGAAGGATGGCAGCACCAGGTTTTGTGTGGACTACAGGAAATTAAATAGTCACACAGAGTCAGATGCTTACCCCATGCCTAGGACAGATGAAGCCCTAGAGCAGCTGGGTGGGGCTAAGTATCTTATAACCACTGATCTTACCAAAGGTTACTGGCAGGTGCCCTTGACTCCCAGTGCTAGAAAGAGGTCAGCCTTTGTGACTCCTTTTGGCTTGTATGAGTTTACAAAGATGCAATTTGGGATGAAAAATGCCCCAGCAACTTTCCAGAGGCTGGTTGATCATATCCTAGCAGGAGGGTTTGCAATTGCTTACCTAGATTATATTACCATCTATAGCCATTCCTGGCAAGAGCACCTTCGACATGTCAGGGAGGCATGGCCTGCATCTGTTACCAAAAAGCAGGTGAGGTCATTCTTAGGGACAGTAGGGTACTACAGAAAGTCTGTCCCAGTTATAGTACCATAGCTGCTCCCCTCACAGACCTGACAAAGAAAAACAGGACAGATAAAGTACTGTGGACCACAGCATGTGAGCAAGCATTCCAGAAGCTTAAAAAAGTTTTGGGAGGACCCCCTGTGTTAGCCAGTCCAGATTACAGCAAATAATTTGTTGTGCAGATGGATGCTTCGAACCATGGGGTGGGGGGGCTGGACTTAGCCAGATTTCTTTAGAGGGAGAAGAGCACTCAGTGGTTTATCTCAGTTGTAGGCTTCATCCCAAGGAGGAATGCTATGCAGCTGTAGAAAAGGAATGTCTAGCCATAGTGTGGGTACTGCAGAAACTTCAGCCTTATCAGTATGGAAGGAAATTCACTGTAGTTACAGATCACAATCTCCTAATATGGTTACACTGAGCCAGCCAGCAAAATACCAAGTTGCTAAGACGGAACCTAGGGCTGCAAGCATATATGTTAGTGAAGCACCGCATTGGGATTAGCCATGCCAACTCAGATGGGCTCTAAAGACAGGGGAATGGGGTAAGGTATACTCAGATAGCCCTAACCCTCTCAAGAAAAATTTCTCAAGGGTCACTTGAAAAACTAGCTTGAGTTCTTGGGGTGGGGGGGGGTGAAGGCTGCCAGCCTAGCTAGCTAGAATTTTGTAAATAATTCTATGTCATTTGTAAATATTAATATAATCCACAGGCTTGGTTTACAAATGTAAAGAGAACTAAATGTTATGATTAAACTACCTGTTGTAAAGTACAGTTGTGTACACTTACCATAAATGAAGATGTTCGAGTGTATTCACTGTTGCAGTCATTACATTTGGGTAATCTGTTGGCAGGTTGCCCTCAGTTGGCCTAAATTCCAAAGGTTTGGGTCCTGCGTCAGTTGCTGTCTTCTCTTCCATGACGTCAGGTCGTCAGGGGTATAAAACATGCAGCCGACGCCATTTTCTTTAGTTTTTCTTGCCCCCGAAGTCAGGTGCCCCCAAAAGGTAGCAAAATTATAAATATAAATATATATATATATATATATATATATATATATATATATATATATGGTCTCTTCTGCTGACAGATTTCACTGAAAATTTGTTGACAGCTCATTTCATTGACAAAAGTATTCAAGGCATAAACCTGGGTTTTGCCCCCCTCCCCACTGTTGTGCGACTGTGGAGTTGTTATATATAGTTGGGGGGGTGTAAAGGCAGCCCCACCTAGAATGTTTGTCAATGAAATGAGCTGTCAACCAAATGGGTTTCAGTGAAATGGGCTGTCAGCGAATAGAAGTAGACCCATATATATATATATATATATATATATATATATATATATATATATATATATATATATATACACACATGTACACTCTATATATATATATATATATATTATATATATATATATATATATATATACACACACACACACACATGCATCAATATAAACTTTACATTTATCTACAAGCAAATACACCACATAGGTTGTAGAGGATAGAGAAGGAAAGATAAATTTCAGAATTACAGGGAGATGGCGGGATGGTAACCTGGACTGCAACAGTGAATACACTCGAACATCTACATTTATGGTAAGTGTACACAACTGTACTATGTTCTTCATGTTTCACTGTTGCAGTCATTACATTTGGGTAGAATCCCAAAGCTATGGTTGGGAGGCTGGAGCAAAACAGCATTAAGTGCGGCTATAAGGCCCTGCAGCACTGCAGTGGCAAAGCTTGCCCTGGACTTAGAGTAGAGAGGCAAATGGTAATGCTTTGTAAAGGTGTGAACAGAACTCCAAGTAGCAGCCTCTAGAATGTCTTTGGTTGGTACTCCTCTGAGAAAGGCTGCTGAAGTAGCTGCAGCTCTAGTGGAATGAGACCTAATGCCCTTGGGCACAGGTTTACCACGGTGTAAGTAGCAGAAACGGATGCAGTGGCTTCCACTTTGAAACTGTCTGCTTTGAAATAGCCTTTCCTTCTGATCCTGCAGCATATGACACTAGTAATTTCTCAGTTTTTCTTAGAGCTTTAGTTCTGCTCAGGTAGAATCTTAGCTGTCTGTGTATGTCCAAGGAATGCAGAATTATCTCCCCCTTGCTCTGTGGATTTGGATAAAAAGTTGGCAGATGAATTGTTTGGTTAAGAGCCACACTGGAAAGCACCTTAGGCATAAAAGTAGGATTTGTCCTCAGACACTCCCTCTCTGGGTAAAATCTGATAAAAGGATCTACAGCCATGAGGACTTGTAACTCTGAATCTCTTCTTGCCGAAGTAATTGCTAGTAGCACAGCTGTTTTCCATGATAAGAACTTTAGATCAGCGGTAGCAGCTGGTTCAAATGGAGGCAGAGTGAGCTTTTCCAACACATAATTGAGGTCCCATGCAGGTAATGGTGATCTTCTAGGAGGCCTTAAATTTTTGGCTCCTCTAAGATACTGCTTTAGTAAAGGATGAGAAAAGATTGGTGGCTCTGTATTGTAATGAGCCGAAATGGCAGAGGCATGGATTTTGACTGATGAGAAAGATATGCCTTTGTCAAGCATCTCAGTTAAGTATTGTAACATCTGAGGAATATTTGGTTCTGCTGTATCAGTTCCTTGTGGTTGATTCCAAGCCCAGAATCTCTTCCATTTGTCAGCATAAGATTTTCTAGTACTAGGCCTTCTGGCTTCCAAAATGACATCCATCGCAGCTTTACTGAGAGGTGTTGTTTGTATGTCTACATGATTAGCCATGCTGCCAGGTTCAGAGTCTGTAGCTGATTGTGCATGATCTGTTTTGCTGGGACAGTAGTTGTGGTCTTTGAGGCAAGGTCCAAGCTGGGTATTGGGACAAGTTCCTTAGGACTGGGTACCAGTATTGGCGGGGCCAGTCCGGGGCAATTAATATCATCTTTGGCTTCTCTTGTCTGACTTTTAGAAGGACCTTGGGTAGAAGAGGCAGAGGAGGAAAGGCGTAAACAGATAGGTTTTTCCAACTGAAGGATAGAGCGTCCACTTTCCATGCTTGTCTGTGATAAGTCCTTGTGCAGAATCTTTTCAATTGATAATTTTGAGGAGAAGCAAATAGATCTATGTCTGGGCTCCCCCATTTCTCTGTTATCATGCTGAAGACTTGTAGATTTAGTTTCCACTCATGAGGATCCATAAGGTTTCTGCTTAAATTGTCTGCCAGAGTGTTTTGTTTTCCTGACAGGAACTGAGCTTGAAGATGTATTTGGTAGGTCAAAGCTGTGTCCCACAGTGCCAAAGCTAATCTGCAAAGGGGATATGCGTGTGTGCCCCCTTGCTTGTTTATATACCACATGACTGTGGTGTTGTCCGTCTTTATCAGTAGTTGTCCTGGATGAAGTAAGTTCTTGAAGGCTGTTAGGGCATTTTGAACAGCTAGCATCTCTTTCTGGTTGATATGTAGATGCATTTGTTTTGGTGTCCATAAGCCCTGAATGCATCTTCCTGCCATGTGTGCCCCCCAGGCATAATCTGATGCATCTGTTAAGGTTTGGCTGGCAGGGGGTAGAGTGAAGGGCAGCCCGATGTTTTGGTGACATGCCTTTGCCCACCATAGAAACTCCTGTTGCAGGCAGGTAATGAGAGGAATCATTGTTTCCAGACTGTGTGAATGTTGACTCCATAAACTTTTTAGGTACCATTGAAGTTTCCTCATATGCAGTCTTGCATATGGAATTAGTAGGATGCAGGATGCCATGAAGCCCAGAGCCTGCAGAATTTGTCTTGCAGAAGACTGGGGTTTTGTTGCCATTAGTTTGAAGTAAGTAGTCAGTTGCCTTTGCTTGTCTGGCATGAGGTAAGCCATCTGGGCAGTTGTATCCAAGCTTGCACCAAGGAACGTTATCTTTTGAGAGGGTACCAGTTGTGATTTCTTTTCATTTATTGTGTACCCTAGGCATGTTAGAAGCCTTTTCACAAATGCCAGGTGTCGAAGAAGAGCGTCTTTGTTCTCTGCTTGAATGAGACAGTCATCCAAGTAAGGATATATTTGTATACTTCTTTGTCTGCAAAATGCAATTACTGGTGCCAGGCACTTTGTAAAGACCCTGGGCGCAGTAGATAAGCCAAAGGGCAGTGCAGAGAATTGGTAATGTATTAAGCCAGCCTTGAATCTGTGGTATCTTCTGCACGATTGTCTTATTGGGATGTGCAGGTATGCCTCTTTTAGGTCTAAAGTCACCAGCCAAGCATTATTTCTCAGCATGGGCAGAAGCTGCTGTAAAGCCAGCATTTTGAATTTTGGAATGGCCAGGTATGTGTTCAAAATCGATAAATCCAGTATTGCCTGCCAGGTCTTGTCCTTTCTGGGTACCAAGAACAGTCTTGAGTAAAAACCTTGTCCTTTTTCCTGTTCTGGTACTGTCTGAATGGCCCCATATCCATGAGGGACGTAACCTGTTTCTGTGTCTCTGCCCATTGATTTTTTGGCAAATCTGGCCAACCATTTGCCATTGGCAGAGTGTGGAAATGGAATCTGTATCCCTGTGATACAATGTTTAGTACCCACTTGCCCTGGATTATTAACTGCCAATTTTGAGCAAAAAGTGCTAATTTTCCCCCTTTGGGTGCTGCCAAAAGATAAGTGCTTGGTGTAGGCAGAGGGAAGTCATTGGGATTGCTTTCTGTAGGTTTGCGGTTTATCTCCTCCAGATTTGGAGGTGGAAGCGCCCCATTGCTTTGACCTGTATGAATCTTGCGCCTGGTATCTGGAACCCTTAGGGCATCGGGATTTACCCCTTTGAGCTCTGTCTGACACAGGAAAGGACCAATTTTTTGTAGTCCAGTGTCTACTGAATCTTGGTGGCTGCACTTGTAAGAAGTCTTTAACAGTTTGCATAGACTTAGCTTTGTCTTCCATTTTCTTTAAAACCTCTTCTGCCTTAATACCAAATAGAGAATCATGCTGTAAAGGTGCATTAAGCAATTTAGCTTTAACATGATCAGATAAATTTTGTTCCTTTAACCAGGCATGCCTCCTAATTAAAGACCCAGTAACTGCGGCCCTGCAGGAGGCCTCTAAGGAATCAAAACCACATTGAAAAGTATGCTTTCCAACTTGTTCAGCTGCATGCAATAATTCCTGCAATTCTTTATTTTCTGCACATTCTGAAATCAACATCATTTTCTGTTTCAACAATCCCATAACATGTTGTTGGTACTTAAGCATATGAAATTGACAATTTAAGGCCCTGATTGCCTAGGTTGCAGATGCATAAACCTTTTTTCCCCATCTGTCTAGTGCCCTTGAATCTCTGGCAGAGGGTGTAGGATGTTTTTGCTGTTGAGGCCTTAACTCCCTTTGGACCCTGTGAAATAGTTTCAGAATCAGCAGCAGGGTTTCTAAATAAAAAATTATGAGAGTCAGGGACCCTGTAATATCTGTCAGGCTTACTGGGAGCCGGAGGTAAGGAGTCAGGAGTCAAGCTTGACTCCGAAAACACATCATCCACAATGTCTAAAACAGGGGGAATGGCTAAAGGCTTGTGCTGAGGGAGAAGAAGGAAATCCCTGAGCCTCTTTTTTGATTCTGAGAAGTCTTGACTCTCCCAGTGAAAATGCTCCCTCAAAGTATGCAAGGTTTCTCCAAATGAATAATCCTCAGGAGGAGATGCAGATGGAATAGACTCCTCAGCATCAGAATCCTCATAGGGAGGTATAGATAATTCCTGATCAGAAGAGGAATCAGAAGAAATAGAAACCTGATCTGAAGATTCATAATCGGTGTCTTGCTTAGGCCTCTTATCTGGTGGGGGATGGGTACCCCTGATCAAGGTAATAAGGTCTTCAGCCATTTTGATAATTTGTTTTTTAGGCATAGAGGCCTGTGCACATGGCTCGTGCATCGTTTTTTTAGTTTTAGAAGTTGCTTTTGTCTTTGGTTTTGCAGCTGTCGTCTGTTTCATAAACAAATGTTAAGGTCTGAATACACCCTCAGAAGCCGGTGCCTGCTCAGCGGCTCCGGACCCATCTGAGGGAGATACAGCCATCAGTCCAATACCCTGAGTATCTTGCAGCATGCCGGACTCCACATGAGTGTCAGTAGAGGTCTGCGACTCAAAGGTAGCAGGTATCAGGGGCTGCGAAAGCACCTCACTGACTACTGGCAAACCGGCAACTGGCTTAGGAGAAGCTTCGTCATCGGTTTTTGATCTTGACTGCCTTTCTCTGTCCTTTTCTTTGCATTTTTTTATGTACTCCAGTAGTCGGATTGCTATCTGACGACATTTCTGGGTAGTTAAATCTGTTTCCAAAATACTTTGATGCAAAAATATACCGACGCTTAATAGTGCGTTGGTTATATCTAGCACAAAACCAACAGCCAGGCACGTTGTGATCAGGGCCTAGGCAAGGAATACAGTATAAATGGAAATCCTTATGAGGTATTTGCTTCCCACAAGTAATACAATTATTAACTTTTTCTGACATCAGTAAAAAGCAAGAAAAAAGTTTCCCCAGCGAGGTACTTAGCTTTAGGGAAGACTTCAGTCCTGCAACTCAAACTCGAATATTTCAGTAGTCGGCCGACCGGCACTTGTGAAATGCTTCTGCTTCAGGCACCGTTCGGCAAGAAAGACTAAAGAAAATGGTGTCGGCTGCATGTTTTATACCCCTGATGACCTGACATCATGGAAGAGAAGACAGCAACTGACACAGGACCCAAGACTTTAGAATTCAGGCCGACTGAGGGCAACCTGCCAGCAGATTACCTAAATGTAATGACTGCAACAGTGAAACACGAAGAACATCCACAGTGCACTCTGCTGGAAGAAAGTCGACAAGTCTAGCATTGTATATCTGTTTGATCTCAAGCTCAGAGACAGGATGTCTGGGCCAGGAAATTCTTTCTATAGTCTTGATTTAAGAGATAATTACTAAGGTTTTACATGTATAATGTCTTTTATTGCTGTGGCTTCCTGACCAGGTGCAGCTTACTAAGAAATGTACATTTTGAGTTTCTGTTTGCCTGGGAAACTAAATCAGAACTGTTAAGAATGATGTAATCTGAAATGACTCAGCAGTACTATGTTAATAATTTAAGACTTTCCCAGAGAAAAAGAGCATTTTGGATTTTGTCTGAAGAACATCAGCTCACCAGCACTTGCTTGCTCTGTAAGTAAGATATTTATTTAGAACAGTGATTTCTTTAGAGACAGATAGAAATAGCAAGATTAGTCTAGCTGTTTTCTATATTTATGTCAGACTATTCTACAGTATTATTTTAATGCATTTTCCTGTGATCTCTGAACTCTGTAATGTCATTGTGTTGAAGTAATAAGATTTGTCTTGTGTTTTTATTATTTATTATTAAATATTTTTAAACCTTTCAAATGTGGCTGTTTTGCATAAAGGCAATTTAAGCTCTTAGAGTACAGTGCTTGTATTCAGTGATACTGTCCAAGCCACGGTCACACTTACTATTTGGATAACAGTAATATTACACAGTGAAATTGGTCACCTATTGGGAAGGGCAGCCTTAGTAGCTGATAAGAATAGTTGGTGGCAGTGATTATTACCTTACAGCCTGGCAGGAGGGGGCATAGCTGGAGAACCTGTGCCAGCCTTCCACAGGAGTGTCTGGGTGTTTGTATATAAACCAAATCTCAACGTGTGTGTCAGCTACTTGGGCAGTGACACGAAGCACTGGTTGGACAGAGACAGTACTGGAGGTTTTGGCTTGACTACTCGGCTGGGATCTGAACCCTATAGCTGTGCCAGTGGGGGGAGTCTTAATGGGGATCTGGAGAGAAATGCCCCAGACTGACTGTGATCTCTGTGTGCTCTTAAGGGAAATTGTACTTTATTGTGTGTGCACTTGTTATCCTTCCCAATGTGCACCCCCCTCACTGGTGCTAGTGTTGAGGATTGAGGCTCTTTGATTACTGGGCCAGTGCACGGGTGTCACAAGCTTCTTTTACAGTATTTGTGTTTTTTCCTCCTACTCTATCACCTCATCTTGGTTTTATTGCTACTTGCTCTAAAGTGTTCAATTGCATCTTCTCTGCTGCATTTATTACTGCTTGTTTTTAGTATATTTAAATGTTAAGTGTTATTCTAAGCCTCTCAGTTTTGGTTTAAGCACTTGGGATTTAGACCTACCCCTTACCTCTCCCTGCCTCTCTCCCTCAGATTCTGACAAATATGGATGGACATCTTCCTACGGTTTCTCCAGCCAGCCTGGTTGATATGGGCATCCTGAGACAGTATAGCAACTGCCTCATGTACATGGACAACCATCTACTACTACCACCTAGGAACACAATCTGTGAGAGATTGAATTACATAAAGAAGCTACAGTCTATGCTCTCACCCTCACAAGACAGTATATCTGGCACTGAGAAGGTTGTCAACACAATCACTACACCTCAAACACCACCCACAACTACACGACAAACCCAAACAAAGGAGACCTCAGAGGCAAAAAACACATGAGAACTCCACAACCCTCCACACCACATACCATGCATAGTCCACACACCAGTGTCTCACAACCACTACAGCCTAAATCCCACTTTTAAGGAGATCCCCT
>NC_056735.1:751101806-751120572 GCF_019279795.1 Protopterus annectens | reverse complement strand
TATTAATCATTATAGGTTCATAGGTGTGTACCAGGCTAATTTCCCTAGAGCCTTTACAAGCCTAGCCCATAGGATTACCCTGGCATCGTGCCACACGACCTTAGTTCCCAGTGCCTCTGTCAAGTAGATCTACTGCCCATCCACTCATCAAGATTTCTCTTGAAGAGGCCAGTGAGGTGCTCTGTTTGACATGTATGGGAAATCTATTCCATAACATGGGCAGTCTCTGGGTTATGAACTTGTCCCTCCATCATGTTTTGTTGATTGTGGTAATGAGGATGATGTCTCTGGAGCGTGTGGTGTGGAGGGATTTCTTTAGATATAGCATTTCTAACAGAGCTGGGTCAGACATGGCTTTGTAAGTCAAGCAGAGATCGCCTCTAAGTAGGCGATATGAGACAGAAAATAGTTGGAGTTTTTTTGAGTCCATCCATATAGGACAAGTGTTTAAAGCCTAGGATCGTGAAGTACTTTTGCGGCCTCTCCAGTTGTTTCAGATGTCTAGTGAGGTACATGCCAAATGGGGCATTGTACTCAATGACTGGCCTAATGAGGAAAATGAAGTCAGGGAAAGCAGCAGGTCCAGATGAAGTCACAGCAGATATGATAAACATGCTTGGTGAGATAGGGGAGAAATGGTTCCTGAGGGTACTCATAGCAGTATGGAGAGAAAGAAGTATCCCAGATGACTGGAGAATAAGTATACTCATGCCAGTGTAGAAGTGAAAAGGAAGGTAAATCCCTTTCTGCCATTGGGATCAAATTTTCCATTCCTCAAAGAAATTCCTTCTCCAGGAATCAAAAAGGAGGTATGAACCAGTGTCTGTAGGTCCCCAATATCTATATTTATGTGGTCCATGATGATCCTTTCCATAGCTCTGCAGACTGAGCTAGTGTGGCTTATGGGGCGATAGTGTCCAGGATCCGTTGAGGCACCACCTTTCTGTAGACTAGAGGGACCACTGTTGCTGTACGCCACTCTTTGGACACATATCCTGTAGTAAGGCTGGGATTGAACAGTAGTTTTATGTTTGGTTGTAGCACGTCTTGGAGTTCATGTAGGACACAGCCCGGGACACTGTCTGGTCCCATTGATGCAGTGTGTATTGCTTTGGAGAGGGCGGCTGTTACCTGAGCATCTGAGATGTCAGGGGGGGCAGCACTCTGCTGGGATACATATTTGCCCTTTCAGTGTGGAGGGGCTGAGAAGTTTGCACTGAACCTGTCAGCTAGAATGTTGGCAATGTCTGTGGGTTTGGTGTTTCTATTGACATTTTGGACTACCTCTGAGCATATCTGGGAATTACCACCCAGGTTCCTAACATAACTAAAGAAAGCCTTGTGATTATCCTTAGTGTCCTGTGCAATTCCTCTCGAAGCTGGCCATAGACAATCTTATGAGTGCCTGTAGTTATTTGCTAATACTGATCAGTGATGCCTTCCCTATTTGGGAATTTGCTGTATCATTTAGTAGCTTCCTCCTTCTATTGTGTAGTTTGTTTATGGCTGGGGTCCACCAAACAGGACGTCTGCCTTTGGAGGATTGGGTATTGGTTTTATTCGGGATCAAATGATCCATGCATTCCTGAAGGTGTCCATAGAATGCGTTTATAGAGGAATCTGCAGTCTGGTCTGCAGTTTCCACAGGCCCGGGGGCTTTGAAGGTTTCCACCTCAGTTTTGAGGAGTGTGAATTTGCTTTAGAGAAGTTGTTCACTGTGGTGTTCTGGGCAGGGGGTGGGGTCGGGATGTGAATATCCAGTGAGATTAGTTTATGGTCCGATCTTACCAGTGAGGGATACACTTCTGGTCTGGAGCATAGAGTCCCCATGTTGGTGATGATCAGGTCCAGTATGTTTCCCTTCTTGTGGGAGTGGTAACAAGTTGTTCCATAGCATTTGAGCTCATATATTCTAGGAATCTTTGGCCTAGGGTGTTGGAGCTAGAGTCATGCTCCCAGTCCATGTTTGGGTAGTTGACATCGCCCAATATAATGGTGTTTGGAGAGACCTTCATATTTCCACTGTTCACAGGATGGCCGAGTGCAGTTCTTGGGTTTGGGAGGGTGGTCTGTAGCAGGCTATAACCTGGAAGGCAGTTTCACCCATTGTTAGTTGCACATGGATAGTCTCTGATGCTTGGTGCTTTGCCACCAACCTGGAGGTGTGGGTATCTTTGATGAATATCAATACTCCCCCTCCATTTGTGGTTTGTTCCAAGTTTTGGGGCTGAAAAGCATGGTATGAGGTTAAACCTGGTAGTGCTGGGGTGCTCTCAGTAGCCCTGAACCAGGCATCTGCTACTGCACAGATATCGATGTTCTCCATGCCAAGAAGAGTTTCGGGTGCATGCATCTTGAGGTTTAGACTTCTGGCGTTGGGTAGCATTACTCTTAGTTTCTTATCCCTTGTGATACCTATGAAGGTGGGTTTGTCATTTGAGCCTTGCCTAACATAGGCACTGTGGGGGTAGCAAGAGCCTTTGCCAATATCTGAAAGCCCAGGGGTGACAGGTGCAGGCTGTCCCTAGCGAAGCAGGTGGTTCAACAGAAGATGAATATGTGAGGGTGCAGTGCCTGTGATTAGTTAGCAGTAGCATATATGACTGCTCATGTGGACACATGCCAGGTAAGTCATATGCAATGTGTCACAGGCAACGTACATGCAAACAGGACAAACAGTGACATTATGTCAAGTGAGACATGGACATACATATAGTAAGCTATGCAGATGGCACTAGGAGTCCACAGAAGCTCTATAACTATGCATTGCCGGTGGGATCAGTATTCCAGGGTAATTGCAAGCAAACATGCATGCAAACAAAGCTACAGTAAACAGGGCTGCATGTAGTCCATTGTACAACAAACAAGCTGTACCACTTCCAGTAGGTAACACTGCAAATACGCAGGCACTATGCACATGTACATGGAAATACACGGGTCAGATGGCTAGGGTCCAGTCTCAGCGCACACAAGTGTACAGACCATGTACTGTCAGGATGTACAATAACTGGATGGAAACCCATGTGCTCATACCTGCAGTAATACACATGTCAAATAACAGACACTGAGCCTTCACTCAGTGGTTCCATACTTAGTAGGATGTATGCTACCTGGCCTGCCACCACAGTATCCCTGACATATATGGGGAATCTCCCTCCTGTGACAGTTAGTTTTGTGTGTTGGGGCTGTCTAGCATGGTATGAGATGTGAGCTTGCAGTGCTAGGGTGCTCTTGTGTGTCCTGTACCAGTCGTAGTACTGCACACATATCAACATCCTCAAACATCCGCATTGCAGAGTCCAGTGTGGGCAACATGCCACTTGCAGTTTACATGTCCATCATTGCATATTACTAAATTCATTACCTTATCCCCTGTGCTACCTATGTATGTAGCCTTCTGTTGACATCCTTACCACCAGTATGCCAACATGTGCAGATGATAAACTATGGTACTTACCATGGGTGTAGACAACAGTACATGACAATCACACCCTTACTGCATCAGGCATGCTGTGATATACCCACAATTAATTCAGCACACAGTACTGTTAACAACATGATACTATTACTACACGTCTATGTGGTCACCCTGTGCATCAGCAACATGTTAACCTGTACCTGCACAGTTGTTACAGATTGCAGGAGGTGGCACAGTTTCATCATATGCACAGGGTGTGAACTTGGTATGCCTGAGTCAGCCACCGATACCACCGATTGACATGTATGTGTATGTGTGTTGGTGAGGGACAGCAGTAGAAGGTGGGGCAATGTTGATGCAGTGTGTGCGTGTATGCGGTAGCCCTAGGTGTTGTCAATTCACATGTGTGTATGGATGCACACAGTTCCACCTCATGGCTGCCATATACTGGTGTTTGTGGACAGCCACGGACTGTACCTGCCAGGTCATACAGATCAGTGTCTCTGGCCACGGACACGGTACCTGTGCCTTGCAGGGGTGCTACGGACCATATCCGGTACCAACCCAGACTGGGTACTGTCATCAGAAGCAGGTGTTCATTGACTGGACACAGATCCCTGTCGGGCCTGGCCAGAGCCATGTGCACGTGGTCTCCTGGGGTGGTCTGATGACAGCACAGACCCAGCATTGCTGGGGCTACTGCTGGCCCTATGGGGCGGCCACGGCCCTGTTGTCATCCGTGACGACTACCAGCTGCTGCGGTTGCTGGCATACTCCCACGTCGATGCCTCAACCATCCACCATCGCCCTGGCTCATGGACATGTAGTTGTGGAACTGGTCTAATATGTCCCCACAACGTCTGTCTATGACATCGGTGAAATTACGGATGGCAGCCGCAATGTCACGCATACTGTCAGTCATGGCTGTGCGACATGCTGTCAGCTCCCTCAGACCCTGTCTGGTGTACCGTTCCATACATGACTGTGCCTGCATGACAGCCCGAAACATAGCTGAGGTTGTAAGACCTCTGTGGGCACGTCTGACAGGGGCAGTACACCCACGGATGCTCCCATGAGAACCCCTGGACATCTGTCTGTGTGGTACCATCTCTGGGCATTGCCCATGGCTGCTGTGTGGGGAGGCATGTGCCACAGATACCACATTACCCTGGTCAATGCCCACTGTATGCTGTCCATCACCTAGGGACATTGCTGACAAAGGGTGTATTGGCAGGATAACTGTGCGCATTGATGGGGTCGACAGCTGTGTACTGTCAATCGGCTGACCAATGGCAGACCCTGGCATACCTTCCTGTGCCATTACACAGATGTCATCATTATCAGTACCCATGGCACCTGATTCAGGTTCTCTGCTACATGACACCAGAGCAGCACCAGAACCTGTGAGAGGGAAACAGGAAACACAGTTTACAATGTCTACACATTACCAGTGATGCACACATCCACACATGCACAGGTCCAGACATGCACACATGCACACATGCACAGGTGCACACATGCACAGGTACACACATGCGCACTTGCACACATGCACAGGAGCACACATGCACAGGTGCACACATGCACACATGCACACATGCACAGGTGCACACATGCACAGGTGCACACATGCACACATGCACACATGCACAGGTGCACACATGCACACATGCACACATGCACAGGTGCACACATGCACACATGCACAGGTGCACACATGCACACGTACACATGCACACAGTTTCACACATTTGTACAGTACTCAGTATGCGTGATATCAACACACAGACACAGACACACCTACATGCATACAAAGAGCACTACTAAGTGAGCCTAATATTACTATTACTATCAAGACTATTACAGGTATTGTTAATACACACTCACCAGCATGGATAGGCTGCATTGCTGTTACACCGGATGGACCTGCAGACGTGAAGAAACTAATGTCAGTGGGCACAACTGTGCCATTGTTACTGAGTATGATACAGGTCAGTAGTACAACAGTCGCCTTTCACAGGTCAGCTGCTAATATTGAGGGTATCACACTTGCACATTAAATACTATGGTAACAGCTACAAACCAAGGACACACCTCACACATGCATTAACTACCAGTGTACACAACAGTCAACTATACATATGGCATATTACCTGCATGCTCACTGTCTTGCTGCTGCGTGGCTTCAGCCTCCATCATAATGCATGTCTGCTGCTGTTGTTGTTGCTGGCGGACTGGAGCCACCACACTCATGAGTAGTCCCTCCAGTCTGGTGAGTGGGGGATGTGTAGCCACCCCACCACCTGTGGCGACCTGTTGCCTGTGGATATCCGATGCACACTGATGGACATTTCTGATTAAATCACTGCAGTGATGTCGTACCTGCTCATATGTCCTATTATGCGTGCCTATGTCATTTACCTGACGGACCAGGTCTTGCCACAGTGCAGCCCTCTCCTGCTGATTCTGGCTGGTGCGGGAAAAGAGTATTGCATAATCCCGCACCAGGCTCTGGTGTATCTCCTCATCCTCAGCTGTGGAGTAAGTGGGATTCCGCGGGTGAGCCATGTACCTGAAAAAGAAAATAACCTGATATCAGCAATATATGTCAGCAGAATTTGGCACACATACTACACATGCTACTCGACTGTTATGATACAACATATCTCACATATATAGCATCTGTCTGTCTATTGGTGGATACACATGTAAATGGCCAGGTATCAGTGCTCAGCAAGCAACTGTGCAACAGTACCTGGCACACTCCATACGACATACTACCAAACCCCAGCAATCAGAACACTGATTCAGGTCAAGAGCACCTCCTCACTCTGGGGGTTTGTATCTAGGTACTGTATGGCCTACATCATCAACTACTGTGAGCTGACCACACACTAATTGCCCTGGATATACATATCCCACCTCCAACACCAGCACAAACGACTATAGTGAATAACATTGCAGATGCAAACTTTACACTTTGTAACAGTGACATGGTATCCTTTCAGCCCACTGGGCCAGTAGCAGATACAACCCACAATGCTGACCCCTACACAAATGCTTTCTACAGACATCTCCGAGAATGCATGGATCATGCAATCCCATATATGACCAAGACACTCTCCACAAAGGGACAGCATCCTGTCTGGTGGACCCCAGCCATAGACAGATTGTATTACAAAAGATGGAAGCTACTGCAAGACAGAGCATAATTCCATAAAGGGAAGGCATGTCTGAGCAGCACCAGTAAGGATCTATTTTCCATCATACAAACATCCATGGGCAACTTTGACAAGGAAATCAAGAGGGACACTACAGATAACCAGAAGGCCTTCTTCAGTTATGTTAGCAACCTGGTCAGAATCCATCCTCTATGCCCATAGTTAGTACACAACAACAAATATTTCACTGAAACCACAGATATTGACAACATTGTGGCAGACAGGTTCAGTGCAGGTGTCACCCCGCCCTCTCCCCCAAAATAAGACATAGTTATCCCAGCTGACTGTAACCTCCCTGTCATCACAGATGTCCAGGTGAGAGCCGCCCTCATGAAAGCAGAATACACAACATGACTGGGACCTGATGGTATCCCCAGTTGCATGCTACATAAACTCTGACAGGAGCTAAACACACATATAGAAGTGCTATGTAACACTAGCCTGACTACAGGATATGTACCTGTACACTGGCGCAGCAGCAGTGGTTCCACTCCACGAAGGAGGCACCTCAACATACCAATACAATACAACACAATACATTACATTACAATACAATACTATACAATATGCTATTGCCTCTGGGACTACAGCAGCATACTGTTCTGCTACCCTGACCATTGTGACACATGTGGTGTGATGGTACCTGCTGCTGTCACACAGTTACACAGGGTGACTCATATGGCATATTACCTATCTGACTAACATTCAGCAGGGGTATGTGTGACATGTACTCATGGGGAGTTTTGCTTCTTAACACTGTGTGGTTTATTGCAGGGTATGTCTTATCTGTGGGTAGGAACTTTTACCTACACATGTGCTCTCTATTGCAGTGGCATGGACGACACACAGCAGTCATTTAGGTTGTGGATGGTGTGAGGTGTTACTATGGTTGTTGGACATCTGTCATGGGTGTGACTAACGTATGTACATCCGGGAGTGGTAACCTCTATGTGGGTAGTATGTGTGTACTCTGTGGTGTTGTCAGTCACTGTGCATTGGTAATGTGTTTGAGTGCATTGTCACAGTGTTGTACATGTCACTGTGTCCTTCTCCATATCTGTAGCTGTCATGTGAGATCCATACCATGGCATCCATTATGTGGTGTGGAGGGGTACATCGACCTACATGTCCATAGCTGACACACCATGTCTGCTGACACATACCATGTGCAGGTATTCCAGGAATAGTGTGCCACTGTGAATATCATTGGGGGCACTATTGTACACATTTATGACCCTGTTCACCCCTGACGCATGCAGTGGTGGGCAGCCAATCACATATCTGGTGGTTACTAGTGTAGGTGATTTGAAATGGGGTATGGTACTCCAGTTTTGACACTGGTGTTCACTCCATGCCTTTGTCACCAGGCACCTGTTGCAATACATCTGTACACATGTGCCTCACTCAGAATATATATACATCTCTCTCTCTCTCTCTCTCTATATATATATATATATATATATATATATATATATATATATATATATGTATATAGATATATCTATATGTACATATATATATATATATATATATATATATATATATGTGTGTGTGTGTCTGTATACATATATATATTGATGTACATATATTGCTATAGATGTGGAGGGGGACACACAGAGGGGGTGAGAGTGACAGAGGGGGTGGGACAGGGGGTGTTGAGGTCGTCATATACAGTCATACCTGTAGATAGTCAGATCAGTCTGTCTATGTATATGTATCTACATATATCTATATCTGTATGTGTGCATTACATATATATCTTTGTACATATTCTATCTATCTACATCTGTCTATGTATTCCTACATCTCTCTCTATGTATGTATACATATATGCATATCATATATATATATATATATATATATATATATATATATATATATATATATATATATATATATGTATACATACATACATATTTTGGCATACATACGTGTCCATATGATAGACAGGTATATCAACATGTTTGTCTACCATACTATATACACACACTAACATACTGCTAAACATACATAACTGTGAAACCTACTTTGTACATTGCACTACAACCTACAGTCAACCTACATTGATATGTGCACATAGATGCTCTCACATACAAATGTATGTACAGCCTTCACTGATAGTTGCTGTATGTCCCCTGCCCTTTACACATCTTCATATACATATGGATACAGACCAATGACACATATGGAGGGTTCACAGTATGTAGACCTTTATAGTATTACTTTACATTACATGTGTTTGTCACAGCTGCTTGTGTTGCCATCTGGTTTTCTGCCCTGCTGCTCCACTTCCCAGTTGTCAGCTTTCAGGTGGCTGTTGCTGAACAGTTTTGTTTGTGTCTGCTTAATTTCAATTTTCTCTGTCTCTGTCTCTCTCTCTCTGTCTGTCTGTCTGTCTGTCTCTTACGTCCTCCTCAGGGTGCAATGAAAGTATTGCATGTGTGGACTGGGAGTACAGCATACTTTTGTAGGTATCTGCATATGCCCATGTGATGGCCTCTGCACCGATTGTTAGCCAGCATTTGCTGATTGCATGCAGCCAGTTGTGTACTGATTGCAGTTCTCACTGTGATTTCAGAACAGTGCTATAAAAAGGAATGTGAGATAGGCGTAGCCCTTTCAGATTTTAAGGGCAGGGACCATGCTGGCATGCTGTGGACAATGTTCTGTGAGTGTAAAGGTTGGTATCTCTCTCATATTTCCAGCTGTGTTGTAGATTAACATTCCTCCATTCATTTCTCCAGTTTCCTGTACTAACTGTGTATGTACACTGACACCTACAACTACTACTACTGTTAATGTGTGTGTGTGTGCTTTCCTTTCACTTTTGCTTGCACTTTGTTGCTAAGGCTTCAATATTTGCCCTTTACAGTCACTACTTGTATGCCTGCTATGTGTCCTGACTGTAGTGTGCTGCTGTAGCTTTCATATTTTCCATGTACATTCACACCTTGGAATGCTTGCTATATCTGCTAGGGTGTTACAGCATGCAGTGTGGTCTGGCCATGGTGTGGGCCTTGACATCTATTAGGGTATTTGAGTATGCTGCTGAGCAGGCCCCAGAGACTCTCAGGTTCATCTGTTATCTGCCTCATGGAATGGTACATATCAGTGGGGTACACCCATTAAATTGTCTGGTATGCTGCAGTTGTGACTGTGGGTTAGCATGAGCATATGTATTACTACACTTATTCTGCCATGCAAGTGGTGAATACTTTCAGGACTCCATAGTTACCATTGCATGTGTTGTTACACCTTTCTGCCTACTGTTTGTACATTTCACATGGAGTCTGTGGGGCATCCCTGTAAGTCATTCACTGTTGCTATGTCTAGGCTCTTAACTATTCAAATATGGTGGTGTCAGACCTCTCATGTGTAGAAATATTTGCAGGTTGTCCACATTTCTGCCTCATATTTTGGTCAATATCCCATGCACAGCTTTTTCTGGAAAATCACTCTGGGCTCAAGTCAGAATATAGTGACAAACATTCAAGTTTCAGACTTCATACCCTTTCATACATCCCACAAAATGCAGACCCTGTTACTCTCTGAACTGTCTGCATTTGTTGTAACATTATTTATAATGTGTCCCTGGTTTTGGGCCTTTGCTCCACATATTTTATTACTTGGTCCGGATGTGTTCCTGTAAGAGGTTGTGGGGTATGGGCAGTGATTATCCTGCTGTGAGTATGTGTGCGGCTTGCAAGGTGCTACAGTGACATTATTACCTACTAGCTACCAACTAGCATGGCTGTTTCTGTTCACACACTACTATTATGGAAATCCACTAGTTTTGACAGTAATTCTAAATGACATGCTTTGTGTACTACACATCCTATATTCTCTTTACATTCATTCCTACTATTACATGATATATTTATTTTAGCACAATGTTCTTGTATAAGAGTCATGGCTTAGTGGTAAGTCATGCAGACTACTGTTTCCAAGGTCCTGGGTTCGGGACTGCCAGTGGGATTTTATTTTGCTTCTGAACTGACTACAGGACCTGTCAATCAAAGTGACTAAGCACTTTTAAGCAGTTGTAACTGGGTTAGCGCTGGTTTGCGCGGAGCTCACGCATGCGCACTGGCGTTTAGCTCTGCGCACACACACGCACACCCGCTTACAACCACTTAAACGTGCTTACTCTTGAGCACAACCAAAAGCTGTTTGCTGAATTTCCTGTTTGCACTTAATTTTAAATCGTTTTTTTTTCTTAAAACTTGCATATTTTCTGTCCTTGACCTAGCACTCTTGTGTGGGGTCATTTACTGCACTGTTATAACTTGATATTACTTGTGAACCTCTGCTATCTCTGTAAAAACAAAACAAAAAAAAATCTTGCTTTTTCCCACTTTTCTGAGATTTAAAAAAGTTCAGTTACAGGCTTGCTGTTCCTGAACTGTTTGAAAGTTTCTGTGAGGCCATTTTTGCTTGGGCTGAAGGAGGGTCTCTCTGTTGATCAGTGGCAGTGAATAACATTGAGCAGCTTCCCTGCCCCCCGTAGAGGTGGTTACTGACTTGAAACTGTAGTTTTATTGTCCGTTTTGGGTCTATTCCTGCTTCTTTCCAGCCCCTGCTATCAAGCACGCTTTAACGTGCTTTAGCGTGATTTAGCGTGGAGTTGCCACTAGAGCAGCATCGGGCAGCGCCGGTTAAACAAGGTTAAACTCTTTCTGGCTCCAAAAAGTCTGTTCTTCAATTTTTCCCTTAGAACTGCTCTGTTAGGAACCTAAACAGTTTACACCTTCACTAAAAAGTGCAGCACTTGTTCCAAATAGCTTTTTCTTCTCAAAAAGCTCAGCACTTGTCTTATAAGCATATCCCTTGTCTCATAAGCATTCTCTTTGCAGGTCAAGGACTCCTATATTATACAAATCTCTCACTAGCAAACCCCCCCAGGAGTGCCCACTTCCCTGCTAAGCCCACTACTTTTCTGTCTCATACCAACTCATAATTCTTTCTAGCATGTCGAAGGGTCAGATGCTGGCGTCCTCTCCTGCCCAGTTGGTGAATCTGGGAATTCTGAGACAATGTTACAATTGCCTCATGTACACGGACAACCCTCTCCTCCTCCCACGTAACACTAACACTTGTGAGAGATGCAGCTATTTAGCCAGACTGGAGGCTGAGCTCTCTCAACTCAGGACTGGCAAGACCAGGCAGGAGGAGAAGGCAACTATACACACCACAATACCAGTCTCACATAACTCAACCACACCACTGAATCAAACACATAAACACACTAAGACATACTCGGAGGCTCTGAGTAAAAATTTACCTAAACAGCAGAGGCCTCCAAAGCAGACACCCAAGCAACTGCAAACTCAATACACCACACAAACAACACATAAAAAACAAAATCAGTGTGCAAAGCAGTCACTGCCCTTAAGGCCAAATACAACACCAAACATACTTGTCATAGGTGACTCCATAGTCAGACACACTGATGTCCGGCTCACCAGACTGAGTAAGGAGAAGGTCACAGTAAGCTGCCTGTCGGGCGCTAGAATCCGCCACATAACACAAGCACTCAGGTCTCTCAACAGCAGGTACAAGTACGACTCAGTCATTGTCCATGCTGGTGTCAATGACCTGAGACGTACCTCCTTGTACTACATGAAAAGAGACATTGAGGAGCTCTCTGATTATGTAGCCCAGGCAGGTATGACCCTGACCTTGAGCAGTATCCTACCTTCACCTAGAATGATGCCACAATACAGTGATAAGATGATCAGCTTTAATAATTGGCTTAAATTCTGGTGTCATTCAAAGGGGATCCAATGTCTGTCTGCCTGGGATGACATGCTGGACAAGTCACGCTGCTTTGCAAGGGACGGCTTGCACCTGTCACCCCTAGGCTTCTGGATATTGGCAAAGGCTCTTGCCACCCCCATAGTGCCTTTTTAGGCAAGGCTCAAATTCTAAACCTACCACCCTAGAACACAAAAAGGAAAAACTAAGGGTAATGCTGCTCAATGCCAGAAGTCTCAATCTCAAGATGCACGCACTCGAGGCCCTTCTCAGTATGGAGAACATCGATGTCTGTGCTGTGACAGAAACCTGGTTCAAGGCTCCTGAGAGCACCCCAGCACTATCAGGTTTCACCTTATATCATGCGTTGCCCCAAAATCCGGACAACACCAAGAAATGAGGGGTGTCCATATTCATAAAGGACACCCACACCTCAAGGTTGGTGGCAACGCATGATGCATCGAGACCATCCAGGTGCAATTAACCATAGGCAAGACTGCTCTGCAATTTGTAGCATGTTACAGGCCACCCTCTCAAACTCAGGAACCTCACATGGCCTTCCTGAAAACATTGGAGGGGATAAATGTATCTCCAAACACCATCATACTAGGTGACTTCAACTACCCTAATATAGACTGGGAACACTACTCAAGCCCAAACACTCTAGCCCAAAGGTTCCTGGAGTTCATAAACTCAAATGCCATGGAACAACTAGTCACCATCCCCACAAGAGGAGAAAACATACTTGATCTCATCATCATGAACATGGGATCACAATGTTCAACACTGGAAGTATACCCCTCACTGGTGAGATCAGATCATAAACTAATCTTGCTGGAGGTCCTCATCCCGCCCCCACCTGAAATAAAAAAGACCACAGTGAAAACTTCTCAAAAGCCGACTTCACACTTCTAAAAACTAGTGTGGTCTCCTTTAAGGCCCCTGAGCCAGTGGTAAACATTACTCAAACCGCTGAATCACTTACAAATGCCTTCTACCAGCACCTACAGGACTGCATGGATCAGGCAATCCCAAACAAAACTAAGACTCTTTGTACCAAAGGCAAGCGTCCAGTCTGGTGGACCCCAGCCATAAACAAGCTCTACAACAAAAGGAGGAAGCTACTACAAGATAGAGCAAAATCCTTGAAAGGTAAGGCACCTTTGATCATTATAAGTAAAAAACTAAGAACTCTCATAAAATCATCCAAGGCAAATTTTGAGAGAAAAATCGCCAAGGACTCAAAAGACAATCATAAGGCCTTCTTTAGCTATGTTAGAAACCTAGGAGGAAACTCCCAGATATGCTCAGAATTAGTTCAAAATGATGTGAAGATTACTGAACCTACACACATTGCCAACATACTGGCTGACAGGTTCAGTGCAAACTTCTCCCCTCCCCAAAAGGAGAGATATCTATACCAGAGGATTGTAGCCCCCAAACATCTCCAACGCCCAGGTGAGAACTGCTCTCTCAAGGCAAAAACACAGCATCCATGGGACCGGATGGTGTCCCCGGCTGTGTGCTCCACGAACTCAATGAGGAATTAAACCCGCAGTTAGGACAGCTGTTTAATCTTAGCCTCACCTCAGGATACGTACCCAAGGAGTGGTGCACGGCGACTGTGGTCCCACTTCACAAAGGCGGTGCCTACACCGACCCTGGAAATTACCATCCCATTAGCTTGACAAGCCTTATCTGCAAAGCCATGGAGAGGATCATAATGGAACTCATAAATAAAGACATAGGGAACTTGCAGACTTTGGATCCAACCCAGTTTGGCTTTGTCAAAGGCAGATCATGCCTTTTAAACTCGGTTGACTTTTTCAAGACAGTCACCAAGGCCATTGATGAGGGAAAGGCAGTCCATACAGCCTACCTCGACCTGGCAAAGGCCTTCGACACAATACCCCACTCAGGTATCATCGAAAAACTCATCAGCTTGAATGTAAACCCATACATCACAAGATGGGTTGCAAACTGGCTAAGTGACAGGACCCACACGGTCAGAGTTGCTGGAGCCATGTCAGACTCAAAGCCTGTCACAAGTGGTGTCCCACAGGGCTCAGTCCTGGGTCCACTCTTGTTCGGCATCTACTTTTCTGAAGTACAAGCAAACACAGGAGGGTTATGGCTGACAAAGTTTGCAGATGACTGCAAACTGGCCATAGTCGAAAACACATCTGACACAGATATCCTTCAGAAGGGCCTCACAGAAACGGATAACTGGTGCCAGAGCCATGGCCTAAAGTTAAACGCCAAGAAATGCATAGTCATACCCTTCGGGAAAAACAAGGTTACCCCTAGCTACCATATAGGTGGCAATCCACTGAGCACAGATGAAGTCATCAGGGATCTGGGGACCCAGGTTGACAGTAGCCTTTCGTTTGACACTCATGTTGCTAAAGTAGTTAGGAAAACCTTCTACATTGCCCACCTGATCATGAAGGGATTCACATCTAGATCAAGGGAGGTCATCGTCCCCCTGTACTCATCACTCATTAGACCTATGATTGAGCACAATGCCCCATTCAGAATGTATCTGACCCGACACCTGCAGCAGCTGGAAAGGCCCCAAAAGTTCCTCACCAAAAGGATAAAGGGTCTCAAAAATATGTCTTATGCTGCCCGACTGAAAGAACTCCAGCTCTATTCAGTCTCATACCGCTTGCTCAGAGGTGACCTGTGCCTGACATATAAGGCCATGTCAAACCCAGATTTGATGAATATGCTTCACCTCAAAAAATCTAGATCCCTCAGAACCACAAGGGCGGGAGATTTAAACCTTGACACGGTTATTAATAGAACGTGCTGGAGGGACAGATTCATCACCCAGAGACTCCCTATGCTGTGGAACAAAATCTCGGTACATGTGAGGCAGAGCACCTCGCTGGCCTTGTTCAAGAGGAATTATGACCAATGGATGGGAGATCGCAGATATACCCCAGGGATTACTTCAGTGTCACTGCTTGACAGAGGCACAGCAAAATAATAGGCATAGTTTTATTCAAACTAAAGGGGTGACGAAAGCCACATAACTATGGGCTAGGCTTATAAATGCCCTTGGGCAGATAGCCTAGTATGAACCTATAAAGCTATGAACCTATGAACACCCTCACTATTTTCTTTGAAAGAAATGAAAATGGGGAGACAGGAAAGTGGTGAAAAAGGGGTCACAAAGAGGGTAAGACAGTAGGGAAACAAGCTTGGGTTTTGCAGGAGGGATGTAGGTAAGGCCCATAGCTGCCCATTCCTTCATCAGTAACAGCTGTGCATTTGTTTGTAATTTGGTGTGACATTTGATACCTTCCACCCATGAGAGAGGTGTAAGGACAACAGTAATACTTGTTGTACAGCCAATTGTAATTGATAGTTTCCATGTCTGGTAGACATATGTGCGGAATGGGCAGCTATGTATGGGCGTAATTTTTTGTGGGTACAGAGTGCCCTTTTTTTTTTTCAGGTGAGAATGGTATGTCAGGTGAAGGAAGTCGGTATAGCTGGGGAGGTAGGTTGGGTAGGTCAACAGACAAGACAAACAAGACGCATACAGGGGCGGTGTATGACACGTGTGGGGGGGTTACACAATTGACGGGGATGGAGGTTTGGATATCCAGAGCCCATGAGCCCACAGATGGCAACAGTGGAACTGATATCCCCACCCATGGGCAGTTGCCACTGTTCCTTCACTGCCCAGGATGGGGGCTGTACTGGGGGCTGTGTAGGCCGGGCAACAGGCATGCCCATAAGTTGTGCCACCTGTGCCTCAAGCTGGCGTAGGGGCTCAAGAACAGAGTCCCGGATTTCCCTACACACCACAGTCCGGACGCTATGGAGGGTGAGTGG
This sequence comes from Protopterus annectens, assembly GCF_019279795.1. Classification (NCBI taxonomy): domain Eukaryota; kingdom Metazoa; phylum Chordata; order Ceratodontiformes; family Protopteridae; genus Protopterus; species Protopterus annectens. The sequence goes on along the minus strand of NC_056735.1, from coordinate 751,104,333 downwards.
TGGTTCTCCTTCGGCCACGCTTGCAGAGGGGGGACAGGCCCCATCCCCTGCAGTGCTTCCACCAGCAGGTGGCACAGGGCCACCGGAGGAGGGTCCAGACTGGGCACTAGTGCCAGGTGCACTCGCCAGCTGAGGTGGGAGAGGTGGGTCCGCTGGAACCCACCTTTCCTGTCATTCTATGTTTTGCATTATATCATGACAATTTGGGTTAGTAACATACAATACCATTCGCAATTAGTTGTAACAGCATGCATTAGTATTCCCATTAACCAAACACCCAGATATTCACACCATTGAACAGCAAGCATAACACATGCATAATTTGAACAGCAATACACAGTCCAACAACATGCAGGGTTGATTGATGGCAACAGGCCATCAGGTTTGGATGTATGAACAGGGCAGATGCATCAACGGACATGCAAATATTTAGGACCCATCAGGACAAATGTCCAGGGGTGTTAATTGTGATTGCACATACCATTTTCATGTGGAATGGATTATATGTGGTTATAGGGTGGGGTGAAGAAAATATTATTAACACCTTCGAATACCAATACATATGCTGTACATTTCTAGTAGCTACAGATATATACACACTACTGTTCTAACTACAGTTTCCTATATGATAACTACTTCACTTTGGTGATAGGACTGTTACTGCTACATCAATATACATTTTATTGTTATTCATACACGTTCATATCTGGCTTTGTTCAGCTACATCATCCTGCTACATTTGCTTTATATAGCTATAGACAACTTTGGATGTTTGATATTTCAGACACTCATACTATCTGCATATTGCAGACTGAGAGCAACATATTCAGACTTTGGGATACACATTCCAGCTGCAGCAACACTTTGGACACATTTCACAGTTTGGTTCTACTTGTCACATTCATTTCATTCTGTACTGACTGCAGTATACTTTATACAGGGGTTATTACTACTTTATTGGTGGATTCATAACTCTTTCTCACACCCTCTCAGTTGTTTTCATTTTACTATTCAGGATGGTACTTACTTCTAGGCTTTATTGACATGTTTTACCTGTAGTTATTACAATCCTTTCTAGCAGTCTCACTTCTGTCATGTTTCAGTATTTTAACAGGGATATATTTCACACATGTGAGTTGCTCATCTTCTGCAGCTGTACTTTTCAGCCTGCTGCAGGTTGTGCACTATGATATTATAGGTGGGGCATCTTTATTTTAGAATTTATTTCAGACATTTTCATTTTTCTGTTTGGATTTCAGACTGCAACACACTTTTGTAATCAAGCAATACTTGCAAACACTTTTACACTGTTACTTGCACATTTCTTACTTAGTGACTACACTGCACTCTTTTGCTAACTGTCATACTTTTATATTTTTTACAGTTACTGGGAGTGGATTACTGACCTGCCTGGTGGCGCAACCTCACCAGCCTATCGCCATAGGCTCTGCGGTTCACAGAACGGACACCTGCAGCTGTAATATAAATGAAGTAATATTGGAATACACATCTCCATAATATCAGCTAATTTAATTTCTTACATACATGATTAAATGTAACTTACTCAGTAGTGGGGCATTGGGCATTTGCCGGGCCTCCTGTATCCAAAGGTTCAATTGGTCCTGCTTGCATCTCTTCAGGTCAGCATGGTGGTGATGGACCTGCTCACCAGTCCTTGGAATCCCTGTGGCACTGGTGAGATCATGAGCCAACCAATCCCAGGCCTCAGCCCTATATGCTCCCCACAGGACCTGGCCCTGCATGAGTTGGGCCTCATGATTGTGGACTAGGAGCCAGACCATGTATCTGGACTCCTCAATGCCCCACCTCTGTGCTCGAAAGCATCTACCCTCACCTACACCTGACATTCTGGCTGCAAGTCAGTTCTACAATCGTTTTTGCTGTGTATTCCCACCTATGGGGCTTATATATGCCGTTTTTCCCGCACTTATCTGTGATTGGCCATTTTGGAATTGTATCCACTTCACAAAACCTGCTTTGTCATGCTCCACTTTCTATTCATTCCTATATATTTGCTATTACTGCATTTTTGAGTCCAGCTGTCGTGGCTTAGTGGTTCAGTACCTTGACTATGCTGCATGGTATCCTGGGTTCGAACCTGGCCACTGCTTTTTATATTTTATGACTGTCTAGCCAGGCTAGGGGGTGTGTCTGTGTAAAGGCAGTTTTGTTACAGTTTGCTCAATGTTGCTCTTCGGTTAGCTTGTTGGCGCGGGGCGCAGCTCCGCGCAAACGGGGTGCACTGGCTTACGCCTCATTTGGCTGTCAGCATGCATAGTACGCTCAGCTCAGCTAGGGGCACACAGTTTGAGCATGTGAAACCACTGCTCAGCTACGGGCACTCATTTTGCACCTGTGAAACCACTGCTCACCTACGGACAGATGCACTCACATTGTTAAACTGTAGCTCAGCTATAGGCACATCTGGCATTTTTTTATTGTTTTGTTACCTCACATTTCTTCAAAATAAATGGACTATTTCATTACATTTTACATAAAATGTGAT
>NC_056735.1:751060075-751100075 GCF_019279795.1 Protopterus annectens | reverse complement strand
AGCACCTGCTCCCTCTTGTGGCTTTAGCCTGCAAGCCGACTCTGTCCAAATCCTTGCAAACATTTTGCAGATTTATTACGCTAGCACTTAACAGTGGTGTTTTGTCATTTCTCAAAAGCACACTGGGAGTCTCCTCTTGAACTAAGCTTGTCTTAAAATTAATATTAATTCTTCCTTTTCTTTGCTGCCCATCTGTATCTGCCTTATTCTGCCTACCAAATTGGATCCCTTCTTTCCAATGTAACATTTTTGCAGACACCAAAGGCCAAAACTGCACTGCACCAATCAGTTTCTCCAGCCTAGGTCCTGTGATCTTGAAATCATTCCCCTTCCTACATAGCATTTAGAATCTATCTGAAGCAAATATTCATAAAGGATACCCACACCTCCAGGTTGGTGGCAACGCATGAAGCTTCGGAAACCATCCAGGTGCAGCTAACCATAGGCAAAACTGCTCTACAAATTGTAGCATGCTACAGGCCACCCTCTCAAACTCAGGAACCCCACACAGCCTTCCTGAAGACACTGGAGGGTATAAATGTATCTCCAAACACCATCATATTGGGTGACTTCAACTACCCGAATATAGACTGGGAACATTACTCAAGCCCTAACTTTCTAGCCCAACGGTTCCTGGAGTTCATAAATTCAAATGCCATGGAACAGCTAGTCACTGTTCCCACGAGAGGAGAAAATATACTAGATCTCATTATCACAAACATGGGGACAAAATGCTCCACACCGGAAGTATATCCTCATTGGTGAGATCTGATCATAAACTAATCTCACTGGAAATCCACATCCCGCCCCCACCCCAAACAAAAAAGACCACAGTGAAGAACTTCTCTAAAGCAAATGTCACACTACTCAAGACTGGTGTGGTATCCTTCAAGGCTCCTGAGCCAGTGGAAACCACAACCCAAGCTGCAGAAGCCCTTACAAATGCCTTCTATGAACACCTCCCGGACTGCATGGATCAGGCAATCCCAAATAAAACCAAGACTCTTTCCACAAAGGGCAAACGTCCAGTCTGGTGGACCCCAGCCATTAACAAACTTTACAATAAGAGGAGAAAGCTATTACATGATAGAACAAAATCCATAAAAGGGAAGTCACCCCTGATCATTATTAGTAAAAATATGAGCACTCATAAAATCAACTAACGCCAATTTTGAGAGAAAAATTGCCATGGAGTCAAAGGACAATCATAAGGCCTTTTTCAGCTATGTTAGGAACCTGGGTGGAAACTCCCAGAAATGCTCAGAATTAGTCCAAAATGATACAAAAATCACTGAACCCACAGACATTGCCAACATACTGGCAGACAGGTTCAGTGCAAACTTCACCCTCTCCCCTAAAGGAGAGATAACTATCCCAGCCGAGTGTAGCCCCCCAGACATCTCAAATGCGCAGGTGAAAGCTGCTCTCTCTAAAGCTAAAACACAGCATCAATGGGACCGATGGTGTCCCCGGCTGTGTGCTACACGAGCTAAATGAGGAATTAAACCGCACATAAGGCAGCTGTTTAATCTCAGCCTTACCACAGGATACGTGCCCAAGGAGTGGCGACGGCAACTGTGGTCCCACTCCACAAAGGCGGTGCCTCTCGGACCCTGGTAATTACCGCCCATAAGCTTAACAAGTCTAGTCTGCAAAGCTATGGAGAGGATCATAATGGAGCTCATAAACAAAGATATAGGGACTTGCAGACATTGGACCCGACTCCAGTTTGGCCGTCAAGGGCAGATCATGCCTTTTGAACTTGGTCGACTTCTTCAAACAGTCACCAAGGCCATTGATGAGGAAAGGCAGTCCATACAGCCTACCTTGACCTTGCAAGGCTTTACACAATACCCCACTCGGTATTGTAGAAAAACTTACCAGCTTAAATGTAAACCCATATGTCACAAGATGGGTTGCAAACTGGCTTAAGGACAGAACCCACAGGGTTAGAGTTGCTGGCGCTATGTCAGACTCCAAGCGGGTCACAAGTGGTGTCCCACAGGGCTCGGTCCTTGGCCCCCTATTGTTCGGCATCTACTTCTCAGAAGTACAGGCCAACATGGGAGGACTTTGGCTGACAAAGTTTGCAGGCGACTGCAAACTGGCGCCATAGTGGAAAGTGCATCGGACACGGATATCCTTCAGAAGGGACTCACGGAAACAGATAGCTGGTGCCAGAGCCATGGCCTGAAGTTAAACGCTAAAAAATGTATAGCCATACCCTTCGGGAAAAACAAGGTAACCCCAAGCTATCATATAGGTGGCAATCCACTAAGCACAGAAGAGGTTATCAGGGACCTGGGGACCCAGGTTGACAGTGGCCTTTCTTTTGACACTCACTTTGCTAAAGTGGTTAGAAAGACCTTCTACATTGCCCACCTGATCATGAAGGGATTCACATCCAGATCTAGTGAGGTCATTGTTCCCCTGTACTCTTCACTTATCAGACCAGTGATCGAGTACAATGCCCCATTCGGGATGCATCTCACCCGACATCTGCAGCAATTGGAGAGACCCCAAAAGTTCCTCACCAAAAGGATAAAGGGACTCCAAAATCTGTCATATGCTGCCAGATTGAAGAAACTCCAGCTCTATTCAGTCGCATACCGTCTGCTCAGAGGTGACATGTGCCTGACATACAAGGCCATGTCCAACCCGAATTAATGGACATGCTCCACCTCAAAAAATCCAAATCCACCAAAACCACTAGAGCAAGCGACTTAAACCTTAGCACGGATATAAATAGGACGTGCTGGAGGGATAGCTTTATCACTCAGAGACTCCCTATGCTGTGGAATAAAATCCCGGTCCATGTGAGGCAGAGCACCTCGCTGGCTCTGTTCAAGAGAAATCTTGACCTGTGTATGGGAGATCGTAGGTTTACCCCGGGAATCATCTCTGTGTCACTGCTGGACAGAGGCACAACAAACTAATGGGCACAGTATTTTTTTCATATAAGGGGTGGCGTAAGCCACAAAACTTTGGACTAGGCTTATAAATGCCTTAGGGCAGATAGCCTAGTATAAACCTATGAACCTATATGTTATATCTGTAAATCCTACCAGATGGACACTGTCTGAAAGCACATTACAACCTAATCTACACTCCTTCCACCTATATATCTCTACTCTTATTCCAAGCAAGGCACCCTCCCATCCCCTTTCAGTTGACACCATCTCTGAAAGCACTGTTTATATCTTATTCTCTAATATTCCTTTTCTGAATGTTCTAATGCAGCCCATTAGTATGCTTGTGTGATGGGACTTTTTTGTTTCATCTTTCTAACTTTATTACATTATTATTTCAATAGTTAGTTTGTTGCTTTGTAATTTCTTTTGTTTCTTTTATGTACCCAGGCTGAGCTTGAAAATTGTCCGATATGGTCAGTGTTCTACCCTGATTTAACAGTGTTTGTGTATAATATATATATATATCTCACACACAGGTTTGTATATTTTTAATATTATGTTCATGTGATGCACATGGATAAGTATGTTAACCAACACTGGATGTCCTTCAAGGATGCAACTGCAGTCCTGACATATGGGTTGTCCTGCCTCAGGCAGCCCTTCGGTCGGCCGGATTCCAAAGTCTGGGTCTGGCGTCGGCTGATGTCGCCCTTGCCCCGACGTCAGAGCGCCTGGGGTATAAAAGCGTCAGCCGACGCCATCTTCTTCAGTCTTTCTTGCCGCGCGGCGCCTGAAGCAGAAGCAGTTTGCAAGTGCCGGTCGACCAGCTCCTGTGTTTTCAGCAACTGAAGTCTTCAAAAAAGCTAAGTACCCCGTTGGAGACCTTTTCTTGCCTCAGCCGATGTCAGATAAAACTGTAAAAGTTAATAATTGTTTAACTTGTGGGAAACAAATACCTCATAAGGATTTCCACTCTTACTGCTTCCCCTGCCTAGGCCCGGAACACAACGTCTCGGCCTGTACAGCTTGTGCTTCTTTCAATAAACGCACTCTTAGGTGTCGGGCAGAGTTTGCACAGGATTATTTTGGGGAAGATTTCTGTTATATCATGCCGTCGGAGCTTCCGACAGCACATTTACCTAAATAACGGAGGGATAAGGACAGACACCACGCTTAGGCCTACCACGAGTGTCTCTGTCTCTTCTGAGCCGGTTTCACAACCGCTACAGACCGACGACACCGCCCCACTGGTTACTACGGTACTGGAGGCCAGCTCTGTGCCGGTTTCTGTTCTCCCCTCTGAGACCGTAGCCCAGGATATTTCTGACACCATTTCAGTGGATAAGACTACTCCAGCACGTGGGGCTGCCAGGCCTCCAGTGTCTATGTCCATTAAGGCCTACACACGTGCTAAGGCTGCCAAACAGGCTAAGTCTGTCCCTCCAAGATCTGTTTCTCTGGGATCCACTTCTGGTTCTCAAATTTTAAGTTTAGCTGAGGACCTTATTTCTTTAATTAGGGGTTCTCAGCCACATCCAGATAGAGGCTCTCAGCCACCTTCTGTCAAGAGGCCTAGTGTTGAGCAGGTAGATCCCCAGTCCTGCGATGAGGCCTCGGGTGATTCTGCACATTCAGACTACCAGGAGGAGGCTTTCCCGGCCTATGAGGATTCTGATGCGGAGGAATCCATTCCCTCTGCTTCTCCTCCTGAGGAGTTTTCCTTTGGGGAAACGCTTCATTCCATGAGGGAACACTTCAAATGGCAAGGCCAAGAATACTCAGATTCTAGGAAAAGGTTAAGGGAATTTTTAAAGCTACCTCAGCATAGACCCTTAGCTATTCCTCCAGTTTTAAATGTTTTAGATGATGTGTACTTAGAATCTAGTGTTTCCCCTGACTCCCTCCCCCCTGCTCCTGTCAAGCCAGACAGGTACTACAGGGTCCCAGACACACATCAATTTCTGTACAAGGGCCATACTGCTGACCCTGAAACTATTTCTCAGGGGCCTAAAGGGGTTTCCTCCACTACTGCTAAGAATCCACTTTGGAAAGAGATTCTAGGGCTTTAGAGAGGTGGGGCAAGAAAGTATATACATCTTCCACCCTTTCTATGCGAGCATTAAATTGTCAATTTCATATGATTCAGTATCAGGAATACATGTTGGATGACTTGCAAAAGAAATTGGCTTCCGTTGAACCGTTAGATAGAAAGGGGTTACAGAATTGGTTCATAATACTCAGCAGGTTAGCAACCATTTCAGTGTGGATATGATGCATTGGAAGCTTCATGTAGAGCAGCAATGACAGGTGCGGTCATACGCAGACATGCTTGGTTAAAGGAACAAACATTGCCAGACCATGTGAAAATTAAGCTTTTGGACACACCACTAGAGAAACATAAGCTATTTGGTGCTACTGCACAAGAGGTTTTAAAGAAAATAGAGGAAAAGGCAAAATCAGTGCAAACAGTCAAAGATTTCATCCAGGTACAGCCTCCAAGATTCAGCAGGAATTGGCCTTCTAAGCATTGGTCCTTTCCAGACACAGACAAATTTCAAAGAGGCAAAAACAGACGTGGCAGAGGTAGAGGGCAAACTTGAGGCTCCTACAGAGGACGTCAATGGCAGCCTCTGAACCAGGGAGGTGGGGCAGGACCTTCCACTGCTCCGCAGGGACAATCTCAATGACTTGACTTTGACTCCGCCATCCAGGGCTCAATTAAAAGCACCTTTGGGCGGAAAATTATCTTTATTCTCACAAAATTGGCACAATATTACAAAGGACAAATGGATACTGGACATAATAGACAAAGGATACAGATTCCATTTTCATACACTACCAACAAGGCATGGCAGGCCTAACCTGCCACCTAACCTGCCACCAAATCAAAGGGCAGAGGCACTCAAACAAATAACAAACCAACTTCAAATAAGAGCAATAGAAAAGGTTCCTTCTGCAGAACAAGGCCAAGGATTTTATTCAAGACTGTTCCTTGTTCCAAGAAAAGAAAACCAATGGAGACCCATTCTGGACTTGTCCGCACTGAATACTTACCTTATTGTGCCAAAATTCAAACTGCTGACTTTACAGCAACTCCTTCCCATGCTGGGCAAGGGGTCTTGGCTGGTAACTCTGGACCTCAAGGAGGCATACCTGCATGTCCCAATCAGACAAAGTTGCAGAAGATACCTCAGATTTCTTGCGGGATCAGAGCATTACCTATTCTCATCATTGCCCTTTGGCTTATCTACTGCCCAGAGTGTTCACGAAATGCCTGGCATCAGTAATTGCACATTGCAGACTTCAGGGGATACAAATATACCCTTACCTGGACGACTGCCTTATACAAACGGACAGCCAACAAGCCTTGTTAAAAAACTTGGACTATGTCATTCACCTACTGCAGGCCTTGGGATACACGGTCAATATTCAGAAATCAAATCTCGTACCATCCCAACAAATACCTTTCCTGGGTGCCACACTGGACACACACACCCAGATGGCGTTTCTGACAAAAGAAAAACAATTACCAGAATACTTCAGAAAATTGGCAACACACACCCAGATGACTGCAAGGAAAATCCTACAGGCTTTGGGTATCATGGCATCTTGCATTCTTCTGATTCCACACGCAAGGCTGCATATGAGAAAACTACAATGGTATCTAAAAAGTCTATGGTCTCAACACAGCCACAGCCTGGAAGCATTGATCCCACTCATTCCATGCCTTCAAAAGGAATTTCTGTGGTGGGCTCAAGCAAGCCAGATAAACAAAGGTCTGCCTTTCAGCAAGCCTCATACAAGTCAAACCATAACAACGGACGCCTCAGACCATGGATGGGGGGCTCACATGGAGGGCAGATGCATTCAAGGACAATGGACACAAAATGAAAAGCACCTTCACATCAACCAAAAAGAAATGCTGGCAGTGATGCATGCAATCAAGACCTTCGAAAAGTTCATGCATCAGGGTCATCTACTAATAGACAGACAATACCACAGTTGTGTGGTACATAAACAAGCAAGGAGGTACCCATTCCTACTCTCTTTGCAGACTGGCAATTAATCTCTGGGATATTTCCCTACAATTGAAAATAGAGCTACAATCCCAGTTTGTACCAGGGAAGGACAATGTTCTGGCGGACAGCCTAAGCAGAAACATCAAGGATCCACACGAATGGATGTTGCATCCAGACATTTTCTTACAAATAACTCAAGCATGGGGATCTTTTTGCCTCCCACCTCAATCACCATCTGAAAAAGTTTTGCCCAAGGACATACCATCATCAAGCATGGAAGGTGGACACTCTCCTTCAGTTGGAACTCTCTTAACACTATATGCCTTCCCACCTCTTCCTTTGATGACCAAGGTGTTACTAAAGATCAAGACAGAGCAACCGAAAGTCATACTGATAGCTCCAGACTGGCCAAGACAACACTGGTACCCACTGCTACGGAGCTTGACACACACCAATCCGTGGCTCCTTCCTCAATGGCCACTTCTTCTGACACAGCACAATTACAGGACACTACACCTCAGCTTGAAAACATTGAAGCTGACAGCTTGGAAGATTCCATGACTATTCCTCAGGATACACTTTCCAAAAGGGTAAAAGATATCATCCTGGAGGCGCGCAGACCTTCCACTAGAAAAACATACTCAGCAAAATGGAAGAGATTTCTTATCTGGAACAGCAAAAAGGGTCAAGACCCATCAGTGATGAGCATTCCACAGATCCTAGAATATTTGGCTGAAATGCTCCACAATGGCCTTTCATATTCTTCCATAAAAATACATGCTTCAGCAATATCTGCCAAATATGACACTGATCCGCCTGTATTTTCTCACCCATTGCTAAGACAGTTTCTAAGAGGTATAAAGAACATCAACCTTCCTAGGAAACCACCAGTGCCTGCATGGGACTTCAACATCATGCTGGAAAAATTAACTCTTCCTCCCTTTGAACCAGCAGCATCTTCAGAGTTGCAATTTCTGTCTTGGAAGACAGCTTTCCTTCTGGCAGTAACCTCAGCAAGAAGAGTCTCTGAGCTACAGGCCCTTATGGCAATACAACCATTTCTCATTTTCATCAGGACAGAGTATCTTTGAGAACCAATCCGTCATTCATGCCAAAGGTGGTATCCAGGGTGTCCCTGAATCAAGCTATTCACCTGCCTACCTTCTTTCCCAATCCTCAAAATAAAGGAGAGAGACTTCTGCACACCTTGGACATACACAGACAGTTGCGCTACTACTTGGACAGAACAAAGTCTTTCAGAAAATCTGACCAGCTTTTTGTAGCTTACGCTGCTGGATTGCAGGGAAAAGCAATTTCCAAACAGACACTTTCTAAATGGATTGGAAATTGCATTCGATTCTGCTACTCTTTTCATGGAAAAACTGTGCCAGCTGACATCAGGCCACATTCCACCAGAGCTACAGCCACCTCCACAGCCTTTTTAAGAGGAGTGGCAACAAAGGACATTTTAGAAGCTGCTACATGGAGCTCTGTGCATACATTTTCCAAACATTACAACCTGCCTTTATATTCCAGATCCAGAGCAGGGTTTGCTTCTGCAGTCCTGCAGGGCATTTTAGCTACACCATCTTTGTCTTAGTGCCTACCACCCCAGGTTGGCTATGGTATTCAACCCATATGTCAGGACTGCAGTTGCATCCTTGAAGGACATAGTACAGTTTTGTACCTACCATAAATGTAGATGTCCGATAGGTATGCAACTGCAGTCAGGTTTTCCCTCCCACCTACCCCTCTGTGGTATTCTTTTGGGTTTCTACCCCTCATTTTAGCTACCTGGGGTAATCTTTTATGGTGTATTAGTTTTTATGTTGTTGTACTTGTCTGGAATTTTTTCTCTATTTTCAAAATTTAGCCTTCCTTAGAGGGCACCTGGCATCTGGGGCAAGAAACACTGAAGAAGATGGCGTCGGCTGACGCTGTTATACCCCAGGCGCTCTGACGTCAGGGCAAGGGCGACATCAGCTGACGCCGGACCCAGACTTTGGAATCCGGCCGACCGAAGGGCTGCCTGAGGCAGGACAACCCATATGTCAGGACTGCAGTTGCATACCTTTCGGACATCTACATTTATGGTAGGTACAAAACTGTACTTTCTGCAATGTGCAGCATGGTATATATATATATATATATATATATATATATATATATATATATATATATATATATATATTGTGTGTGAAAACTGTTTCCTTCTGTCTACGTATGTAAGAGTGCTGCCACACTACCTGATATAATTTGTGTGCGAGTACACCTATATGTATTTCTGTCGTGGATGTGTTTTTATTTTTAGATTATACACTTGTTAATGGGGTGAGGTGGATAAGCCCACAGGGCATTTGTGCCCCTTTTCTGAAGTGACCTGAGAGCACTGTCTGGATAAGTGACTAGAGTCAGAGAGTAGGTAAACAGAGGTGGAAAGAATCAAACTTATTTATTTTTATTTTATTTATTTATTTTACATTTGTTGACCGGGCTAGTCTAACTGGATACATGTCCATTTTCAGTAGAGGCCCGGGGAGATAAGCTCCACCTTAAACTCAATAAATCAAGACAGAAAAAAGTCCAAAAAATATCTAAATGCATATACATGAAGCTTTTCTTCAAGAACTTAATTATACAGGGCTAAATTATATAGAATGTGACTAATGAGTTTAACAAAGCAAATACAGTACTATTACCATGGGAAATTGTTTGACATTCACCATAAAGTATGTTGCGTAGGAATGTATATTTACAATGAAGTATATAGGTTATAAAAAATATAACACTGAAAAATAAGAAAATTATTAAATATATATGCTTAAAGAAGTAATTACAGTCATTGTGAAAGAATAGTTGGTCTATATATAAGGTGGAATACATGTGCTCACTGCAGAAAGAATGTTGCAAAGAACATACTCTGATAGTTACCTGGGAGTAAGATACTAAGAAGGGAATGAGGGAAGAATTTACTAATTCTGCAAAGTGGGTTTTGGAGGAGAGGTATAGAATAATGTTAAACTGGGGGGAGTGTTAGGGTTAGTACATGGGCATAGCCATTGTGTTTTTAGTTGCTTTTTAAAGAGAGGTAATGATGAGAGAGATGTAAGTTTAATGGGAAGCTTGTTCCAAATCTTCCCCACTGAATTAGAGAAGAGAATCCCCTGCCTTGTTGTGGGATTTCTGGATGGTAACCAGTAGTTTATTTGCTGAGCTAAGGGTAGTAAGATTTGTGTAGGGGAGATAGGCTACTGAGAATAGGAGTATTACTAGGCTGGTACAGAATCTTATGGGTAATGGTGAGTTGTTGAAATTCTAGCTGGTTATGTCATTCTAGCCATCCTAGAAGTTTGAGATTTAGACAGTGATGAGTTCTAAATGGGGACCCAGTAATAAACCTGGCAATATTGTTATAAGAAGTGGTCAATTTTTTAGGTTGCTTTTGGAAAGATTAGTATAAATGGGTGACCCATAGAGGAGGGTGGAGATCAGATGGGTCTGGGCAATAGTAGATCTGGCTTCTGGGGTGAGAAATGGTTTTAATCCTATACAAGGATCCAAGTTTTCTTTTTACTGTTTTAATAGTAGCATTAATATGCGAGTCAAAGTTGAGGTTGTGGTCAATCATTACACCTAAGAGTTTGGTAGTTGGGTCAGGTGCTATGATTGTACCATCGATTTATGTAATAGAGAAATCTGTTGGGGGGGATTTAATAGTTGGAGTAAATAGTAATGGTTTGTTTTTTTTTTTGGCATTTAGGAGTAGGCCCGTTGTTGGAACCAGTTTAAATACTGTTTGGGTGATGGATTGCAGTTCAGATGAAGTGGAGGCTTTACAAATCTAAGTGGAGTCCTCTGCGTATTGTATGCATGTAGGTAGAGGTAAATTTTATAGAAAGGTCATTAATGAATATAGAGTAGAGGTCCCAGGATAGAGCCTTGAGGGACACCAAGGGTAATAGGGAGATGTTTGGATAGGTTATTATCCCAAAGGACAGCCTGCTGTCTATTGTGTAAGTAGGACTTGTAATGCCAGTGTGTCAAGTGAGAATGAATCGAGTATGCTGAGAAGTATTTGATGGTTAACCATATCAAAAGCTTTAGATAGGTCAATGAAGAGTGCAGAGGAGAGCATGTTATTGTTACGATGTTTATTAATGCAGTCTGTAAAGGATAGGAGAGCAGTGGTGGTACTGTGGAACGGTCTAAAACCATGTTGACAGTCAGCTAGAAGGTTATTTTGGAGAATGTGGTCAGGAAATTGTTGATGGATGCATTTTCCATGATTTTGGCTAGTGGTGAGAGTAGGGCTATACGCCAAAAGTTAGAGAGTTCAGTTGAGTTACCACCCTTGTGAAGTGGGATTGTGAGAGATTTTCCAGAGAGAAGGAATTGAGCCTTCAGTTATGGTTCTATTGATTAGGATAGAAATGGGATGGGCAAGAACTTTTGCAGCAGTTTGAAGGTATTCAGGTGGTAGGAGATCAGCTGAGAGAGTACAAGGTTTAAGTTTATGAAGTAAGAGTATAGATGAGGGATGTAGGAATAGGTTTTAAGTGAAAGGTAGATGGTATGGTTGTTAGGGAGGATGAGAGGGTAGAGTTAACAGATGGTAAGGTCTTAGGTAGGGATTGGACAGTTTCAGTAAAGAAAGGTATTGAAAGCATCAGCAATCTGGTTTGGAGAGTTTAGAAAGAGACCTGATGGGGTTGGTGTTGGTGTTTTGGAGTGGCCGGGATGTAAACGTTTGTTTATGCCTGACCAGAAGGTTTGGAGTTGATTATGGTGCTTTTTCTAGAGTTTAAAGTAATAGTTTTTTTTATCCTGAACTATTGATTTTTTGGTGGCATTTCTTAGCTGTCTAAAGTATTGCTGATCAATTGAGTCTTTAGTGTTTCTCCATTTGGACCAGCTTTTATTTGTTTGTAGGATTTGTTGTCTGGTTTCTGTAGTAAGCCATGAGGCTGCTTTGCTTCTAGTTCTGAGTGCGAGGGGGCATGGAATTCGAGAATTTGCAGGAATTTGGAGTTAAAATAGGATACTGCTTCATCAAGTGGGAGGTGCCTTAAGGGTGACTAGTCACAGGTTTGAAGTTCTGCTTCCAAGGTTGCTGGATCAAAATGATTTTTATTGCGGGTGATTTTAAAGGTAGTTTGGTTTGGGATAAAGGATGTTTGTCTATATATATAGGTAAGTGAATGGTCACTAATATCATCAGGAGGGATACCTACTTTATAAGAGAGAGGGTGGCTGTTTAATTAAGATCCAGTCTAATATACTTTTCTTTGCAACTGGGTTTATGGATTCTGGTGGGGGTGGTAATAGTTTGGGAGAAGTCATAGAGGTTTATATGGGTTGTGGGTTTGAGTGGTACAGGTGTTCCAGTCTATATTAAAGTCACCGAGTACAATGGTTTCTGGAGGGAAGGATGTAGAAAGCCAGCAGAGGATGCTTTCTAAGATGCTGATGTTATTGCCTGGGGGTAGGTAGAAGCATATTATGTATGTAGATTTAGTAGTAGTGAGCTGGAGCTTGGAGATGAGAATTTCCACATTACTAGTACAACCACCTCTAGATACTAAAGAAGTGACCTGTAAATGAGATTTGTACAGTATTGCTACCCCATCACCCTTTTTGGTAGTTCGGTCTAACCTCAAGATATTATAAGCAGGTGGGAGTATTTCATTGCCTTTTGTAACAGGTTTGAGCCAGGTTTCTGTTAAGCATAAGATATCAAGAGTATGTATCTGGTAGCATGTGTAGTTGGCTTACTTTATTGTTAACACTCCTTATATTGAGATGAGCTGTGAGTAGAGAATTTTGGGGTTATAATTTGGGGTTATACAGGGAGTGAAGGGGGAGAGGGGTGTCTAAGGGTGTTGCTATCTGGTCCTGGGTTGGGATGAATGCCCCCGTGAAGGAGAGGATGTCTGTAGGGACTATATGGATGCTTCAGTAGTTTACAGCAATTAAGTTGTGATTTCCTGTATTGTGTGAATGTAAAATGGGCTACTCTGTGGTATTTAGGTGATGGATAGGTTACAATGGCTTTGGAATTCAAGCTCATTTATTAGTAATGTTTGTTTTAGGGGTTGGTGAGATGAGGTGAATTGTAGGTTTTCATAAAAGGTAAGGGTATAGAAAGGATAGAGAGTAATGAAAGTAGGAGAGGTAGTTTTATAAATGTGAGTGTACAAGTTAAGAGCATGGTGTAGGAGATTGTAGAATGTAGTTAGGAATTAAGAGGTAGGAGTAGAGAGAGTGTGGAGTATAGAAATATCTAAGAGGTAGGAGTAGAGAGAGTGTGGAGTATAGAAATATCTAAGAGGTAATTGAGAGTAATTGTCAGTATGGGAGTGGATGTGTAGATGGTAGGTCTGTAATGAGTTCTGGATAGTTATTGGATAGGAAGGAGGGGTTGTGGCTCTGTAAGTGTAAGAGTAGGACCACTGGGGGTGGGTAGAATTTGGGGGTAGGGTAGGGGAGTGGAGTGAGCCTGCAGGGCGAACGGAGCAGGTAAGTGAGAGTCTACAGAGACAGAGAGCAGCAGATTCCTGAGGCATGTTAAGTATATCCAGGTAAGTAGAGTGTGGTAAAGCAGGTGAGAGGTAGAGAGTGTTGGTGGAGTAGAAGGAAGAAAAAAAGTATAGCTAGATAGTGGGAAGAGAAAAGGTAACAGCAAAGTGATACAGCAAGGAGATTAGCAATTAGTCAAGGAATGAGAGCTGAAAAAGTGTTCAGAGAAGATATTTGTGAAGGTGGAGAACAAGGTATAACCCTAGACTGGATTAGGGTGCCACCTAGTGGGCAGAAAGTAGAATACAGCAATGGTATATGTGTTAGCGATAGCTAGAAGGAGTACAGATAAAAGATAGCCATGGGAGAAAATAACAGATTGCTATTGGGGTTTAGAGGTACTAGGTAAGGTACAAATAAACAATTCAGCTTAATAGGTAGGTCCAAGGTGGAACATACTTTCTTAGTCCTTTTGGTAGCTGGGAACAAAATTAAATGTGCTGGGGCAACAGGTTTCTTTGGCCAGACATTGGGATGGTTGAAACAAAATGTCAGAAAGGGGTCCTGAAAGACCAAGCAGGTCCCTTAGTACAGGAATAGGAGGTAGAGAGAGTAGCACTAAGCCTCTGGACCAGGGACACACAGCAGCCAGGGCAATTACAGGGATAATAAACTGAATACCTTTTATACAGGAAATGGCTTGTTAAATGCTTGGAGCCTTAATCTTATGTGCAAACTGCTGGGCAGTATGGGCATGCATGTGCTAAATCAGTACAAGCACATGGTCCTGCATTTATAGGTAAAGGTCTGTACATGTGTGTGTGTGTGTGTGTGTGTGTGTGTGTGTGTGTGTGTGTGTGTGTGTGTGTGTATGTGTGTGTGTGTGTGTGTGTGTGTGTGTGTGTGTGTGTGTGTGTGTGTGTAATGTATGTTTGTAACAGCACTGTTATGTTCGT
This sequence comes from Protopterus annectens, assembly GCF_019279795.1. NCBI lineage: Eukaryota > Metazoa > Chordata > Ceratodontiformes > Protopteridae > Protopterus > Protopterus annectens. The sequence continues at coordinate 751,085,672 of NC_056735.1, read as the reverse complement.
TGTAAAAATTCAGAGTTCAATAATATAATTTGCTTGCCTTATTAGTTGTAGCCATATGTTAAATATACATACACACGTACATATGTTGCTTAATGTTTCTGTTTTTAACGCATACATCTCAACTGTCCCTGATTTTCAGGGACGTCTCTGATATTGACTCAAATAGGTCTGTCCTTGTTAATCCCTCTTAAAGCTGATGGCTTGGAGAAAAGGTGGTGAACTGCGCTTAAAAAATACTAAATTACTGTTATAGACTTCTTTTAGTCCAGAAAATGTATATTGATTCACATTCTCTTAGTCACTCAATGTTTCAAGTTAATGGTCTAAAGTGTCCTGAATTGTTGAGCTTATTAATAACCTATTACTTGCTTGATCATATGTTATATCAAAAACAGAAGTGGACTAAATTCACTTAAGTTGGCAAAATAAGCATCTATAATTTCCACTGAACCTTTGGTTTCTTGTAAAGAATAAATGACGAAAGTTGTGACTTGTTGGGCAGTGAAGCCAGACTGTCACAGTTCTTGTCTCATACAGTCCATCCATCTCTTTGTTGTATATCCCAGTTTCCTCTTACCTTCTTCCTGTCTCTCCCAAATATTCTGCTTTCCTTCAGATGTGCCCAAATCACTGTAATGGTCTCTTTTGAACTTGCTCTATAATTGGGTGCACTTTGGATGATCCATCCTCATTTCTTTGTATAACTGTGCTCAACCTACTGCCCGTCTTCGGCACTTTTATTTGCCTCTATCTTCCTGGGTGCCGTGCCTTCACTCTCCAGGTTTCTGTACCATACAGAAGTACCAGTTACATCATTTTTTGTACACCTTACTTTTCAGCTTCTTTGGCATTCTTCTGTCACACAGTACTCCTTAGCTTCTGCCAGTGGGCTGCAGCCTCTTTGACTTTTAGCTTTGACTTCCTCTTTTAGACTTTCTCCTCAGCCACCTCTCTCAGACATTTCAAGCTGTGAACCTGTTCCACTGTTTTTCCTTCTATTTTATTTTTCAGTTGCTTCTGATTTTCCCCCATTTGCTGCTAGGAGAACTAACTTTCATCCCATGTGCCTTAACCGGAGAATGGAATGCAAAACTTATTTGCCAAAGTTTCTGTTCAGTCTGCATGTAACACCAGCAGCGTAGTTGATATGTTCTCTCCAGCTTGTTTGGTAATGTAGACCATCCGTATGGCAAGCAGTGGGTTCAGGGATAAACCCTGATGCACCAGTACTCCCACTGGAAACCCCTTCTAAAAGTTTGTACTTATCATTGGATGTTCTTCGTGTTTCACTGTTGCAGTCATCACATTTGGGTTATCTGCCTGTAGGTAGCCCTCAGCCGGCCTGAATACCAGAGTCTTGGATTCCTGTGTCAGATGCTGTCTCTTCTTCCATGACGTCAGGTCATCAGGGGTATAAAACATGCAGTCAATGCCATTACGTCTGTCTTTCTTGCCATGCGGTGCCCGAAGCAGAAGCAGTTTGCAAGTGGCCGGTCGGCAGACTCCTGACTTTTTCGAGTTTCAGAACCGGAGTCTTCAAAAAGATAAGTACCTCGTTGGGGATCTTTTTTCTTGCTCCAGCCGATGTCAGTAAAAGTTAACAATTGTCTTACTTGTGGAAAGCAAGTACCTCCATAAAGATTTTCATTCGTACTGCATTCCCTGCTTAGGCCCAGACCACGACATCCCTCGCTGTCTGATGTTCATCGTGTTTCACTGTTGCAGTCATTACAATTGGGTTATCCTGCTGGCAGGCTATCCGCAGTCGGCCTGAATTCCAAAGTCCTGGACCGGCGTCAGTTGTCGCCTCCTCCCTGACGTCCGTGCACCAGGGGTATAAAAGATGCAGCCGACGCCATTTTCTTCAGTCTTTCTTGCCGTGTGGTGCCCGAAGCAAAAGCAGTTCACAAGTGCCGGTCAGCCGACTCCTGAGATTTTCAAGTTCGAATTTCAGATCCAAAGTCTTCATTAAAGCTAAGTACCCCGTTGAGGAAACTTTTTTCTTGCTCCAGACCGATGTCAGAAAAAGTTAATAATTGTATTTCTTGTGGGAAGCAAATACCTCATAAGGATTTTCATTCTTACTGTATTCCTTGCCTAGGCCATGACCATGACGTTGCTAGTTGTCGGTTTTGTGCTAGATTTAACCAACGCACTATTAAGCGTCGGTACAATTTTGCATTTCATTATTTTGGTAGAAGATTTAATTATATAATGCCATCGGAACAGCCAACTACCAGAATTTGTAAAAAAAAATGCAAAGACAAAGAAAAGGACAGGCATCAGAGGTCCAAAACCGACGAGGCTTCGGCTAGGCCAGTCGCCGGTTCTCAGTGAGGCGATGTTCATCGTGCATACAGCTGTAGTCATAACAGATGGGTTTTCCTGCCGTCAGGCGGGTCCTCGTTTGGCCGAATTCCAAAGTCTAGGTACGGCGTTGGTTGTTGTCGCTTCTTCCCTGACGTCAGTGCGACAGGGGCATAAAAGAACCAGCCAATGCCATTTTCTTCAGTCTTTCTTGCCACGTGGTGCCCGAAGCAGAAGCAGTTCGCAAGTGCCGGTAGGCCAGCTCCTGAGATTACGAACATTTTTCAACCGAAGACTTCTTGAAAGCTAAGTACCCCGTTGGGGAAACTTTTCTTGACTCCGACTGATGTCAGGCAAAGTTAATAATTGCATTTCATGTGGGAAGCAAATACCGCATAAGGATTTCCATTCCCTCTGTATTCCTTGCTTAGGCCCAGACCACGACGTCTCGGCCTGTCGTTTTTGTGCTACATTCAACAGCCGCACTCTTAACCGTTGCCGGAGTTAAGCCCAACACTATTTTGGCAAAAAGTTTAATTACAACATGTCGTCGGATACTTCGACTCCAGTTTTGAGTAAACAACGTAAAGATAAGGACCGACATACGAGGTCCGCGACTTCTACCGCCACCACGCTAAAGCCGACTACATGTGCTCCGGTTCTCAGCGAGGCACCTACGCAGCCCCTGACTACCGATGACACTTCATTAGCGGTGTCTTCTGTGCCCGAGGTCGCAGGCTCTTCGGCCCACACCCCGACTACAGATACCGAAGCCACTCTTGGTGGGGATACTCAGAGTTCAAACAGGCCTGCCACCTCTCAAGGTGTCTTCAGGCCTTCTTCTTCTTTTTCCATTAAGGCTTACACTAGGGCCCCTCTCAAGACCCCATGCCTAAAAAGCAGATGCTCAAAATGGCTGAGGATTTGATTACTCTTAGCATGGGTTCTCAACCCCCCTCGGACAAAAGGCCCAGAGTGGAGGAAGAATACCCTTCCTCAGACCAGGCCTCCATTACTTCAGAACATTCTGAGGACCAGGAACATTCTTACTCCCCTTTCGAAGATTCTGATGCAGAGAAGTCCATTCCCTCCACCCCCCCCCCCCTGAGGATTACTCTTTTGGGGAAACCTTGCATACCGTGAGGGAACACTTCCACTGGGAAGGCCAAGAGTACTCAGACTCCAAGAAAAGGCTCAGGGATTTCCTCTTGCTCCCTCAGCACAGGCCTCTGGCTATGCCTCCTGTCTTAGACATACTAGATGATGTGTATTCAGAGGCCAGCCTTAACCCAGATTCTTTACCTCCAGCTCCAGTCAAGCCTGACAGGTATTACCGGGTTCCTGATTCACACCAATTCCTATACAAAAGCCATGCGGCTGACCCAGAAACTATTTCACATATTTCACAGGGTCCCAAGGGAATTAAGGCCTCCACTGCCAAAAATCCATTACCTTCAGAGAGAGATTCCAGAGCTTTAGAAAGGTGGGGGAAAAAGGTATACACCTCGGCCACCTTAACCATGAGGGCATTAAACTGTCAGTTCCATATGTTAAAGTATCAACAGTTTTTGTTCTCAGTTGAAAAGCAAAATGTCACAACCTGAACAACCAGACTTGAAGGAGTTGCAGGATTTGTTGCATAGTGCAGAGCAAGTGGGTAAACATACCTTGCAATGTGGTTTTGATGCTTTAGAGGCCTCTTGTAGAGCTGCTGTTACAGGATCAGTCATACATAGACATGCTTGGCTCAAAGAGCAAACCTTACCAGATCATGTCAAAGCTAAATTACTAGATGCACCTCTTCAAAAAGATGTATTGTTTGGTGTTAAAGCTGAGGAGGTATTAAAGAAAATGGAGGAAAAGGCAAAATCAATGCAAACAGTGAAAGATTTCCTACAGGTACAACCTCCACGCTTCAGTAGAAATTGGCCTTCAAAAAATTGGTCCTTTCCAGCCACGGACAGACCTCAGAGGTAGATACAGGCTCGAGGGTAGAGGGCAATCTCAAGGATCATTTAGTGGCAGACAATGGCAAACACCTACACCAAGAGGGGGTGAGGATAGTTCACAGCCATTCAGAAAGCGGACCCAATGACTTTCCCCTTTGCATGCCAAGCAAGGCTCAAATGGCAGCACCTTTAGGCGGAAAACTGGCATTATTTTCGAAAAATTGGCATATTGTCACAAAAGACAAATGGATCCTGGACATTATAGACAGAGGCTACAGATTCCACTTTCACACTCTTCCAAAAATGAGAGGCATGCCAAACCTGCCACACAATCAAAGGGCAGAGGCACAAAACAAATTTCAGATCTCATGGACATGAAAGCTATTCAAGATGTACCTGCACAAGAACAGGGTCAAGGTTTTATTCCAGACTATTCCTGGTACCAAGGAAGGGCAAAGATTGGAGACCTATTTTGGACCTAGCCATCCTAAACACATATTTACTCGCACTAAAGTTCAAGATGCTCACATTACAGCAGCTTCTTCCCATGCTGGGCAAGGAGTCTTGGCTGATAACATTGGACCTCAAGGAGGCATACCTGCATGTCCCAATCAGACAAGATTGCAGAAGATACCTCAGATTTCTTGCAGGTTCATCCCATTATCAATTCTCTGCATTGCCCTTTGGCTTATCTACTGCACCCAGAGTGTTCACGAAATGCCTGGCATTAGTAATTGCCTTCTGCAGACTTCAAGGGATACAAATATACCCATATTTGGATGACTGCCTGATCCAAGCGGACAGCAAACACACTCTTCTGAAACACATGGCGTTTGTAATAATGTTTTTGAAATCTCTGGGATACGCAGTCAACAAAAAGAAGTCAAGACTAATACCCTCTCAAACAATAACAATAACTTTCCTGGGTGCCAGCTTGGATACAAACACCCAGATGGCCTACCTCACACCAGAGAAACCAGGGCAATTAACTCAATACTTCAGAAAACTGGCAACCTTCACCAGGCTGACTGCAAGGAAAATCCTGCAGGCTCTGGGATTCGTGACATCTTGCATCCTGCTAATCCCATGTGCAAAGCTGCATATGAGGAAACTTCAATGGTACCTAAAAAACTTATGGTCTCAACACAGCCACAGTTTGGAAACAATCATACCACTGATTCCATGTCTTCAAAAGGAATTTCTGTGGTGGGCTCAAGCATGCCAAAGAAACATAGGTCTCCCATTCTGCAAGCCTCAAGCAAATCAAGTCATCACAACAGACGCCTCGGACTACGCCTGGGGGGGCGCACATGACACTTCGGTGCATTCAGGGCAAATGGTCACAAAAGGAAAAGCACCTACACATCAATCAAAAGGAAATGCTAGCAGTAATAAATGCTATTATGGCTTTCAAAGACCTACTGCATCCAGGCCAGCTATTGATAAGGACAGACAACACCACAGTGATGTGGTACATAAACAAACAGGGAGGAACCCATTCATACCCCCTATGCAGGCTAGCCATGTCTCTTTGGAACATGGCTCTGGAATTACAAATCCAACTTCAAGCACGGTTCCTGCCAGGCAAGGAAAACACGCTGGCAGACAACGTGAGCAGAAATATGACAGATCCACACGAATGGAAGTTGCATCCTCAAGTTTTTACAATGATAATTCAAGCATGGGGAAGGCCAGACATAGATCTCTTTGCCACCCACAGAAATTACCAATTGACAAATTTCTGCTCAAGGACCTTTCATCCACAGGCCTGGAAAGTGGATGCACTCTCTCTGTTGGACAACAATGATGGTTTATGCCTTTCCACCTCTTCCACTGCTGGCCGAAGTTCTATTAAAAGCCAGAGCAGACAGACCAAAGATGATTCTCATTGCTCCAGACTGGCCAAGACAACACTGGTACCTGAGGAGCCTGACGCATTCCCCACCATGGATCCTGCCTCTAATGCCTCTTCTACTGACTCAGCACAACTTCAAAACTCTTCACAGTCAGCTGAAAACACTCAATCTAGCTGCATGGAGGATTCCTTAAATTCACAGCAGACCCTACTCTCCAAGAAGGTGCAGGATGTCATTTTGGAGGCCAGAAGGCCTTCTACTAGAAAAGCCTACTCTGCAAAATGGAAACAGTTTTGTGCCTGGAATCAGAAAAAGGGTCAGAATCCTGGAATACTGAATTTACCTCAAATATTACAGCACCTAGCCGAGCTGCTAAGCAGTGGACTTTCATTCTCCTCCATCGAAATCCATGCCTCAGCCATTTCTGCAGAGTACAACACTGATCCTCCTTTATTCTCTCACCCTCTCTTAAGACAGTTCCTCAGAGGGGCTAAGAATATAAAACCCCCAAGGAAGCAACCAGTACCTGCTTGGGACCTCAATTTCATTCTAGAAAAACTAACCCTGCTTCCTTTTGAGCCAGCTGCTTCAACAGATCTGCAATATTTGTCATGGAAAACAGCCTTCCTTCTAGCTATCACCTCAGCATGCAGGGTTTCGGAACTACAAGTCCTCATGGCTGTGCAGCCTTTCATCATTTTCCATCAGGACAGAGTTTCCTTACGAACCAATCCTTCATTTATGCCAAAGGTAGTGTCCAGGGTAGCCTTGAATCAGGCTATCCACTTACCTACCTTTTACCCTAATCCACAAAACAAATGGGAGAGACTACTACATTCCTTGGACATTCACAGACAGCTCCGTTATTATTTGGACAGAACAAAGCCTTTCAGAAAATCAGAGCAACTCTTTGTGTCCTATGCTACAGGTGCTCAAGGGAAGCCTATTTCCAAACAGACAATCTCAAAATGGATAGCCCACTGCATACGCTTTTGTTACTCTTTTCATGGTAAAACTGTACCTACAGGCATCAGATCTCACTTCACAAGGGCCACAGCTACCTCTGCAGCTTTCCTCAGGGGGGTTCCTACCAAAGATATTTTGGAAGCAGCCACTTGGAGTTCTGTACATACTTTCTCCAAGCACTATCACCTACCATTATACTCCAAAACTAGAGCGGGCTTTGCCACTGCAGTCTTGCAGGGCATCCTGGCTCCTCCTAGTTCCACTTAGTGCCTACCACCCCTTTATTAGCTTTGGGATTCTACCCATCTGTTATGACTGCAGCTGTATGCACGATGAACATAGTACAGTTTTGTACCTACCATAAATGTAGATGTTAGAGTGCTAATACAGCTGCAGTCCAGGTTTCCCTCCCTCCTTCCCCTCTTGGGACAGGCCTAATGGCCAACACCTCCTCATACAACCTCATTGGGGTATTCTTTTATGGTGTATTTGCTTGCAACTACTGTATTTTGATTATATTGCATTGCTTTATTACATAAATTTATGTTTTGCCTTCCTTCTGGGGGCACCTGACATCTGAGGCAAGAAAAACTGAAGAAAATGGCGTTGGCTGGTTCTTTTATATCCCTGTCGCACTGACGTCAGGGAAGAAGCAACGACAACTGACGCCGGACCTAGACTTTGGAATTCGGCCGACCGAGGACCTGTCTGACGGCAGGAAAACCCATCTGTTATGACTGCAGCTGTATTAGCACTCGAACATCTACATTTATGGTAGGTACAAAACTGTACTTTTTCGCAGCCCCTGACGCCCGCTACCTCAGAGCCACAGGCCGCTTCAGACTCCCACTTGGAGCTGACTAGGCCGCTGGAAACTCAAGGTATTGGACCCTCGGTGTTAGACCCTTGGAAACTATTCCCTCAGATGGGTCCGGAGTCGCTGAGCAGGCATCGGCTTCTGAGGGTGTTTTCAGGCCTACACAGCTATATGTAAAAATGACTTCAGTTTCAAAGGCAAATACTGAAGCACCTCTAAAGACAAAGAAACAAGTACAACATTCCCTTGGACAGGCCTCCATGCCTAAAAAACAGATACTTATAATGGCCGAAGACCTAATTACTTTGATCAGGGGTTCCCATCCCCCTCCAGATAAGAGACCTAGGCAGGAGACATAATATGAATCTTCAGATCAAGTTTCCATTTCCTCGGATTCCTCTTCTGAACAGGGATACTCTCTTCCTCCTTATGAGGATTCTGATGCTGAAGAATCTATCCCTTCAGCCTCTCCTCCTGAAGATTATTCTTTTGGGGAGACCCTGCATACTATGAGGGAGCATTTTCATTGGGAGAGTCAAGATTACTCAGAATCTAAGAAAAGGCTCAGTGATTTTCTTTTACTTCCTCAGCACAGGCCCTTTGCTATTCCTCCTGTTTTAGACATTGTAGATGATGTATTTATAGAGACCAGTCTCACTCCTGACTCTTTACAGCTCCTGTTAAGCCAGACAGATACTACAGGGTTCCTGATTCACATAAATTTCTTTATAAAAACCCTGCTCCTGCTGCTAACCCAGAAACTATGTCTCAGGGTCCCAAAGGGGTCAAGGCGTCCACTGCAAAAAACCCTATCCCCTCTGATAGGGATTCAAGGGCCCTGGACAGATGGGGGAAAAAGATTTACACTTCTGCTACCTTGGCTGTAAGGGCCTTAAATTGTCAGTTTCATATGCTTAAATATCAACAGCATCTTATGTCACTACTAAAACAGAAAATGTTGACAAATTCTGAATGTGCAGAAAACAAAGAAATGCAGGATTTATTGCATGCAGCTGAACAAGTGGGAAAGCAGGATTTATTGCATGCAGCTGAACAAGTGGGAAAGCATACTTTGCAATGTGGTTTTGATTCTCTGGAGGCCTCTTGCAGGGCACTGTTAATGGGTTCTGTCATTAGGAGGCATGCTTGGTTAAAGGAACAGAATTTGCCTGATCATGTTAAAGCAAAATTATTAGATGCTCCATTACAGCATGATACCTTGTTTGGTGTTAAAGCAGAAGAGGTGTTGAAATAAATGGAGGACTAAGCTAAATCTATGCAAACAGTCAAGGATTTCTTGCAGGTACAACCTCCCAGATTCGGCAGGAACTGGCCTGCAAAAAATTGGTCCTTTCCAGTGTCAGACAGGTCACAAAGAGGCAGATACAGACACCCCAGAGGCAGATCCCAGCCCCAGGGCTCATACAGGTCTAAACAATGGGGTGCTTCTACCTCCAAAAGTGGAGAAGATAAATCACAGCCATACAGGAAACAGTCTCAATGACTTTCCCCTGCCAGCACCAAGCACTTATCTTCGGGCAGCCCCTTTAGGGGAGAAAACTAGCTCTTTTTTCACAAAATTGGCGCATGATCATCCAGGACAAATGGGTCCTGAATATAGTTTCTCAAGGCTACGGGTTCCATTTTCACGCCCTGCCAAGGGCAAAAGGAATGCCAGATCTGCCACACAATCAATGGGCAGAGGCTCAAAAACAAGTTTCAGCCCTCCTGGACATGAGGGCCATTCAGAGAGTGCCACAGCAAGAGCAGAGACTAGGATTTTACTCAAGACTCTTCTTGGTGCCCAGAAAGGACAATGCATGGAGACCAATACTGGACCTATCTATTCTAAACACATTTCTGGATATTCCGAAATTCAAAATGTTGACTCTGCAGCATTCGCCCATGCTGGGCAAGAAGGCATGGCTTGTGACTTTAGACCTAAAAGAGGCATACTTGCATGTCCCAATCTGACATTCATGCAAAAGATACCTCAGATTTATAGCTGGCTCAATACACTACCAATTCTCTCTTATCTACTGCACCCAGGGTCTTCACAAAATGCCTGGCACCAGTAATTGCATTTTTCAGACAAAGAGGAATACAAATTTATCCTTACTTGGACGATTGCCGTATTCAGGCAGAGAACAAGGACATTTTACTACAGCATCTGGCGTTTGTAAAAAAGATTACTAACATGCCTAGGGTACACAGTAAACGAAAAGAGATCAAAACTAGTACCCTCACAAGAGATAATATTCCTGGGTGCAAGCTTAAATACAACTGCCCAGATGGCTTATCTCACGCCAGCCAAAGACAACTGACTACTTATTTCAAAATGTTGGCAACAAAGACCCAGTTATCTGCAAGAAAAATTCTGCAGGCTTTGGGCTTCATGACATCCTGTATTCTGCTAATTCCATATGCAAGACTGCATATGAGGAAACTACAATAGTATCTAAAAAGTGTTTGGGCTCAACATTGCCACAGCCTGGAAACAATAATTACCCTCATTCCCTGCCTGCAACAGGAGTTTCGATGGTGGGCAGAGGCCTCTCACCACAACAAGGAACAGCCTTTCACTTTACCCACAGCCAGGCAGACATTAACAACAGATGCATCAGATTATGCTTGGGGGGGGGGCCCATATGGCAGGACGATGTATTCAGGGCACATGGTCCGCAAGCCAAATGCATCTACATTTTAATCAAAAAGATGCTAGCTGTTCAAAATGCCCTGACAGCCTTCAAGGATCTACTTCATCCAGGACAACTATTGATAAAGACGGACAATACTACACTCATGTTGGTACATAAACAAGCAGGGAGGCATACATTCCTACCCCCTCTGCAGATTAGCCATGACTTTGTGGGACACAGCATTGACTTACCAAGTACATCTGCAAGCACAATACCTGCCAGGAAGGATAAATTCTCTGGCAGACGAACTAAGCAGAAACCTAATGGATCCCCACAAGTGGAAATTGGATCCACAAGTCTTCAGCATGATAACAAGGAACTGCGGATGCCCGGACATAAACCTATTTGCCTCGCCTCACAACTGCCAACTACAGAAATTCTGCACAAGGACTTATCACACGCTAGCATGGAAAGTGGATGCTCTATCTTTCCTCTCCTCCCCAAGGTACTCCTAAAGATCAGACAAGAGAAGCCAAAAATTATACTGATTGCCCCAGACTGGCCCAGCCAGCACTGGTACCCAATCCTAAAGAGCTTGTCTCAATGCCCACCCTGGACATTGCCTCAAATTCCTTACTTATTGACCCAACAAAACAAGTCAGATCCTGCACAGCCATCTCAGGACCTTACATCTGGCAGCATGGTGAATAATGTAACCATTCAAAACATGCCTCTGTCTAAAGCAGTGATGTTATTTTGGAGGCCAGGAGGCCTAGCACCAGCAAATCTTATGCACAGAAAGTGGAAGAGATTCTGTGCTTGGAACCAGGAACAAGGAATTGACATGATTGTACCAAATATTCCTCAGATTTTACACTACTTAACTGAGATGCTGGACAAAGGCCTATCCTTTTCCTCAATTAAGATTCATACCTCTGTCATTTCAGCTCACTACAGTACAGAACCACCTCTGTTTTCTCATCCATTACTAAGGCAGTACCTCAGAGGGGCCAAAAACATAAGACCTCCAAGGAGAGCGCCAATACCTGCATGGGACCCAAATTATATCTTGGAAAAACTCACACTGCCTCCTTTTGAGCCAGCCTCTACAGCTGATATAAAATTCTTATCTTGGAAAACAGTTCTGCTCCTAGCAATAACCTCTGTGAGATGAGTCTCAGAGTTACTGGCACTCATGGCTGTGGAACCCTTTATCATTTTCCATCAGGACAGGGTTTCTCTGAGGACAAACCCGACATTTGTGCCTGAGGTAGTGTCCAGTGTGGCCCTGAATCAAACAATTCATTTGCCTACCTTTTATCCAAACCCACAGAATAAGGGTGATAGACTTCTGCATTCTTTGGACATTCACAGGCAGCTACGCTTCTACTTGGACAGAGCCAAAGCTTTCAGACAGACTGAGCAACTCCTAGTGGCATATGCTGCAGGATCACAAGGAAAGGCTATCTCAAAGCGGACTATTTCAAAATGGATAGGCCACTGCATTCATTTCTGCTATTCACAGCATGACAAATCAGTGCCTAAGGGCATTAGGCCACATTCAGACAGAGCAGCAGCCACTTCAGCAGCCTTCCTCAGAGGAGTACCAACCAAAGACATCTTAGAAGCTGCAACTTGGAGTTCAGTGCATACTTTTACAAAGCACTATCACTTACCTCTCTATTCTAAATCTAGAGTAGGCTTTGCCACTGCAGTTCTGCAGGGCCTCATAGCCTCTCCTAATCCTATTTAGCCCCAGCCGCCCAACCTTAGCTTTGGGATTCTACCCAATTGTAATGACTGCAACAGTGAAACATGATGAACATAGTACAGTTGTGTACCTACCATAAATGTAGATGTTTGAGTGTATTCACTGTCGCAGTCCAGGTTACCCACCCACCATCCCCCTTTCCTTTGCTGGGCCTTATCTGTACTTCTCTATTCTATACAACCTATGTGGTGTATTTGCTTATAGATGAACGTAGAGTTTTACTTTACTGTGTGCATGTTTATTGGCATAAATTAGCGTACCCTTTTGGGGGCACCTGACATCTGGGGCAAGAAAAACTGAAGAAAATGGCGTTGGCTCCATCTTTTATACCCCTGGTGCACTGACGTCAGGGAGGAGGCGACAGCAACCGACGCCGGACCAGGACTTGAAATTCAGGCTGACTGCGGGTAGCCTGCCAGCAGGATAACCCAATTGTAATGACTGCAACAGTGAATACACTCTAACATCTACATTTATGGTAGGTACACAACTGTACTTTTTGTGTCCTGTTCATCCCCCGAACTGTTAGTCGTCGAGCTATCTTTGCAGCAAATTATTTTGGTAGTCTGTATCCGTACTCCGAAATGGCTTCGTTAAGCCATCTGACTACCGATCTTCCGAAAAAAAACGTAAGGATAAAGATAGAGACAGACCGCATAGGCCCAAAGCTGCCGACGACGCTATCGTTAAGCTAGTCGCCAGTCCGCCGGTACTCAGTGAGGCACTTTTGCAGCCCCTGATACCTGCTACTTCAGATTCGCAGGCCTCTACTGAGACCCATTCGGAGTATTTGGTATGCCGGAAGATGCTTCTTCGACTATGGAACCTGCAGATGTCTCTACCATGGATGGGTCCGGAGCCGCTGTGCAGGCACCGGCTTCTGAGGGGGTATTCAGGCCTACAGATTTACATTTTAAACCAACGCCATCATCTTCATCCAGGCCTAAAACTCACACTACATCTAGAAAACCGACTTGCAAACCGCATGCTCAGGCCCATATGCTTAAAAAACAAATGCTTAGAACGGCTGAAGACCTTATTACCTTAATTAGGGGAGGTCAGCCTTCCCCTGAGACCTACAACTGATTTTCCTTCTGATTCTTCTGATCAGGAATCTGATATTTCTGTTACTTCTGATTTACTAGGATTTGCCGTTATCTACCTATGAGGATTCTGATGCAGAGGATTCCACTCCCACTGCTTCCCCTCCAGAAGATTTTTCTTTTGGTAAAACCTTGCACACTCTTGGGGAGCATTTCCGCTGAGAAAGCCAGGATTACTTTGACTCCAGAAAGAGGCTTAGGGAATTTTTACTCCTTCCTCAACACAGGCCTTTAGCTATCCCTCATGTTCTGGACATTGTAGATGATGCTTTTTTGGAGTCTAGCCTTTCCCCAGACACCTTGCCTCCAGCTCCCAGTAAGCCTGACCGGTATTACAGAGTACTTGACTCTCACACGATGTCCTTCATGGATGCATCTGCAGTCATTACAGCTGGGGTTGTCCTGTCGCCAGGCAGCCCTTCAGTCGGCCGGATTCCAAAGTCCGGGTCCGGCTTCGGCTGATGTCGCACTTCACCCGACGTCATCTCCATTGGTCTTCGGGTATAAAAGCATCAGCCGACGCCATTTTCCTCAGTCTTTCTTGCCGCGTGGCGCCCGAAGCAGAAGCTGTTTGCAAGTGCCGGTCGGTCGGACCCAGAGATTATTTCTACCGAATACTACTTCGAAGACTTCTAAAGCTAAGTACCCCGTTGGGGACTCTTTCTTGCCTCAGCCGATGTCAGAAAAAGTTAATAATTGTTTAACCTGTGGGAAACAAATACCTCATAAAGATTTCCACTCTTACTGTCTGCCTTGCTTAGGCCCAGCCCACGACGTAACAGCCTGTTCGGCCTGTGCTTCCTTCAACCGACGCTTTAGGCGGGTCGGAGTTTGCAGAACAGTTTTTCGGTTCTGAATTTGCGTACATTATGTCGTCGGATCCTCCGACTTCACTCGCTGCTCCAGATTCATTACCCCCAGCCCCTGCCAAACCAGACAGATTTTACAGGGTGCCAGATACTCATCACCACCTTTACAAGGCCCCTCTTGCAGATCCTGAATCTATATCCCAGGGTCCCAGGGCAGTAGCTGCGACCATAGCTAAAAACCCTATTCCGTCTGAAAGGGAAGCAAGGTCATTAGACAGATGGGGTAAAAAGGTTTACACTTCAGCTACTCTCTCAGCTAGAGCTTTAAACTGTCAATTTCACATGATACAATACCAAGAGTTTATGCTTGATCAGTTAACTAAAAACTAACCACTGATGAATCTCTTGACAAGAAATATGTATTAGAAATGTTAAATAACATACAACAGGTTAGTAACCATTCCTTAAAATGTGGCTATGATGCACTGGAGGCTTCATTTAGATCAGCCATGACTGGCACAGTGATAAGAAGACATGCATGGCTAAAGGAGCAACCTCTACCGGATCATGTTAAAGCTAAGTTGCTAGATGCTCCTATGGATAAGACAAGTTTGTTTGGTACACCTGCACAGCAGGTTATAAAGAAAATGGAAGAAAAAGCAAAATTAGTTCAAACAGTTAAAGATTTCCTGCAGGTTCAACCCCCAAGGTTTAGCAGGAACTGGCCTGCCAAAAATTGGTCCTTTCCTGACTCCACAAGATTTCAAAGGGGCAGGAATAGACGTTCCAGAGGCAGAAACCAATCTAGAGGTGGTACCTACAGAGGACGACAGTGGCAAGGTAACAACAGAGGCTCGGACACAACCACTGCCACTACAACAGCACAGCCACAGTGACTTAATCCTACATCCACCTACCAGGGAACAAATAGCAGCTCCTCTAGGCGGAAAGCTAACCTTATTTTCAAAGAACTGGCACCACATAACAAAAGACAAGTGGATTTTACAAACCATAGATCAAGGTTACCGATTCCACTTCCACACTTTACCAGTCAAAAGAGGAATGCCAAACCTACCCCCAAATCAACGAATAGAAGCTCTACGACAGATAATGGAGTTAGCAAACATGAGAGCTGTGGAAAAAGTACCAACAGCAGAGCAAGGAAAGGGGTTCTACTCCAGACTATTCCTAGTTCCAAGAAAGGAAAAAAGTTGGAGACCAATTCTCGACCTGTCCACCTTAAACTCATACATCATTGTTCCAAAATTCAAAATGCTGACCCTACAGCAACTTCTTCCCATGCTGGGCAAGGAGTGTTGGCTGGTAACTCTAGATCTCAAGGAGGCATACCTGCACGTCCTATTCGACCAATCTGCAGAAGATACCTCAGATTTCTTGCAGGATCAGAGCACTATCAATTCTCAGCATTGCCTTTGGCTTATCTACTGCCCAGAGTATTCACAAAATGCCTGGCATCAGTAATGCCATTGCAGACTTCAGGGAATTCAAATTTACCCATACCTGGACGACTGCCTGCTACAAGGGGACAACAAAAGCAAGTTGACAACAGATTTACAAAGGGTCATTTACTTGCTACAAGCACTGGGATACACAGTCAATTTACAAAAATCAAGGCTGATACCATCCCAAACAAGGACATTCTTGGGAGCGGAATTGGACACAGTAAGACAAATGGCATTCCTAACTACAGAAAAACAAAAAAAAAACTCCCTCTTTACTTCTTGGCACTAACAAAACTGAACAAGTTAACAGCAAGAAAGGTACTGCAGGCCTTGGGTTTCATGGCATCATGCATAATTTTGATCCCATTTGCCAGACTTCATATGAGAAAGCTACAGTGGTACCTAAGGAATTTATGGTCCCAGCACAGGCACAGCCTAGAAACAGAAATCCCACTAATTCCATGCATAAAACAGGAGTCCCTATGGTGGGCTCAGGCATGCCAGTCAAACCCAGGCCTTCCCTTTCGCAGAGGTCAAGCAAGCCAGAGCATCACAACAGACGCTTCAGACCTAGGATGGGGGGCCCACATGATGGACAAGCGTGTGCAAGGATTGTGGACTCAGGATCAACTTCACCTGCACATCAACCTAAAAGAAATGCTGGCAGTAAAACTGGCAATCCAAAAGTTCAGACCATTTCTCAAAGAGGGCCAGTTGATGATAAGGACAGACAACACCACAGTCATGTGGTACATCAACAAACAGGGAGGCACTCATTCATACCCCCTATGCAGACTGACTTTGGAACTGTGGACCCTGGCACTCAGCTACAACATCCAACTCCAGGCAATATTTGTACCAGGAAAAGAAAATACTCTAGCAGACATATTAAGCAGAACCACATCAGATGCTCACGAATGGCACCTACACCCGGACATCTTCAAGACCATCACAAAGAAATGGGGAAGGACTCAGATAGACCTATTCGCATCACCCCAAAATCACCAGCTCCAAAAATTCTGCACAAGGACATTCCACCCATTAGCATGGAAAGTGGATTCTCTCTCCTTCAGCTGGAAAGGCCTAACAGCATATGCATTCCCACCTTTCCTTGATACAAAGTATTACTAAAATCAAGGAAGAACAGCCAAGGATAATCCTGATAGCTCCAAACTGGCCAAGACAACACTGGTACCCACTGCTGAGGAGCATGTCTCGGAACAATATGTGGCCAATACCCCTGATGCCTTTGATGCTAACTCAGAACAACTACAGCACCATACATCCAAACCTGAAAACGCTACAACTGACTGCATGGAACATCACATAGCAGCAGCTAATCAAGAACTTTCACAAAGAGTTAAAGACATTATTCTTGAAGCACGCAGACCTTCAACAAGAAGGAACTACGCTGGAAAATGGAAAAGGTTTGTCACTTGGAGTTCTGAAAAAGGAAAAGATGTGTCAAACATTGATATGCCTAACATTCTGGAGTACCTGGCCGAACTTCTCGATTCAGGCCTGTCCTACTCCTCCATCAAGATACATGCATCAGCTATTTCAGCAGAATACAGCTTTGATCCACCTGTTTTTTCACACCCTTTGCTCAGACAGTTCCTCAGAGGAATCAAGAATGTAAATCCTCCAAGGAAACCACCATTGCCAGCTTGGGACTTAAACTGTTCTAGAAAAGTTGACACTATCACCCTTTGAACCAGCAGCAACTGCAGACCTACAGCACCTGTCTTGGAAAACTGCTTTCCTACTGGCAATTACTTCAGCAAGGAGGGTTTCAGAACTACAGGCCTTAATGGCAGTGCAACCCTTCCTAGTCTTCCACCAAGATAGAGTGACCATGAGGACTAATCCAACCTTTATGCCTAAGGTGGTATCCAGGGTGTCTTTAAACCAGGCAATTCACCTACCTACCTTCTTTCCCAACCCACAAAACAGAGGGGAAAGAATATTGCATACCTTGGATGTACATAGACAGCTACGCTACTACTTGGACAGAACCAAAAGCAACAGAAAGACTGACCAACTTTTTGTAGCCTATGCAACAGGAAGGGAAGGAAGAGCTATTTCCAAACAGACAATCTCCAAATGGATAGGAAATTGCATTCGATTCTGTTACTCCTTCCATGGAAAACCAATTCCACAGAACATAAGACCTCATTCTACAAGGGCAACAGCCACTACCACAGCATTCTTACGAGGTGGCAACCAAAGACATTATTGAGGCGGCTACTTGGACCTCCGTGCATACATTTGCCAAGCATTATAATTTGCCTCTATATTCCAGATCCCGAGCAGGGTTTGCCACTGCTGTACTACAAGGGATCCTAAACACACCATAATCTTCCTTTATCCTCCTCCCTAGTTGGCTATGGTATTCTACCCAGTAATGACTGCAGATGCATCCATGAAGGACATAGTACAGTTTTGTACCTACCATAAATGTAGATGTCCGAACTGGATAGCATCTGCAGTCAGGATTACCCTCCTCCTTCCCTCTGTGGTACCTCTAGGTGTTTACCTCCTAATAGCTAGCTGGTGGGGAGTCTTTATGGTGTATTTGTTTGTATATATGTACATACATGCTTATTTCTGTGTTTATCTATTTCTTTTTGGAAACATTGGCATTAGCATTCTATCCAAAAAATTTTTTAGCCTTCCAAGAGGGCTTCTGGCATCTGGGGCAAGAAACACTGAGGAAAATGGCGTCGGCTGATGCTTTTATACCCGAAGACCAATGGAGATGACGTCGGGTGAAGTGCGACATCAGGACCCGGACTTTGGAATCCGGCCGACTGAAGGGCTGCCTGGCGACAGGACAACCCCAGCTGTAATGACTGCAGATGCTATCCAGTTCGGACATCTACATTTATGGTAGGTACAAAACTGTACTTTCCTCTTCAAGAATCCTACTGGGGATCCAGAGACCATTTCCCAAGGACCAAAAGGCATTAAGGCTGCTGCTGCCAAAATTCCTACACCTTCTGATAGAGATTCTAGAGCCATGGACAGATTGGGTAAGAAGGTATATACTTCTGCTACTTTGGCCATTAGGGCTTTAAATTGCCAGTTTCATATGTTAAAGTACCAGCAGCATATTATGGGACTGCTTAAACAGAAAATTATGTTGATTCCTGACTGTGCTGAACACAGAATTATAGGATTTAATGCATTCTGCAGAACAAGTTGGTAAACATACTTTGCAATGTGGTTTTGACTTTTTAGAAGCATCTTGCCGGGTTGTTGTCACTGGGTCTGTACTTAGAAGGCCTACTTGGCTTAAGGAGCAAAACTTGCCGGATCATTTTTAAAGCTAAATTACTGGATGCTCCCTTAAACCAAGACCACCTGTTTGGCAACAAAGCAGAAGTTGTCCTCAAAAGGACGGAAGTAAAAGCTAAATCTATGCAAATTGTTAAAGATTTCCTGCAAGTACAGCCTCCCAGATTTAGTAGGCATTGGTCTTCAAAGAATTGGTCCTTTCCAGTCTCTTCCAAGCCTTCTCAGTCCAAACCCAGAAACAGCAGACCACCTAGGTTACAGTCTCAGGCTACGCATAGGCCTAAGAAGTGGGGGGCTCCCACTTCCAAAGCAGGGAGTAGTAAGCCACTCCCCTATGGAAAAATGGCACAATGACTTAACCTTAACCCTTCTAAGCCCCACTCAACTACCTGCCCCCTTAGGTGGAAAGCTCGCCCTACATGCAAAAAACTGGGAACTCCTTACCCAGGACAAATTGGTTTTGAATATAGTTTCCCAAGGATACAGATTCCACTTCCACTCCCTACCAACCCCAAACGGTTGGCCAGACCTACCCTCAAATCTGTGGGCAGAGGCCCGACAGCAGGTTCTCTCTCTTCTAAGTATCAAGGCTATTCATCCTGTCCCAGCAGAACAAAGGGGACAAGGTTTTTAGTCAAGACTTTTTTCCTGGTACTCAGAAAAGACCGCTCCTGGCGTCCTATCCTGGATCTCTCTATTCTAAGCACCTTTCTGGTAATCACAAAATTCAAAATGCTAACAGTTCAACAACTGCTTCCTATGCTAGGCAAAGATGCTAGGTTGGCAACCTTAGACTTAAAGGAAGCTTACCTGCACATTCCAATAAGGGAATCTTGCAGGAAATACCTACACTTCAGGGTAGGCTCCATGCACTATCAGATGTTCATCGTGTTTCACTGCTGCAGTCATTACACTTAGTTTATCCTGCCATCAGGTGGTCCCGCAGTCAGCCAGAGTTCCAAAGTCTTGGTCCGGCGTCGGTTGCTGTCGCTTCTTCCCTGACGTCAGTGCGCCAGGGGTATATAAGATGCAGCTGACGCCATTTTCTTCAGTCTTTCTTGCCGCGCGGTGCCCGAAGCAAAAGCAGTTCGCAAGTGCCAGTCGGACGACTCCTGAGATTTTCAATTCGAATTTCAGAACCAAAGTCTTCCATAAAGCTAAGTACCCCATTGGGGAAACTTTTTCTTGTCTCAGACCGATGTCAGTAAAAGTTAATAATTGTATTTCTTGCGGTAAGCAAATACCTCATAAGGATTTCCATTCTTACTGTATTCCATGCCTAGGCCCAGACCACGATGTCACTAGTTGTCGGTTTTGTGCTAGATTTAACAAGCATACTATTAAACGTCGGTTTGACTTTGCTTGCCATTACTTTGGCCGAAGGTTCAATTATACCATGCCGTCAGAACAACCGACGACCAGAATACACAAAAAACCGCAAAGATAAGGACAGGCATCCGAGGCCCAAAATTGAGGATGAAGCCTCTTCTAGGCCAGTCGCCAGTTCTCAGTGAGGCGCTTTCGCAGCCCCTGACACTCGCTACCTCAGAGCCACAGGCCACCTCCAACTCCCACGTGGAGATGGCTAGGCCTCTGGAAACTCAAGGAATTGGGCCTACGGAAACTAACCCGACAGATGGGTCCGGAGCCGCTGAGCAGGCATTGGCTTCTGAGGGTGTATTCAGACCTTCACAACTTACCATTAAATCTACAGCCAAGGCTAAAACTCCAAGGCTAAAACTCCATTAAAGACAAAGAAACAAGTACAGCATTCACCTGGACAGGCCTCCATGCCTAAAAAACAGATGCTTAAAATGGCCGAAGACTTAATTACTCTGATCAGGGGTTCCCATCCCCCTCCAGATAAAAGGCCTAGGCAGGACACAGCCTATGATTCCTCTGACCAGATTTCCATTTCTTCTGATTCCTCTTCAGACCAGGGATACTCTTTATCCCCCCTTGCTGAAGAATCAATTCCTTCAGCCTCTCCTCCTGAGGATTACTCTTTTGGGGAAACTTTACATACCATGAGGGAGCATTTCTGTTGAGAAGGCCAGGATTACTCAGAATCCAAGAAAAGGCTCAGAGACTTTCTTTTATTGCCTCAACACAGGCCTCTCGCTATTCCGCCAGTGTTAGATATTGTGGATGATGTGATCTCTGAATCTAGTTTAAATCCTGATTCTTTGCCCCCTGCTCCAGTCAAGCCAGACAGGTACTACAGAGTCCCTGATTCTCACAAATTTCTTTATAAAAACCCTGTTGCTGACCCTGAAATTATTTCTCAGGGTCCCAAAGGGGTAAAGGCTTCCACAGCTAAAAATCCAGTTCCCTCTGACAGAGATTCTAGAGCATTAGACAGACGGGGGAAGAAAGTTTACACTTCTGCAACTTTAGCAGTGAGGGCTTTAAATTGCCAGTTTCACATGCTTAAATACTAACAATGTTTAATGTCTCTGTTAAAACAGAAAATGCTTAAAAGTTCAGAACATCCTGACTATAAGGAAATGCAGGATTTATTGCATGCAGCTGAACAAGTGGGAAAACATGCTCTGCAATGTGGTTTTGATTCATTAGAGACTTCTTGTAGAGCAGCAGTTACAGGATCTGTGATACGAAGGCATGCTTGGTTAAAAGAACAAGGTTTACGTGATCATGTTAAGGTAAAATTATTGGATGCTCCTTTTCTGCCTCAACACCAAATAAAATATTCTGCTGTAGAGGTATTAAAGAAAATGGAGGATAAGGCAAAATCTATGCAAACAGTGAAGGATTTCTTACAGGTACAGCCACCTCGATTTAGCTGAAATTGGCCCTCCAAAACTTGATCCTTTCCAGTGTCAGACAGACCACAAAGAGGCAGATACAGACACCCAAGAGGCAGTTCTCTGCCCCAAGGCTCTTACAGACCACCACAGTGGGGTGCTCCAACCCCAAAAGGAGGGGAAGACAAGTCACAACCTTGTAGGAAACAGTCCCAATGACTTCCCCCTTCAAATGCCAAGCACTTACCTTTTGGAATCTCCCTTAGGGGGAAAACTAGCACTTTTTTCACAAAATTGGCATACAATCACCCAAGACAAATGGGTTCTGAATATTGTGTCTCAAGGTTACAGGTTCCACTTTCACACTCTACCAAGGCTAAAAGGAATGCCAGACCTGCCACCAATTCAATGGGCAGAAGCATAAAAACAAATTACAGCCCTTCTGGACATGAGAGCTATTCAAAAAGTGCCACAACAGGAACAAGGACAAGGATTTTACTCAAGACTTTTCCTGGTCCCCAGAAAGGACAAAGCCTGGAGACCCGTACTGGACCTTTCTACTCTCAATACTTACCTGGATGTTCCGAAATTCAAAATGTTGACTCTTCAGCAGCTTCTTCCCATGCTGGGCAAGAAGGCTTGGCTTGTTACTTTGGACCTCAAAGAGGCATACCTGCATGTCCCTATCAGACAAAATTGCAGAAGATACATCAGATTCATAGCTGGTTCAATGCATTGCCAATTCTCTGCACTGCCCTTTGGCTTATCTACTGTGCCCAGGGTCTTCACAAAATGCCTGGCACCAGTAATTGCATTTTGCAGACAAAAAGGAATTCAAATATATCCATACTTGGACGACTGCCTTATTCAAGCAGAGAGCAAGGACATTCTTCTACAGCATCTGGCATTTGTAAAAAGATTGCTAATTTGCCTAGGATACACAGTAAACGAAAAGAAGTCAAAACTTGTGCCCTCACAAGAGTTAATATTCCTGGGTGCCAGCTTAAATACAACGGCCCGGATGGCTTATCTCATGCCAGACAAGCAAAGACAACTAACTCAGTACTTCCAATTGATGGCAACAAAAACCCAACTCCCTGCAAGAAAAATTCTGCAGGCCTCTGGGTTCATGGCATCCTGCATACTACTAATACCATATGCCAGACTGCATATGGGGAAATTACAATGGTACCTAAAAAGTGTTTGGACTCAACACTGTCACAGTTTGGAGGCAGTAATACCTCTTATTCCCTGCCTACAACAGGAGTGTCAGTGGTGGGCACAGGCATGTCACCTCAACAAGGGACAGCCTTTCACTCTACCCACAGCCAGGCAGACACTAACAACAGATGCTTCAGATTACGCCTGGGGAGCACATATGGCAGGAAAATGTATTCAGGGCAAGTGGGACGCAGACCAAATGCATCTTCACATCAATCAAAAAGAGATGCTAGCTGTACAAAATGCCCTAACAACTTTCAAGGATGTTCTGCATCCAGGACAACTACTACTAAAGACAGACAACACCACAGATGTCCTTCATGGATGCATCTGCAGTCATTACAGCTGGGTTGTCCTGTCGTCAGGCAGCCCTTCAGTCGGCCGGATTCCAAAGTCCGGGTCCGCTTCGCTGATTGATGTCGCACTTCACCCGACGTCATCTCCATTGGCCTTCGGGTATAAAAGCATCAGCCGACGCCATTTTCTTCAGTCTTTCTTGCGGCCAAGCAGAAGCTGTTTGCAAGTGCCGGGCGGTCGGATCCAGAGATTATTTCTACCGAATACTACTTCGAAGACTTCTAAAGCTAAGTACCCGTTGGGACTCTTTCTTGCCTCAGCCGATGTCAGAAAAAGTTAATAATTGTTTAACCTGTGGGAAACAAATACCTCATAAAGATTTCCACTCTTACTGTCTGCCTTGCTTAGGCCCAGCCCACGACGTAGCAGCTTGTTCGACATGTGCTTCCTTCAACCGACGAACGCTTAGGGCCGGTCGGAGTTTGCAGAACAGTTTTTCGGTTCTGAATTTGCGTACATTATGTCGTCGGATCCTCCGACTTCACTTGCTGCCAAAAAACGCAAAGATAAAGACCGACACTCATGTCCGTGGTTTCGGCCGAAACCATGCCTAAACAAACATGAGTGTCTCGGTTTCGGCCGAAACCGAGAAAACTGCTCAAAGTGCATCTGAATCTATCCCTACAGCTGAGGCCCCGGCTACAGCTCTTGAACCAACCTCAGAAGTTTTCTCCACTACCAATGACTTATCAGACACCATCCCCCTGGATGTCTCTACCCCAGCACGTGGTGCTGCTAGGCCTCCAGCAGCCATGTCCATTAAGGCCTACGCCAGGGCTAAAGCAGCCAAGTCTTCTAAAACAGTGCCTGTTAAACCCCCCTCCACCAGGCCCTCTTCTAGTTCTCAAATGCTTACTTTAGCAGAAGACTTAATTTCATTAATTAGAGGATCCCAATCTCACCCAGACAGGGCCTCACAGCCCCCAGAGAAGAGACCTAGGGTAGAGCCCCCTGAACCAGTGTCTTCTGATGATTCGGCTGAAGAATCAGACATAGCTGACCAGCCAGAGGCCCCTTTCTCCAATTTTGAAGATTCTGACGCTGAAGAATCTATTCCAGCTGCTTCTCCTCCAGAAGAATTCTCTTTTGGGGAAACCTTACATGCCATGCGGGAGCATTTCCAATGGCAGCAACAAGATTTTCAGATTCCAGAAAAGACTTCGGACCTTTCTATGCCTTCCTCAGCACAGGCCCTTAGCTATACCTCCTGTTCTCTCTGTGGTAGATGATGCTTTCAATGATGTCTGCTCTGCTCCAGATTCATTACCCCCAGCCCCTGCCAAACCAGACAGATTTTACAGGGTGCCAGATACTCATCACCACCTTTACAAGGCCCCTCTTGCAGATCCTGAATCTATATCCCAGGGTCCCAAGGCAGTAGCTGCGACCATAGCTAAAAACCCTATTCCGTCTGAAAGGGAAGCAAGGTCATTAGACAGATGGGGTAAAAAGGTTTACACTTCAGCTACTCTCTCAGCTAGAGCTTTAAACTGTCAATTTCACATGATACAATACCAAGAGTTTATGCTTGATCAGTTAACTAAAAAACTAACCACTGATGAATCTCTTGACAAGAAATATGTATTAGAAATGTTAAATAACATACAACAGGTTAGTAACCATTCCTTAAAATGTGGCTATGATGCACTGGAGGCTTCATTTAGATCAGCCATGACTGGCACAGTGATAAGAAGACATGCATGGCTAAAGGAGCAACCTCTACCGGATCATGTAAAAGCTAAATTGCTAGATGCTCCTATGGATAAGACAAGTTTGTTTGGTACACCCGCACAGCAGGTTATAAAGAAAATGGAAGAAAAAGCAAAATTAGTTCAAACAGTTAAAGATTTCCTGCAGGTTCAACCCCCAAGGTTTAGCAGGAACTGGCCTGCCAAAAATTGGTCCTTTCCTGACTCCACAAGATTTCAAAGGGGCAGGAATAGACGTTCCAGAGGCAGAAACCAATCTAGAGGTGGTGCCTACAGAGGACGACAGTGGCAAGGTAACAACAGAGGCTCGGACACAACCACTGCCACTACAACAGCACAGCCACAGTGACTTAATCCTAAATCCACCTACCAGGGAACAAATAGCAGCTCCTCTAGGCGGAAAGCTAACCTTATTTTCAAAGAACTGGCACCACATAACAAAAGACAAGTGGATTTTACAAACCATAGATCAAGGTTACCGATTCCACTTTCACACTTTACCAGTCAAAAGAGGAATGCCAAACCTACCCCCAAATCAAAAAATAGAAGCTTTTTCCCGATTTAATTG
>NC_056735.1:751006327-751059575 GCF_019279795.1 Protopterus annectens | reverse complement strand
AGTTAGTAAAGTCCCAGAAACCTCGACAGGTACCAAGTTATATGCAGAACTAACCACTCAAAAGGTTCAAATATATGAAGCTGAAGAACTAGAGCTGCACGTTATCTGTATGATAAAAAATGTTCATTTCCAGGCGGAGAGGGGCATTCAACAGATTCAACTTCAGCTTTGTCTGCATCGTGTTAAACTAGTTAAACAGAGGGTATGGTGACCAGCATGGGTAGACAAATGGCTGAAGCTAGCTTGTCTATCCTTGAGGAAGGATGAAAAAAAAATGTAAAGAAGGCAAGTTTGAGGAATGTCTTCTGAAAGACATAAAAGAACAAACTCCCAAGAACAGGCAAAAGACAAGAAGATGCTCACACAAAGGCTACTACTTCGCACAAGCACATTATGGTGTAAACTCACGGAGGGGGGATGATGGGATCAAGATGCTGAAAAAAAAAAAACTCTCCTACATCTGCATTAATGAAAAAGTACAGTTTTGTACCTACCATAAATGTAGATGTTCGAGTGGTTATACTGCTGCAGTCATTAAACTAGGGTTATACTGTCGTCAGGCGGTCCCCGCAGTCGGCCGAATCCCAAAGTCCTGGTCCGGCGTCGGTTGTCGTCGCCTCTTCCCTGACGTCAGTTTTTCTTGCCCCAGATGTCAGGTGCCCCCAAGTAGGAAGGCAATACAATAGTTATGCAACAATACCTTAGTAGATAAGCAATAGTACTAGCTGTAAGCAAATACACCATATAGACATGCATCCAATAGATTGATGTACATGGAGTTGTAACTAACACCCTGGTATGTAGAGGGGATGGAGGGAGGGTAACCTGGACTGCAGCAGTATAGCCACTCGAACATCTGCATTTATGGTAGGTACAAATCTGTACTATGTTCATCGTGCTATACTGCTGCAGTCATCACACTTGGGTAGAGTCCCAAAGCTATGGCTGGTACTAAACTGGGTTAGGTGATGCTAGGATGCCCTGCAGAAGTGCAGTGGCAAAACCAGCTCTGGTTTTTGAGTATAATGGAAGGTGGTAGTGCTTGGTAAAGATGTGCACTGAACTCCAAGTAGCTGCCTCCAGAATGTCTTTGGTTGGAACCCCTCTGAGAAAGGCTGCTGAGGTTGCAGTAGCCCTGGTAGAATGGGATCTAATATTGACAGGCACTGCCTTCCCATGGTGCGAGTAGCAAAAGCGAATACAATGTGCTATCCATTTGGAGATGGTCTGTTATGAAATAGCCTTTCCTTGTGAACCTGCAGCATATGATACAAAGAGTTGGTCATTTTTTCTGAAGGTCTTTGTTTTATCTAAATACTAACGTAGCTGTCTGTGAATGTCCAAAGAGTGGAAGAGCCTTTCTCCTTTATTCTGTGGGTTAGGATAAAAGGTGGGTAAATGAATGGTCTGATTCAAAGCCACACTGGATATTACCTTGGGCATGAAGGTAGGGTTAGTTCATAAGGAGACTCTGTCCTGATGGAAAATTATGAAAGGTTCCACTGCCATAAGTGCCTGTAGTTCTGAGACCCTGTGTGCTGAGGTAATAGCCAGTAACAAGGCTGTTTTCCAAGACAAGTATTGTAGTTCTGTTGAGAAGGCTGGTTCGAAAGGAGGTAGTGTTAACTTTTCTAAAACGAAGTTCAGGTCCCAAGTTGGTGTTGGTGGTTTTCTGGGGGGTCTTATATTCTTAGCCCCTCTGAGAAACTGCCTAAGTAAAGGGTGTGAGAAAATTGGTGGATCCATATTATAGTGAGCTGAAATGGCTGAAGCATGGATCTTAATGGAGGAGAAGGAAAGGCCTTTGTGTAGCATCTCAGTTAGGTATTGCAGTATGTGAGGAATGTTTGGTGTCCAAAGATTTTGACCTTTAGCCTGGTGCCATGCACAAAATCTTTTCCATTTGTCTGAGTAAGTCTTCCTGGTGCTGGGCCTCCTGGCCTCCACAATTACATTCAGGACGTCCTTTGAGAGAAGTGTTGATTGATAATTTAAGGAATTCTCCATGCAGCTAAATTTAAAGTTCTGAGCTGGCTGTGACGGGTTTGATAGTTTTTCTGAGTCAACAGTAGTTTGAATTGAGGCAAGATCCATGGAGGGCTGTGAGTCAAGTTCCTTAGTAATGGGTACCAGTGCTGGCGTAGCCAGTCCGGAGCAATGAGGATCATTTGTGGTCTCTCTGATCTGACCTTCAATAATACCTTGGTCAATAGAGGTAGTGGAGGGAAGGCACAGACTGTCAGTGTTGTCCAACTGAATGATAGAGCGTCCACTTTCCAGGCTAGGGAGTGATAAGTCCTTGTGCAGAATTTTTGTAATTGGCAATTGTTGGGGGAGGCAAATAGATCTATGTCTGGACATCCCCATCTTTGAGTTATCATTGAAAATACTTGTGGGTGTAGTCTCTACTCGTGAGGGTCTACCATATTTCTGCTTAATTCGTCTGCCAATAGGTTTTCCTTTCCTGGCAGGAATTGTGCTTGTAGTTGTACTTGGCAGGTCAAAGCTGTGTTCCATAAGGTCATAGCCTGTCTGCATAAAGGGTAGGAGTGTGTTCCTCCCTGTTTGTTTATGTACCACATAACTGTGGTGTTGTCTGTCCTTATTAGAAGTTGTCCTGGATGGAAGATGTCCTTGAAGACTGTCAGTGCATTTTGCACAGCTAGCATCTCCTTTTGGTTGATGTGAAGATGCATTTGTTTTGCAGACCATTTGCCCTGTATGCACTGTCCTGCCATGTGTGCTCCCCAGGCGTAATCTGAAGAATCTGTTATCATGGTTTGGTTTGCTGGAGGTAAGACGAAAGGAAGACCCTTGTTTGTTTGACATGCTTGAGCCCACAATAGGAACTCTTTTTGAAGGCAGGGAATGATAGGTATATTTGTTTCGAGGCTGTGCCTGTGTTGAGACCATACACTTTTCAGGCACCATTGTAATTTTCTCATATGCAGCTTTGCATATGGGATTAGTTGAATGCATGATGCCATGAACCCCAATGCCTGCAGGATTTTCCTTGCAGTGAACTGGGTAAAAGTTGCTATCTTTTTGAAGTATTGAGTCAATTGTTTTTGTTTGTCTGGCGTGAGGCAAGCCATCTGGGCCATTGTATTTAAGCTGGCACCCAGGAATATCTGTTGCGAGGGTATTAGTTTTGACTTCTTTTTGTTTGCTGTGTACCCTAGGCAACTGAGCAGCTGTGTTACAAAAGCCAGATGCTGTAACAAAATGTCCTTGCTGTCCGCTTGGATCAGGCAGTCGTCCAGATATGGATAAATTTGTATTCCTCGTTGTCTGCAATATGCAATTACTGATGCCAGGCATTTCTTAAATACTCTGGGCACAGTAGATAAGCCAAACGGCAATGCAGAGAATTGATAATGTGTTGTACCTGCCAAAAATCTGAGGTATCTTCTGCAATCTTGTCTGATAGGGACATGCAGGTATGCCTCTTTGAGGTCCAACGTTACCAGCCAAGACTCCTTGCCCAGCACGGGAAGGAGCTGCTGTAGTGTGAGCATTTTGAATTTGGGTACCTCCAGGTATGTGTTCAGAATTGAGAGGTCTAAGATGGGCCTCCAGGCTTTGTCCTTTCATGGGACTAGGAAACAGTCTTGAGTAAAAACCTTGACCTTGCTCTTTTGTAGGTACCTTTTGAATTGCTTTCATATCCATGAGAGCTGAAATTTGCGTTTGAGCCTGTCCATTGGTTTGGAGGCAGATTTGGCATGCCTCTCATCCGAGGTAAAGTGTGGAAGTGAAATCTGTAGCCTCGGGTAATAATGTCCAGAATCCATTTGTCCTTTGTTATGATGTGCCAATTTTGTGGAAATAGAGCCAGTATCCCTCCCAAAGGTGCTGCCAGGGCAATTTTGCTTGGCAGGCGAAGAGGGAAGTCATTGTGTTTGTTTCCTGAAGGGTTGAGATCTTTCGTCTCCACCTCTGAGTTGCTGTATGCCATTGTCTAGGCCTGAAAGAACCTTGTGGCTGGTCTCTGCCCCTTGGGCGCCTGCACCTTCCTCTTTGGGGTCTGTCTGATGCAGGAAAGGACCAGTTTTTTGATGGCCAGTTTCTGCTGAAACGAGGAGGTTGTACCTGTAAAAAATCTTTAACTGTTTGCATAGATTTTGCCTTTTCTTCCATTTTCTTCAAAACTTCCTCTGCTTTGACACCAAATAACACATCTTTCTGCAATGGGGCATCCAATAACTTTGCTTTGACATGTTCTGGTAAGGCTTGTTCTTGAAGCCAAGCATGCCTACATATGACAGACCCTGTGACAGCTGCTCTACATGAGGCTTCCAATGAATCAAAACCACACTGTAAGGTATGTTTTCCCACCTGTTCTGATGCATGCAGCAAATCCTGCACCTTTTTCAAATCTAGTTGATCTGTCTGAGGGATCAGCTTCTGTTTTAACTGCGTAATCAAATACTGTTGGTATTTTAGCATGTGGAATTGGCAGTTTAGTGCCCTCATGGACAAAGTGGCAGACGTATACACTTTCTTTCCCCATCTTTCTAATGCTCTGGAATATCTTTCAGTGGATTCTTAGCAGTAGAGGCCTTAACCCCTTTGGGACCCTGGGAAATGGTCTCGGGGTCTGCATCAGGGCTTTTGTATAGAAACTTATGAGTATCAGGAACTCGGTAGTATCTGCCTGGTTTAACTGGTGCTGGAGGTAAGGAATCTGAGTTTAAACTGGATTCAGAGAAAACATCATTCAAAATGTTTAAAACTGGAGGGATTGCCAGGGGTCTATGTTGTGGAAGAAGAAGAAAGTCACGGAGTCTTTTCTTGGAGTTAGAGTAATCTTGGCCTTCCCAGTGGAAGTGTTCACTCATGGTGTGTAAAGTTTCCCCAAAAGAGTAGTCTTCAGGGGGGGAGACAGAGGGAATGGACTCTTCAGCATCTGAGTCTTCATAAGGAGGGAAGGAGTAATCCTGGTCGTCAGAGATGCCTGAGGAAATGGATGCTTGGTCAGAGGAAGGATAATCTTCCTCCAGTCTAGGCCTTTTGTCAGGTGGGGGTTGGGATCCCCTGATAAGGGTAATTAAATCCTCGGCCATCTTAAGCATCTGTTTTTTAGGCATAGGGGTCTGTGGGGGGGGGGGGGTGGCCCCGTTTTTCTAACTTTCAAGGGGGCTTTGAGCTTAGTATGAGGTTTGGCAGAGGCAGTTGTCGGTTTGAAAACACCCTCGGAGACTGAAGGCCTATCGAAAATTTCTGGATCCCCGCCGGGGCTGGTGTCCGAGGAATGAGGTGGAACCGGATCCTGAGGCCCAACTGTTTTGGTTTGGGATGCCATCAGAAATTCTGAATCAGCGGTAGTCAGGGGCTGCGAAGGCGCCTCGCTGAAAACCGGAGAACCGGCGTCAGGCCCTGCTGAGGCCTCGGTATCTGGTCTTGGCCTTGGCTGCCGGTCCTTATCTTTGCGTTTTTTAATCATTGCTGATGTCGGTTGCTCCGACGGCATGCTATAGTTAAATTTTCTGCCAAAATAATGCTGGGCGAATTCTGCCCGACGCTTAATTGTACGTTTGTTGAACCTAGCATAAAACCGACAACCAGAGACGTCGTAGTCTGGGCCTAGGCAAGGAATACAATAAGAATGAAAATCCTTATGAGGTATTTGCTTCCCACAAGAAATACAATTATTAACTTTGTCTGGCATCGGTCTGAGGCAAGAAAAGTTTCCCCAACGGGGTACTTAGCTTTAGAGAAGACTTCGGGCTGAAACTCAATTCGAAAATTTCAGGAGCTGGCCAACCGGCACTTGCGAACTGCTTCTGCTTCAGGCACTGCGCGGCAAGAAAGACTGCAGAAAATGGCGTCGGCTGTCTCCTTTATACCCCTGTCGCACTGACGTCAGGGAAGAGACGACGACAACCAACGCCAGACCAGGACTTTGGGATTTGGCCGACTGCGGGACTGCCTGACTACAGGATAACCCTAGTGTGATGACTGCAGCAGTATAGCACGATGAACATCTGCAATTCCTCTGTGTATATATCTATATATATATATATATATATATATATATATATAGGAAATGGCAATGTGCATGCTCTCTCTTTGTATACATCTGTTGTGTATTTATATATGTGCACAGAAAATCATACGTACATTATATATGCACATATATATATATATATATATATATACACACACACACACACACACACACACACACACACACACACACACACACACACACACACACACAGAGTGTGTGTTTTGATGCTCATTTATAAATGTATATTCATTTTCAGATGCAATAACTGTAAAAAATTTATTCTAACATCAACAGTATCAAGCAGTACTGACAAATCTTCGTTTCAGGATGTAGATATTTACATCAGATATTTTCATCTACATCCTAAAAAACATCACATCCTACGCAAGTCAAACCCCCAACAACAAAATCCCAGCTCCATCTACATCTTATAAACACTGTGACAGCATTTACACTACTCTGTGGCACATCATGAATCTCCAGTCAAATCCACAATTCCAAAAGACATGTGCACATCTCAACCCTAGTTAAAGGAAAAACAAAAAAGGAAACTACTGAAAAATCCACACCTATAAAAATCCCCTAGATCCAAAATCGGACATTACTTAAAAAAATGAATATAATAAAGAAGGAATATAACCAAGCAACAGAAACGCATGCCACTGTTGGCCAAACAGACACAATTGTGAATATCTAAATATGATTTTAACTGGTCAAAAATATAAAACTAAAAGAAACGCATGTTCAAGTACAAGTATTATTTCAGTACTGTACTGAGGGTTGTCCAACACCACAAAACAGGACTTTTAACAATCCCATTACTAGAGTAGAAATCCATTCATGTGACAACCAATTCTTCAAACCTTTTAAACAAAGGTCTAGTCAATACACAATTTATTCAATAAACCTAATTAACATTTTCCAGTAAAAAAAATAATAAATAATCATTCAAGATAATGGAACAGGTGGGGGGATTGAGTTCACATGAGACATGAAATATCTGGTAATGCAACATTAGGGAAATGAGTTTCAAGATTCTTCACTCAACAAAATTAAGCACAATCTCCAATTCTTAGTCTTACAGCACTAGATAGTTGATGCATCTCATTCTACATGTTAAGGTACAAAGGAATAAGTGGGGCTCTGGTTTCTGGAGCACATGAAACAAACAGTAAAGATAACAGAACTGGTTTGGTGTCTCAGCACTTGTCATGAAAATAACTTCTTCGTAATGTTGCAATACCAGGTATTTCATGTATCATACTCCATTATACAGTAACATTTCTACATACAATATTGGAATTGTATTCACACACCACACAAATATGAACATTGTAAATCTATATTATATAAAATATACGTTAAATAAATATTAAAAAATTCGCGCCGAAAAAAGTACAGTTTTGTACCTACCATAAATGTAGATGTTCGAGGATCCACATTGCTGCAGTCCTAACTATTGGGTAGTCCGCTGTCCAGTCGGCCCGAATACCAAAGTATATGGCTGACGTCGGTCAGGGCGCATTAGACTGACGTCAGTACGTCAGGGTACTAATGCGCATGACCGACGTCATATCCTCAGTCTTTTCTTGCCCCAGATGTCAGAAGACCCTAAAAGATACGCCAAAACCAAAACTCCCAACAAACCTGCACCAAAATATATGTACAAAATATACAAAATTAGCAGAATATAACCTCACCTACACAACCACCCCTAAACACAGAGGGGAAGGAGGGAGGTAATTGGACTGCAGCAATGTGGATCCTCGAACATCTACATTTATGGTAGGTACAAAACTGTACTATGTTCTTCATTCCACATTGCTGCAGTCCTAACTATTGGGTAGAATCCCAAAGCAGAGGTAAGGGAGGCTGGCAAATCATAAGGAAGCAGGAACTGACAACATGCCTTGCAAAATAGCTGTGGCAAAACCAGCCCTAGACTTAGAGTAGAGAGGAAGGTGATAATGCTTAGAGAAAGTATGCACTGAACTCCAAGTAGCTGCCTCCAAAATATCCTTAGTTGCCACCCCCTCAGAAATGCTGTTGAAGTGGCAGTAGCCCTAGTGGAATGAGGCCTAATCCCAGCTGGAATCTCCTTGCCATGATGGGAATAACAAAATGTAATGCAACACCCAATCCATCTAGAAATAGTTTGTTTTGACACAGGCTTGCCCTGAGAACTCAAAGCAAAAGAAACAAACAACTGCTGAGACTGCCTAAAATCCTTAGTCCTGCTCAAATAATAACGCAATTGCCTGTGTACATCTAAAGTGTGCAAAATCTTTTCCCCTTTATTTTGGGGATCTGCATAAAAAGTAGGCAAATGAATAGTTTGGTTTAAAGCCACACTAGAAACCACCTTAGGCATAAAGGAAGGATTAGTACGTAAAGATACCCTATCCTTATGAAAAATCAAAAGGCTCCACTGCCATAAGGGCCTGCAACTCAGAAACCCTTCTTGCAGAAGTAATGGCCAACAAAAAAGCAGTCTTCCATGACAAGTATTTCAAGTCAGCAGTAGCCGCAGGCTCAAAAGGTTGTAGAGTAAGTTTCTCCAACACAAAATTGAGATCCCAAGCAGGAGTAGGAGCTCTATTGGGGTCTTATATTCTTTGCCCCTCTAAGAAATTGCTTGAACAAAGGATGAGAAAACAATGGTGGGTCACAATCATAGTGAGCTGAAATTGCTGCAGCATGAATCTTAATGGAAGAGAAAGACAAACCTTTGTCCAATAACTCAGTAAGATATTGAAGAGCCACACTCAGATTTGGCTCGAAATCTCCAAATTGTTTGCTGCACTCCAAAATAAAAATCTCTTCCATTTTTCTCGTACACTTTCCTTGTACTAGGTCTCCTGGCTTCCATAATCACATTTAAAACTTGTTGAGGAAGTTGAGACCTGCTGTCTTTCAAAACAGAATATGCCAGGCTGTTAGATGAAGAGAGTGAAGCTTGACATTGAGCAGGTGACCGTCTCTCTGAGACAACAGGTGTGGAATCAAGGGTAAAGGCCATGGAGGCTTCTTTACCAGACTCCTCAGTAACGGGTACCAGTGCTGCCGAGGCCAATCTGGAGCTATTAAAATCATCCTTGGCTTGTCTTGTCTGACCTTTAGAAGCACCTTTGGAAGAAGAGGCAGAGGTGGAAACGCATACACATGAAGATTTTTCCAACTGAAAGAAAGAGCATCCACTTTCCAAGCTGTGTGATGAAACCTCTTTGTGCAAAACTTTGGCAGCTGGTGATTTAGTGGAGAAGCGAACAGATCTATGTCTGGAGTTCCCCAGGACACTGTCAACGTTTGAAATACATGAAGATCCAGTTTCCACTCGTGGGGATCCATGATTTGTCTGCTTAACACATCTGCTAAGGAGTCCTGTGCTGCCGGCAGAAACCTTGCCTGAAGAGTTAGTTGCAAGCTGGCGCAGTCTCCCATAAAATCATTGCTTGCCTGCACAATGGGTAAGAATGTGTTCCCCTTGTTTGTTGATGTACCACATGACAGTTGTGTTGTCTGTTAGAATCAACACCTGCCCTGGAAGAAGTAACTCCTTGAAAGCCATTAATGCAAACTGGACTGCTAACATCTCCTTCATGTTGATATGTAGATGCTGTAGTCTGGCAGGCCACTTGTCTTGTATCCACTTTCCATTTAGATGAGCTCCCCAAGCAATGTCTGAGGCATCTGTCGTTAGAATCTGACTCGCCTCTGGCCGGGTCACAGAGAGTCCCTTGTTTAGGTGACATTCCTGAGCCCACCACAAAAATTCCTTTTGAATGCAAGGTATTATTTGAATGACAGTGTCCAAATCCTGGCAGTGCTGTGTCCATACATTTTTGAGATACCATTGTAGCTTCCTCATATGCAGTTTGGCATTGGGAAGCACCAGAATACAAGATGCCATGAACCCTAAGGCTTGAAGGACTGTCCTTGCAGTCAGCCCGGACTGAAGAGATAGTTGATGGAAGTAACTGGAAAGATTCTTTTGTTTGTCCGGGGTTAAAAAGGCCATCTGGGCTGCTGTATTCAGTCTCACACCCAGAAAGCACATGTCTTGAGAGGGTACTAGACTGGACTTTATTTCGTTCACAGAATACCCTAGGCATCTTAGCACTGCTATGACATATTCCAAATGCTGTAGAAGGTCTTCCTTTTCTTGAGCCAGAATCAGGCAATCGTCCAAGTAAGGATAGATTTGAATTCCTTTTAGTCTGAAGAAAGCTATCACTGGAGCCAGAACCTTTGTGAATACTCTGGGCGCAGTAGATAAGCCAAAGGGCAATGCAGAGAACTGATAATGAGAATTTCCTGCTCGAAAACGCAGATACTTTCTGCAACTTAGTCTTATAGGCACATGAAGGTAAGCTTCCTTGAGATCTAAAGTTACCATCCAGTGATCTTTGCCCAGCAGAGGTAAAAGCTGTTGTAACGTCAACATTTTGAACTTGGGAATGTCCAGATAAGTGTTGAGGATAGATAAATCCAAAATTGGTCTCCACGTGTTCCCCTTCTTTGGTACTAGGAACAGGCGAGAATAAAATCCTAGGCCCCTTTCTGGCATAGGAACCGGCTGAATGGCCCCTATTTGGAGTAACAGAGAAATTTGCTTGTGAGCCTCTTGTCTTTGTAGAGGAGGAATGTCTGGCATGCCTTTGAAAGGAGGCAAGGTATGGAAATAAAACCTGTAACCGTGGTGAATGATATCCAGAACCCATCTGTCTTGGGTAATTAAATCCCAATTTTCTTTGAAAAGAGACAGTCTTCCTCCCAACGGTGCTGCCAGGCGAGAATGAACTGGCAGCTGAAAAGGCAGGTCATTGGGTCTGCTTTACGAAAGGACTGACCCCTGCCCTCACCAGAAGTCTGAGCAGGGGAACTCCCTGTCCTAGGCCTAAAAGAACCCTGAGCTCTGCCCCTACCACGTCTAGACCTACCCCTAGACTGGGAATCATAAGCAGGATAAGTCCATCCCTTAGCAGGCCAATTTCTACTAAACTTGGAGGCTGCACCTGCAAAAATCTTTAACAGTTTGCATAGACTTAGCCTTGTCCTCCATTTTCTTCAAAACTGCTTCTACAGGCGAACCAAACAACACATCAGATTGCAAAGGAGCATCCAAAATCCGTGTCTTAACATGCTCAGCTAAATTCTGATCTCTCAACCAGGCGTGCCTACGAAGAACAGAACCAGTGGCAGCCACCCTGGAGGAGGCCTGCACAGCATCAAAACCACATTGCAAGGAATGTTTACCCACCTGTTCAGACACATGAACTAAATCCTGCAACTCTTTACACTCAATACCTTCCGCCAAAGCATCCACCTTAGATCTCAACTGTGAAAGAAGATAATTCTGATATTTCAACATGTGAAACTGACAATTCAAGCCCTCATGGCTAAAGTGGAAGAAGTATACACTTTCTTTCCCCATCTATCCAAAGCCCTTGCCTCTTTATCAGGAGGGACAGGATTTTTAACAACTGAGGCCTTCACACCTTTGGGCCCCTGAGAGACAGTTTCGGGTCTGCCCTAGGACTCTTAAAAGATACTGATGAGCTTCAGGCACCCTATAATACCTATCCGGTTTAACTGGGGCAGGAGGCAAAGAATCAGGATTCAGGAAGCCTCTGCAAAACATCTTCCACCACATTCAAAACAGGAGGTATAGCTAAAGGCCTATGCTGGGGTAAAACAAGAATTCCCTAAGCCTTTTCCTGGAATCAGAGAAATCTTGACCTTCCCATTTAAAATGCTCCCTCATGGAATGCAGAGTCTCTGAAAATGAAAAATCCTCAGGAGGAGAAGCTGAAGGAGTAGAATCATCCACATCAGAATCAGAATAAGGAGGGAACTCCTGCAAGTCTTCAGCCGAAGACTCAGAAGCCTCCGAGCATTGCTCAAAACTCTCAAACTCAGGTTCCACCCTAGGCCTCTTATCAGGAGGGGGCATAGAACCCCTTATCATAGTAATCAAATCCTCTGCCATTTTAAGCATATGTTTCTTAGGCAAAGACCCTGAAGCACTAGGAGAAACCCCCACTGAAGCAAAACTTGGCCTGCCCCTCAAAGAAGCCTTGGAAACAGAAGGGGAGGCTCTAACCACCTTAGGAAGAGAGGGAAGAACAGCCACCTGAGAAGCCCCCTCAGCCTGGCCTACTTCCTGAGAGGAAACATCCTGTAACAGTAAAGTCTCTCCCTGAGACTCCAAAGAAACACCTGG
Source organism: Protopterus annectens (assembly GCF_019279795.1). NCBI lineage: Eukaryota > Metazoa > Chordata > Ceratodontiformes > Protopteridae > Protopterus > Protopterus annectens. The sequence goes on along the minus strand of NC_056735.1, from coordinate 751,047,339 downwards.
CAAAATCTCCGGCTCCACTGAGCCCTCTAAAGAACCGACGTCTGGGACTGTCGGTTCTTCCACTCTAGGCTTTGCTGTTTTGTCCTTGCGTTTTTAGCCGAAGCAGGCGTCGGAGCATCCGACGGCATTTTATAGTTACAACGCTTCCCAAACACTAACCTGGCACAGTCTAACCTTCTCTTAATAGTGCGTTTGTTAAATCTAGCACAAGAGCGGCATCCAACAACGTCGTGCTCAGGCCCTAAACAAGGTATACACAAAGTATGGTAATCCCTATGAGGTATCTGTTTCCCACAAGAAATACAGTTATTCACTTTTTCTGACATCCGGTTAAATACTGAGGCAAGAATAAACAAAATATTCCCAACGGGTACTTAGCCAACTTTGATTCGGTCTGAAACTCTGGCTTCAGAAACTTTCAGAACGCCAACCTGCACTCGCAAAATTGCTTCTGCATCGGACCATGCGGCAAAAAAGACTGAGGATATGACGTCGGTCATGCGCATTAGTACCCTGACGTACTGACGTCAGTCTAATGCGCCCTGACCGACGTCAGCCATATACTTTGGTATTCGGGCCGACTGGACAGCGGACTACCCAATAGTTAGGACTGCAGCAATGTGGAATGAAGAACATCATTGACCGTCAACTAAAAACACTGACAAGTTCGACAGTTGTTGTGTCTTTCGGCTTTTCCAGGTTAGGGGTCGCCACAGCGGAACTCTGGTCCGCTAATGACTGGTAGTTAATTTTTACGTGCTGAGTTACCAGCCCTGACGCACAACCTTCAACGAAGGTATGCCCATTCACGCATGTCTCCACGCAGAAGACGCTCTAGCTGAGAATCAAACCGGACAGAGTCTTACTGTGAGGCGACAGCGCTACTGCAGCACCACCACCGCGGTTTCGACAGTAATGGAGCAATAAAAACTGATTGTGTGCGTGTGTGTGTGTGTGTATACACACATGTGCCCTTGGCACCTCCCACTCGGTATGAATATAGATGAACTCCAAGAATATTCAACAGTTGGGGGGGGGGTTCCCTTACTTCACTGCACCATAGCTAGGCAAAACAATGTCAGCACAGATTTCATATAGTCCTACAGTCCGTCCATGGATGGAAAACACTTAATACCTAACCTCAAGAGCACCTACTGCCTTCTAGGAGGGCAAAACGAGTCAGGCCCTGAATAAACTGATGGCAATGAATCCAAAACAAGAGAGTCACCTAACATGCTGCAAGGAGTATCACTTTGCTTTACATGTAATCAAGGATTACTCCAGAGATGACAGAGACTTGAGTAAAAAATATCTGTCTCTCCAGAGTGTCTTACTTGTTGGAGACTCAAGTCATTATGTTTAAATGTCTGTGCAGCCATGTGTTTTGTGATGTGGGAAACCAAGAAGGGCTCCTTAACAGTAGGGAGGGCTACGCATATACCACCAAGCAGAAATCTATACATGACAGAGCTTCAAGCCAGTCTTGGTAGCTAACCGTCCTTAGTCCAGTGATCTTTTTAGCCAAGAACCCCTGGCGGTCTTTCTAGATGTGTGATGTACCTAAGTAACACATACAAAAAGCAGCATTATATTCTAATAATTGGACTGATCAGCACATTGCATAGAAGAATGACAACTTCTTTTAACCTAGATACTTTTAGTTATTTTGGAAACGGCACAATAGTGTAGTGGTTAGAATTGTTGCCTCACAGCAACAGGTTCTCCAGCTCGATTTTCGGCTGGGGTGCCTTCAGTGCGGAGTCTGCATGTCTTCTCTGCATTTGCATGGGTCTCGCCAGGTGCACCAGTTTCCTCCCACATTCTAAAGACATGCAGTAGGTGGACTGGACACTCTAAATTGGCCCTAGGTGGTGTGAGTATGTGCGTGTGAGTGTATGTGATGCACCCTCTAAGGAGGGATGGGCCTTGGACTAGCAACCTCAGCCCGTAAAACCCGTATCTGCTACAGAAATGAGTACTGAAAGGTGCTCTTTGCCCAGTGTACCACATGGCGCGTAAACAGGAAAGAAAGAAAGAAAGAAGGAAGGAAAGAAAGCGAGAGAGAGAGACAGAGTTACTTTGGGGTAGACAGAAGAATTTCACTACTGCTGTCACTTTGTAGGCTCTATGAAGGTAATGAGATCAACATAAAAGTTAAAAGGAACAGACCCTCTGATCGTCTTCAGTTTCACTGTGACCTACCAAAGGAATACACTATCAAATGTAATTTTTTGATGGCTTGCAATGTGACAAAGTGCAGGTCTCTACTGACACCGACACATCTCCTTCCCTGTTCTCAACAAGGATACAATCAACTAGTAATAGCTTCAGTTACTATTACAACTTCCTATTGGCTAAAGAAAATTATTAAAGGTTTGTTCAATGAACCAGCTATGGAAAAGAATGGTTTACTAATAGTATTCCATTAACAGCCTCTTATCACTACTGAATACACTACCTATCTTCTTGTCTTATATGGATTCCTTACAGTGTTCTATGACATCTAGATAGAGGTGGTAATGGCTTGTCTCCATTACAGAGGCTCCAACTACACGGTTGATAATTCTTTTTAAGCTGCTGAAAAAACTGGTGCACAACTGCTATCGTTTATCTCCAATGACTCTCTGCTACCAGAATCTCATTGTACTTTCAATCTTAGCTGTTGCACAGACACATTCTTAGCCAAGACCTCCAAAACTACCCTTTTGAAACACAGATAAGGATTGTTACACTGGTTCCCCATTTCTTAAAACTCTAATGCCTTCATAACTGTCAAATGCAACATTCTTAATGAAAAGGTCTGCAACATAAGAGACATTTCTACTCCTTCCCTTGAATCAAGGGCTACTTAAACATGGTTCAAGTGGGAAACAAAACTCTTGAAGCAGACACGCTATCATGCAAACAGAGTAATATGGGTGCACAAATCTAGTAACTCTTGCTACATCCCCATACATTTTATTTTTATGTACTTATTAAGTCAGCCTATAAAATTGTAGGGTTTACCTTCATTATCCAGAATCACATGCTCTCCAGTAATATAATCCTATGGTCGACATACTTCTGTGAAAAGTCGGAATGCCAAATTCTGGTATACCCGACAAACACTGAATCTCGACACTCCCTATCGCTCTGGACCTAGGGACAAGAAGGGTGCAAGACTGGTCAATTGGGTAAGTCAGTGTTTGGGAATCCATCGTTCAAGATGTAGGATATCGCTCAGTACACTCGAGTGCTTATGATTCTGGATAATGATGGTAAACCAAACTGTAGTAATTTTGGTGAATTAGCTTTGCATTATTCCTATCTTACTTAATGTGGGTTTGTTTTGCATATTACTGCTATGGTAAATCAAGCTACACCTACTCAGGCAGGCTGCATGTGTGTCTTGACATTACCCAGGATCAGTGCTAAAAATGACTGATTACAGATCACTGTACTTAGATGGCCAACACACAACTACGTGAAACTAAACAGAAACAAGCTATGCTAAGATGAATAAAAAATCCACTTAAATCACAAAATAGCCTGCATGGTAAAATATTGGAAAAAGCTTTTCATTCTAAAACAGAAAAAAAAAATATGAACGTACCAAACTAATTTCTCTGGCATTAAGCCTCTTCAACGGACTGAAAAATTCTTCCAGAAAATATAAAACAGCTCCTACAATACAGAGAAAAAGCAAAAGAAATGCTAAATCATATATATTTTTTTTTACTAAGGTGGGAATCAATAAGTTCTTAAACATTTGACAAATTCTGAACAATCAAAGATACATACTACATAGGTTGCAAGTCCACATTAATGACTGGTTACAAGTCAGAAAAATGCAACACTTAACAAGCAATATACTTAAACTATGCAAAATTTTACATGTCTGAAAGGGACATCAGAATATAAACATTTACAAATAATTTAAATAATAACAGACCCTCAGATCTTCTAGTCAGACAATAACAGACAAAGTAGTACTGAAAACTTCCTCCTTTTGTGTAAAAACTGCCACTGCTAAAAATACTATCAGATAATGACAAAACTTTATGTTCCAATCAGCTATACACAGAATATTCAACCTTGGTGGAAAATGGGGCCAAGACGCTGAACAGGGCACCAGCTGAAGATTATTTCGTCATTAGTGGAAGCAACAAATGCTCACACGGGAAAGGACAAATATGCCCGAAAGGTCATACATAGGAGGAATGATCTTCTGGATTAGAACCAAGTGATCCCTTACTGACATTCTATGCAAACTGTGGACGTTCCAAAAGTAAAATGTTGTTCAAAACACAAGGAAGCAAAAAGTACATGCCAAACATGAACTAAGGATTACTAAGCTGAACACAGGTTCAATAAAAGTATGCAGCTTGGCAGTGGATGACACAATGGTGAGGAGGACACTGAACACCACGCATACCAGAGACAAGGTATATGGGAATGCAACAAAGCCACTTGGTTTGGAATCCAGAGTTCACTATTCAGGGAGAGGACAGACTAGAAATGCTGTCAAACTCTGGTGAGGAAAAAGTACTCTGAATAAAGTGAGGGATGTTTATTTCTGACCATCCCTTGCTGACCAGATTAGTCCCTACTAAGCTAGTGGTTCAGGGGAGACTGAGGTGGTACTTGTACAGGGTTGCCAGATTTCTGACTGTCCATTTAGGGACAAAGTGAAGACAAAAACAAAAAAACAAACAAAAAAAAAACAAAATAAAAAAAAAAAGTCTTCCACACTAGGCCTTTAATACGGAAATACAGAACATCAGAGTTCCGCATTAAACAAAAGTAGCTCTGTTTTGCGATTTTTTGATTGGCCCGTATACCAGTATACGGGCTAATCAAAAATCGCTAAACACGGAGCTACTTCTGTTTAATGCGGAACTGCAATGTTCCGTATTAAACACAAGAAGGTCCGTGTTTAGCGATTTTTGATTGGCCCGTATGCCGGTATACGGGCCAATCAAACAATGCAGAGGCTGCCCGGGATTTAAACTGGCAGTGCGGGACTCGGGATCAGGCTGCTGATCTCGGGACAGTCTCACCCAAATAGGGACGTCTGGCAACCCTGTACTTATACTACCACAGAAAATTTGGTCTGGATAATGGGGAACTTCCTCTTCTTTCTCAATATGTGTCAAGGGATCTTTTATCTCTACCAGAGCTACTACCAACTCAAACAGATGGGACCTTGGTTTAACACCTTATCTAAAGGCCAACACACTCAGGAGTGCACCACCCCATGCTGTTCGGTAGTGTTAGCAAACCAATCAGCTGGAGATGAGTGCACAATCTGGTGATGTCATCAGAATGACAGAGATCCATGGAGTCGGACTAAAGTGGAAAGACAAGACAGCATTGATCATTTCAGCCTGTGCCTCAAGACTGTGTATTCAGGTAGCAAGGTGCAGGACCTACTAAATAAAGGAGGACAGCATGAGTTGGTGTTAATAACAGGGGACCTAAATGCTCATATTGGGTCAGACAGAACAGAATATGAGGACTGCCTGTGTCCACAAATGAGGCAGCAGGAATACGTGACAGGCCACTCTAGACTTGTGTGACAAACAACTTGGTGATGGCGAAGATAAGGTTCATCAAGACAGACAGTAACAAGATTACTTGCAAGAGTGGTCAGCAATTAGGTGGCCTCTATCCTAATAAGGAAAGAGCACTAGAAGACTGTAAATTCATCTCTAGAGAAACAGTTGGGCAACATAAAACACTGGTGGCCACAATCAGGTGAAAGAAGTAAATCAGAAAAGGATCTAAGGTGATCAGAAACTAGGCTGAAGATGTGGAAGTTTACTGGAACAAAAACAGAAGAATTCAAGGAAATACGCAAGGCTCTAGCACCTTAGTAAAAGAAGGAAACAGAGTCAAACAGCAGCAGCATCTCAAAACAGCATGTGTGAAGACTATAAAATAGATATGCAGCCAAGCCAGACTTGGGATTAAGGTACATAAGGAAAACTGATCACTGAATGCTAAAGACTAAAAGGTTATCAAAAGAAAGGAGTGCAGGAAAAAATGGGAGACAGAAAAGAAAAACCAGGATAAGAAAGAACACTGGTTGGCTTATGAAGAGGTGAAGACAGAAGCTGCAATAGCAAAGAGTGTGGCATCAGAGGTACTATCAGCTTCTGGAAAGTTGCTCTGCAGATCAGGCTGCAAGGCAAAAAGAGAAAGATGACAGTCGGACGCTATTCATAAAAAAAGGATGGCAACAGCAACCTGCTCACTAGTCTACAAGACATCAAAGACAGATGGAAAGAGTACTTCTGTCAGCTTCTGACTGAAGAAAGCCCCACACATGTTGTATAGCCCCATACATGGACTATGATAAAAGAGGAAGAAAAGCCCACCCAAGAATAAGTAAGAAAAGCACTAAGGAAAATTAAGTCAGTGAAAAGCAGATATGATCAATATGTCGGGCGAGTTAAGAGAAATGGATTCTGAGGACACTCATAGCCGTGTGGAGAGAAAAAGGCATATCCCTTGATGAATGGAGAATACACGATTTTAGTGCCAATGTACAACTAAGGGGGACATTCAAAACTGTGGGCAGTATAGATGTATCAAGCTGAATGGTATGTTCCCATCAACTTGTTTGCTAATTTAGACCATTAATATGGAAAGCATACCTTGTGTACCTTATTTCCTGTCACACTGTAAGAAAGCGCTGGAGAATTTGACTGATGAGCAGAATGCAGCACAACTGACCTAATGTTCGCAGTAAGACAGGGGAAAAGCTACAGATGAAGAAAGAGAGACCAATCAAACATTCCTTGACTCAGAAAAAGCACACCACTAGGCTAAGAAAGTGGATTTGGACAGTCCTGGGATTTTTTTTTTGTCCCAGAAACATTGGTAGAACTACTACAGGTTATGTACAAGAAATGTACAGTTGTGTACACTTCAAAAAAAGACTGGAACTTGGAGAAATCTCTTTATAAAAATACAAATAACGATACAGCAAAGCTTTCAGGCATAAAACCCTTCCTCAGTGCATTACAAACCTTCAATGGAAGACATGTTGAATAAATAAGGGTCTAATAGTCATGTGACCAGCAGCCCATTAGTCACGTGACCTACACAAATATATATCATTATACATTAAAGCTTATACATTTTAGATAACATAAAATAAATATATTAATTAATAAAATGTTACTATAACTTAGTTTGCTGTAAATGTTTTAATGTAACCATGTCATTAAGTCCTGGGAAATGATCTGCTTCTAGTCTAACTATCCATTGGTACTCCTTTAGTTCAAGTATGTTGTTGATATCCCCACCTCGAGCTCCAAGATTTTTTACACTATCTAAATAGTACTACTACATTCTTAAAATTTAAAATGGAAAGCTCCTATGAAAATATAGTTTTTCTGGACCTATTATTGTATAAAAAGGAAGATTCTTTACATACCACCATACATCAGAAAGAAGTACATTCAGGAAGATATTTACACTTTGAGAGTATGCATGCACCACATGTGTTTAGAAGTATAGTAACATCACAACTCAGTAGAGTTAGTAAACTAAACACAGAAGACACAAATTTTATTAAGCAGCTAGAAGATATGTCCAAAGAACTGACAATAAGTGGTTACTCTAGCAGTCTCTTATCTGAGGTTAAAAACAGAATTATAGTAGATAGAAACACCACATTAAGACCAATTTATACATATGGGAACCTAACAGCAACTAGAGGTAATGATACAAAAATTAGATTTATTACTTCATATAACGCAAAAACAAATTCAGTTAAGAATATTATACAAAAAAACTGGCTAATATTAATGGCTTGCACAAATGTTAAGAAGGTGGTAGGAGACAGACCCTATTTCTCCTTCAGGAACATGAATACTCTCAAACAAAAATTATGCTATAAAGATATGGTTTTTAATTCTTTTTCTAAAATTGAGAAACCAGGTACATACAAATGTTTTAATTGTTCATGTTGTCCTGAAATTATAGATGGTAACATTCACCAGTTCATACACCCCATAACAAATAGATACTACAATTTCAATATAAAAGCTACTTGTAACACTACATCAATAGTATACGTGGCTACTTGCACACAATGTACTTCATTTTATATAGGAAAAACTGTGAGAAGGCTTAAAGATAGAATAATTGAACATAGATCGGAAATAAAAAGAGCAGTAACTACAAATGCACTATATAAACACATAAAGGAACAGGGTAATCAACACAGTTTTTCCTTTAGAGTTATTTGTATTGTTGAAAAAACACCACGAGGTGGGGATATCAACAACATACTTGAACTAAAGGAGTACCAATGGATAGTTAGACTAGAAGCAGATCATTTCCCAGGACTTAATGACATGGCTACATTAAAACCAGTTTTAAAACATTTACAGCAAACTAAGTTATAGTAACATTTTATTAATTAATATATTTATTTTATGTTATCTAAAATGTATAAGCTTTAATGTATAATGATATATATTTGTGTAGGTCACGTGACTAATGGGCTGCTGGTCACATGACTATTAGACCCTTATTTATTCAACATGTCTTCCATTGAAGGTTTGTAATGCACTGAGGAAGGGTTTTATGCCTGAAAGCTTTGCTGTATCGTTATTTGTATTTTTATAAAGAGATTTCTCCAAGTTCCAGTCTTTTTTTGAACAGTATCTCTTTTTGGTCACGTTTTATCTCCAGTTGTGTACACTTACCATAAATGTAGATGTTAGGAGTGTATTCACTGTTGCAGTCATCACATTTGGGTTATCTGCCTGCAGGTAGCACTCAGCCGGCCTGAATACCAGAGTCTTGGATTCCTGCATCGGATGCAGTCTCTTCTTCCATGACGTCAGGGGTATAAAACATGAAGCTGACGCCATTATATCAGTTTTTCTTGCCCCAGATGTCAGGTGCCCCCACAATGGGAAGCAATTATATGTTGTGGTACACCTCCATCAAAAAGCAAATACACCAGAAAAAGTACAGTTTTGTACCTACCATAAATGTAGATATTCGAGTGTACACCCTGCTGCAGTCATCACACTTGGGTTATCCTGTCGTCAGGCAGTCCAGCAGTCGGACGGAATTAAGCCTTGGTCCGGCGTCGGTTGCTGTCACTTCTTCCCTGACATCAGTGCGCCAGGGGTATATATAATGTATCAGACGCCATTTTCTTCAGTTTTTCTTGCCCCAGATGTCAGGTGCCCCCAAAAAGGTGGTCAGTGATTAGTACCAAATTAAGTAAATTTTGCACAAACACAAAATCCCTCCAGCTATAAGCAAATACATCAGGAAGGTATTGTAGAGATTTAGCCAGTTAGATCAGAGGGGATGGAGGGAGGGTAACCTGGAATGCAGCAGGGTGTACACTCGAACATCTACATTTATGGTAGGTACAAAACTGTACTATGTTCATCGTGTTACCCTGCTGCGGTCATCACACTTGGGTAGAATCCCAAAGCTAAGGATGGGTGGAGGAGTCCTAGATGGTTAGAGGAGGCTAGAAGGGCCTGCAGAACTGCAGTGGCGAGGCCCGCCCTAGTCTTAGAGTGAAGTGGTAAGTGATAGTGTTTGGTAAAGGTGTGTACTGAACTCCAAGTTGCAGCTTCCAAAATCTCATTGGTTGGAACCCCCCTGAGGAAGGCTGTAGACGTAGCTGTTGCCCTGGTAGAGTGGGGCCTAATGGTAGCAGGAACTGGTTTTCCATGATGGGTATAGCAAAAACGAATGCAATGTCCTATCCATTTGGAAATGGTTTGTTTTGATATAGCCTTCCCTTGTGAAGCTGTAGCAAAGGATACAAAGAGCTAGTCAGATTTTCTGAAAGCCTTAGTTTTATCCAAGTAGTAACGAAGTTGCCTGTGAATATCCAAGGAATGCAGGAGTCTTTCTTTTTTGTTCTGTGGATTTGGGAAGAAGGTGGGTAAGTGGATGGTTTGACTTAAAGCCCCACTGGAAACCACCTTAGGCATGAAGGAAGGATTAGTTCGTAGAGAAAGTCTTGATGGAAAATGAGGAAAGGTTCCACTGCCATTGGTGCCTGCAGCTCTGAGACTCTTCTAGCTGAAGTTATTGCTAGCAGCAGGGCAGTCTTCCACGATAGGAACTGTAGATCTGCAGAGAAAGCTGGTTCAAAGGGAGGCAGCGTAAGTTTTTCCAGAACAAAATTGAGGTTCCATGTCGGTGTAGGTGCTCTCCTGGGGGGCCTAATGTTTTTTGCCCCTCTGAGGAACTGCCTTAGAAGTGGATGTGAAAATAAGGGTGGATCCGTGTTGTAGTGGGCTGAAATAGCTGATGCATGGATTTTAATGGAAGAAAAAGAAAGTCCTTTGTGCAACATCTCAGTTAAATACTGTAGAATGTGAGGCATGTGAGGCTGAATTGTGTTTTGGCCTTTAGCTTGGTTCCAGGCACAAAACCTGTTCCATTTGTCCGAATAAGCCTTCCTGGTGCTTGGCCTCCTAGCTTCCAGAATAACATCCATAACTGCTTGGAAAAGAGGAGCTGGCTGGATGCTTAGGTGACGTGCCATGCAGCAAGATTTAAGGTTTTGAGCTGGCTGTGAAGAATCTGATTGTTTTGCTGTGTGAGCAAATGGGTAATTTGTGGTAAAATCCAAGGTGGGCCCTGGGCCATATTCCTCAGTAGTGGGTACCAGTGCTGGCGTGGCCAGTCTGGAGCTATGAGTATCAGTCGTGGTCTCTCCTTTCTGACTTTCAGAAGCACCTTTGTGAGGAGAGGCAATGGAGGGAAGGCATATACTGTCAGGTTTTTCCAACTGAATGAGAGTGCGTCCACTTTCCAAGCTTGATGGTGAAGTGTCTTTGTACAAAATTTTGTTAATTGATAGTTTTGAGGACTGGCAAACTATCTGGAAGGCCCCATTTTTGAGTTATCATTGCAAATACTTGTGGATCCAGTTTCCACTCGTGGGGATCCATGATGTTTCTGCTGAGATAGTCTGCCAATGTGTTCTTCTTTCCTGGCAGGAATTGAGCTTTCAACTGAACTTGGTAAGCCAGAGCTGTGTTGCACAAGGTCATTGCTTACCTGCATAGAGGGTAGGAGTGTGAACCCCCTTGTTTCTTTATGTACCAGATTACTGTGGTGTTGTCTGTCCTTATTGTAAGTTGTCCTGGATGTAATAGATTCTTGAAGGCTGTCAGAGCATTCTGTACAGCTAGCATCTCTTTTTGATTGATGTGCAGATTCCTTTGATCTGCGGTCCATACGCCTTGAACGCACTGTCTTGCCATGTGTGCCCCCCAGGCGTAGTCTGATGCATCTGTTGTCAGTTTGCCTGGCTGGGGGCAAGGTGAAATGCTGACCCTTGTTGAGGTGACATGCCTGTGACCACCATAGAAACTCCAGTTGTAGGCAGGGAATGAGAGATATCATTGTGTCCAAGCTGTGGCTGTGTTGAGACCATATGCTTTTTAGGTACCACTGTAATTTCCTCATATGCAGCTTTGCAAATGGTATTAGCAGTATGCAAGATGCCATGAAGCCCAAGGCCTGCAGAATTTTTCTTGCAGGTAGTTTGGTCTTTGTTGCCATTGTTTTGAAACATTGAGTCAGTTGTAGTTGTTTGACTGGCATCAGGTAAGCCTTCTGGGCAGTTGTATTCAAGCTGGTACCCACGAATGTCATATTTTGGGAGGGTACTACATTTGATTTCTTTTCGTTTACTGTGTACCCCAGGCAACTTAGAAGATGTTTTACAAAAGCCAGATGTTGTAAGAGGATGTCCTTGCTTTCTGCTTGGATGAGGCAGTCGTCCAGGTATGGGTATATTTGAATTCCTCTTTGTCTGCAGTATGCAATTACTGGTGCCAGGCATTTTGTGAACACCCTGGGCGCAGTACATAAGCCAAAGGGCAGTGCAGAGAATTGGTAATGGGTTGAACCTGCAATGAAACGGAGGTATCTTCTGCAACTTTGTCTGATAGGGACATGCAGGTATGCCTCCTTGAGGTCCAACGTTACTAGCCATGCTTCCTTGCCCAACATGGGAAGAAGCTGCTGTAGTGTTAGCATCTTGAATTTGGGTACTTGTAAGAAGGTGTTTAGAATTATAAGGTCCAGAATTGGTCTCCAGGCATTGTCCTTTCTGGGAACTAGAAAGAGTCTTAAAATCCTTGGCCTTGCTCTCGAATACGTACCAGTTAAATGGCTCATTGTCCATGAGAGCTGTAATTTGTTTTTGTGCCTCTGCCCATTGATTTTGTGGCAGGTTTGGCATTCCTCTTTTCATTGGCAAGGTGGGAAAATGGAATCTGTATCCTCGTGAAATTATGTCTAGGACCCATTTGCCCTTTGTGACAATGTACCAGTTGTCTGAAAAAAGTGCGAGTTTTCCTCCCAAGGGGGCTGCCAAGAGAGTGTTGCTTGGCCAGATGAGGTGCAAGTCATTGAGTTTGCCTTCTGGTGCTGGAATCACGGCCTTAAACTGAATGCCAAGAAATGTATAGTCATCCCCTTTGGGAAAAACAAAATACCCACAAATTATCACATAAACAATAACCCACTGAGTACCGAAAAAGTAATCAGAGACCTGGGGACCCAAGTTGATAGTGACCTCTCATTTGACACCCACATTGCCAAAGTGCTTAGGAAGACTTTCTACCTTGCCCACCTTATCATGAAGGGGTTCACATCCAGGTCAAAGGAGGTTATCGTGCCCCTGTACTCCTCCCTTATCAGGCCCATGATTGAGTACAATGCCCCATTTGGTATGTACCTCACCCGGCACTTACAACAGCTGAAGAGACCCCAGACGTACCTCACCAAGAGGATCAAGTGTTTCCAACATAGGTCATATGCTGCCAGGCTAAAGAAACTCCAGCTCTATTCAGTAGCATACCGCCTGCTCAGAGGTGATCTGTGCCTGACATACAAGGCCATGTCCAACCAGGAATTGATGGACATGCTCCACCTCAAAAAATCAAAATCCATAAGAACCACGAGAGCCAAAGATTTAAACCGCAGTACAAACATGAACAGAACATGCTGGAGGGACAGATTCATAACTCAGAGGCTTCCCATACTCTGGAACAAAATCCCTGTCCATGTTAGGCAGAGCCCCTCACTGACTCTGTTCAAGAGAAATCTTGACGAGTGGATGGGAGATTGTAGGTTTACCCCGGGGGTCACCCCTGTATCGTTACTTAACAGAGGCACAGTAAACTAATTTTAATAAGTAAGGGGGACTTCAATGTGTCACTACTAGACAAAGGCAAAGTATTCTAAATTTATTCTATACACCTTAGTACCACTACATGGGGTGGCGAAGGCCACATCTCTAGGGCTAGGCTTGCAAATGCCTCAGGGCAGATAGCCTAGTACTAAACTTTGAAACTATGGTAGTTTGGGACCTGTCTTCTCCTCCCTTCTGTGTTGCAGTACCCCACTGGTGAGGTTTGTACTGGGCTTGTGGTTGTCCTCTGCCACTTGGACGTCTGTATTTACCCCTCTGTGGTCTGTCAGTAGCTGGAAAGGACCAATTTTTTGTTGGCCAATTTCTGCTGAAGCGAGGGGGCTGTACCTGTAGGAAATCTTGGACTGTCTGCATAGATTTTGCCTTATCCTCCATTTTCTTTAAGATTACTTCTGCTTTAACACCAAAAAGAACATCCTGCTCTAAGGGAGCATCTAGAAGATTTGCTTTAACATGATCAGGCAGAGTTTGTTCCTTTAACCAAGCATGCCTACGTATAACAGTGTTTGCCCACCTGTTCAGTTGCATGCAACAGATAGTACAGTTTTGTACCTACCATAAATGTAGATGTCCGATAGGTATGCATCTGCAGTCCTTACATATGGGTTGTCCTGCCTCAGGCAGCCCTTCGGTTGGCCGGATTCCAAAGTCTGGGTCCGGCTGATGCTCCTTTCCCGACATCAGAGCCTGGGGTATAAAAGCGTCAGCCGGCCATCGTCCTCAGTTTTCTTGCCCCAGATGCCAGGTGCCCTCTAAAGAAGGCTAAATTTTGGAGAAATGAATAAATTCCAATCATGCACAGCAATATAAAACAAATACACCATAAAAGATAACCCCAGCTAGCTAAAATGAGGGATAGGTACCCAAAGTATACCACTGAGGGGTAGAAGGGAGGGAAAACCTGACTGCAGATGCATACCTATCGGACATCTACATTTATGGTAGGTACAAAACTGTACTATGTCCTTCAAGGATGCATCTGCAGTCCTTACATATGGGTAGAATACCATAGCCAAGCTGGGGGAGGTAGGATCTAAGAAAAGGATGGTGTAGCTAACATGCCCTGCAGGACTGCAGTAGCAAAGCCTGCTCGGGATCTGGAATATAAAGGCAAGTTGTAATGCTTGGAAAATGTATGCACAGAGCTCCATGTAGCAGCTTCTAAAATGTCCTTTGTAGCCACCCCTCTTAAGAAGGCTGTGGAGGTGGCTGTTGCTCTGGTGGAATGAGGTCTGATGTTAGCTGGCACAGCTTTTCCATGAAAAGAGTAACAGAATCGGATGCAATTTCCTATCCATTTTGAAATTGTTTGGTTTGGAAATAGCTTTTCCTTGTACACCAGCAGCATATGCTACAAACAGTTGGTCAGTTTTCCTGTAAGGCTTAGTCCTGTCCAAGTAGTAGCGCAACTGTCTGTGAATGTCCAGGGTATGCAGAAGTTTCTCTCCTTTATTTTGTGGGTCTGGAAAGAAAGTAGGCAGGTGGATAGCTTGGTTCAGTGAGACTCTGGATACCACCTTTGGCATGAATGTAGGATTGGTTCTCAAAGAGACTCTGTCCTTATGGAAAATGAGAAATGGTTGTACTGCCATGAGGGCCTGTAACTCAGATACTCTTCTTGCTGAGGTCATGGCCAGAAGGAAGGCAGTCTTCCAAGACAGGAATTGCAGTTCTGAAGATGCTGCTGGTTCAAAGGGAGGTAGAGTTAATTTTTCCAACATGAAGTTAAGGTCCCATGTAGGCACTGGTGGTCTCCTTGGAGGGTTGATGTTTTTTATCCCTCTTAGAAACTGCCTTAGCAGAGGATGAGAAAATACAGGTGGATCAGTGTTATACTCTGCTGAAATAGCTGAAGCATGAATTTTTATGGATGAATAAGAAAGGCCATTATGGAGCATTTCAGCCAAGTATTCAAGGATATGTGGAATGCTCATCCCTGCCGGATCCTGACCCTTCGCGGTGCACCAGGTTCGAAATCTTTTCCATTTTGCTGAATATGCCTTTCTTGTGGAAGGCCGTCGAGCTTCCATGATGATTTCCTTTACCCTCTTGGATAGTTTATCGTGGCGAGGAGTCAAGGTATTTTCCAGGCTGTCAGCTGCAAGGTTTTTAGACTGGAGTGTAGAGTTTTGTAATTGTGCTGTGTCAGAAGAAGTGGCCATTGTGGTAGAGGCCACGGTTTCGTGCGCGACATGCTCTTTAACAGTGGATACCAGTGTTGTCTTGGCCAGTCCAGAGCTATCAGAATCACCCTTGGTTGCTCTGTCCTGATATTCAGTAAGACCTTGGTCATTAACGGAAGAGGTGGGAATGCATATACTGTTAGAGCCTTCCAGCTGAAGGATAGGGCATCCACTTGTCCTTGTGCAGAATTTCTTCAGTTGATGGTTGTGGGGGGAGGCAAAAAGATCTATGTCCGGCCTTCCCCATGCTTGTGCTATCTGAAGAAAAATGTCTGGATGCAACATCCATTCGTGTGGATCCATGGTGTTTTTGCTTACGCTGTCCGCCAGTACATTGTCCTTTCCTGGTACGAACTGGGAATGCAGCTCTATATTGAGTTTTAGGGAAAGTTCCCAAAGATTCATTGCCAGCCTGCAAAGAGGGTAGGAATGGGTACCTCATTGCTTGTTTATGTACCACATAACTGTGGTATTGTCTGTCTTTATTAGCAGGTGACCTTGATGCAGGAAATGTTTCAAGGCCTCAATTGAATGTATCACTGCCAGCATTTCCTTTTGGTTGATGTGAAGGTGCAATTCCTTTTTTTTCCATTGGCCTTGAATACATTTGCCCTTCATGTGTGCTCCCCATCCATGGTCTGAGGCGTTCATTGTAATGGTTTGGCTGATATGAGGCTTGCTGAAAGGCAGACCCATGTTTGACTGGCTTGCTTGTGCCCACCACTGAAATTCTGTTTGGAGGCATGGAATGAGGGGGATCAAAGCTTCTAGGCGGTGACTGTGTTGAGACAAAAGACTCCTTCGGTACCATTGTAGTTTTCTCATATGCAATCTTGCTTGTGGAATCAGAAGAATGCAAGATGCCATGAAACCCAGGGCCTGCAGGATTTTCCTTGCAGTCAGCTGGGTTTGTGTTTTCAGATTTCTGAAGTAATCCGGTAATTGGTTTTGTTTTTCTTCTGTGAGAAAAGCCATTTGGGTGATTGTATCCAGCTTTGCACCCAGAAAAATTATTTGTTGGGATGGAACAAGTCTTGATTTCTGAATGTTGACTGTGTATCCCAAGGCCTGTAGTAGTCGGATGGCATAGTTCAAGTGTTTTACCAATGTTTGTTGGCTGTCCGCTTGTATAAGGCAGTCGTCCAGGTATGGGTATATTTGAATCCCCTGAAGTCTGCAATGTGCAATTACTGATGCCAGGCATTTCGTGAATACTCTGGGCAGTAGATAAGCCAAAGGGCAATGCTGAGAATTGATAATGCTCTGAACCTGCAAGAAATCTGAGGTGTCTTCTGCAACTTTGTCTGACAGGGACATGCAGGTATGCCTCCTTGAGGTCTAGAGTTACCAGCCAGGACCCCTTGCCCGGCATGGGAAGGAGTTGCTGTAAGGTCAGCATTTTGAATTTTGGTACGATGAGATAAGTATTCAGTGCGGACAAGTCCAGAATAGGCCTCCATTGCTTTTCTTTTCTTGGAACAAGGAATAGTCTGGAATAAAATCCTTGGCCTTGTTCTGTGTAAGGAACCTTTTCTATTGCCTTCATTTGTAGTAGTTTGGAGATTTGTTTGAAAGCCTCTGCCCTTTGATTTGGTGGCAGGTTTGGCATGCCTTGTCTTTTTGGTAATGTATGAAAATGGAATCTGTATCCTTTGTCTATTATTTGCAGTATCCATTTGTCCTTTGTAATACTGTGCCAATTTTCTGAGAATAGAGATAGCTTTCCGCCCAAAGGTGCTTCCAATTGAGCCCTGGTGCTTCCAATTGAGCCCTGGTTGGCGGAGACAAAGTCAAGTCATTGAGTCTGTCCTTGTGCAGCTGTTGAAGGTCCTGCACTACCTCTCTGGTTAGGAGGCTGCCATTGACGTCCTCTGTAGGAGCCTCGAGCTTGCCCTCTACCTCTGGCACGCCTGTTTTTGCCTCTTTGAAATCTGTCTGTGTCTGGAAAGGACCAATTCTTAGAAGGCCAATTTCTGCTGAATCTTGGTGGTTGGACCTGGAGAAAATCTTTGACTGTTTGTACTGATTTAGCCTTTTCCTCAAATTTCTTTAAGACCTCTTGAGCCGTGGAACCAAATAACTTTTGTTTTTCCAGTGGAGCATCCAGAAGCTTTGCTTTAACATGATCTGGCAGTGTTTGTTCCTTCAGCCAAGCATGTCTATGTATGACTGCACCTGTCATTGCTGACCTACATGAAGCTTCCAATGCATCATAACCACACTGTAAGAAATGGTTGCTAACCTGCTGAGAGTTATGCACCAGATCCTGAAGCGCCTTGTCTAGGGGTTCAGGCGAGGATAGCTTTTTATGCAATTCATCTAACAGATACTCTTGATACTGTATCATATGGAATTGGCAATTTAAAGCTCTCATAGAAAGAGTGGAAGAAGTATACACTTTTTTTACCCCATCTCTAAAGCCCTGGATTCCCTTTCAGAAGGAAGTGGATTCTTGGCAGTGGTGGTTGTAACCCCTTTAGGGCCCTGGGAAATAGTTTCTGGGTCAGCAGAGTGGCCCTTGTAAAGGTATAGATGTGAGTCCGGGACCCTGTAGTACCCGTCAGGTTTGACAGGAGCCGGAGGAAGGGAGTCGGGGGAAATACTAGACTCAGAGTATACATCTTCTATAACACTTAAAACAGGAGGAATAGCCAAAGGTCTATGCTGAGGTAAATGTAAAAAAGTCCTTAACCTTTTTCTGGAATCAGAGAATTCCTGGCCTTGCCATTTGAAATGCTCTCTCATGGAGTGAAGGGTCTCCCCAAAGGAAAACTCTTCAGGGGGGGAGGCCGAGGGAATAGAATCCTCTGCATCAGAATCCTCGTAGGCCGGTAGGGCCTCCTCCTGGTAGTCTGAAAGGGCAGAGTCATCTGAGGCCTCATCTGAAGACTGGGGGTCTGTCTGCTCAACCCTGGGCCTTTTGCCTGGAGGTGGTTGAGAGCCCCTGTCTGGGTGTGGCTGAGAGCCCCTGATTAAGGAGATAAGGTCTTCAGCCAAACTTAAGATTTGTGAACCGGTAGTGGATCCCTGAGGAATAGCCTTGGGAGGGAAAGTTTTAGGCTGTTTAGCAGCTTTAGCCTTTGTAAAGGCCTTAATGGACATGGATACAGGAGGCCTGGCTGCCCCACGTGCTGGAGTAGTTTTATCAACAGAAATGGTGTCGGATATTTCCTGAGCACCGGTTTCAGACGGTAATTCTATGACCGACTCAGTGATGGCCTCCGGTACCGAAGTTACCGGTTGTGCGGTGTCGTCGGTCGGAAGCGGTAGGGATTCGGCTTCAGTAGAGACCGAGACACTCGCGGTAGGCCTAGGCGTGGAGTCAGACGAAACCGCGGACCGCGTGTGTCGGTCCTTATCCTTTCGTTTTTTGGGTAAATGAGCGGTGGGAATCTCTGACGGCATGATATAACAGAAATTATCCCCAAAAAATTCCTCTGCAAACTCTGCCCGATGCCCAAGAGTGCGTTTATTGAAGGAAGCACAGGCTGAACAGGCCGAGACGTCATGGTCTGGGCGTAGGCAGGGTAAGCAGTAAGAGTGGAAATCCTTATGAGGTATTTGTTTCCCACAAGATAAACAATTATTAACTTTAACCATTTGATCTGACATCGGCTGAGGCAAGAAAGAGTCCCCAACGGGGTACTTAGCTTTTTTGAAGACTTCGGTATCTGAAATCACAGGAGCTGGCCGACCGGCGCTTGCGAACTGCTTCTGCTTCGGGCACCTCGCAGCAAGAAAGACTGGGGAAGATGGCGTCGGCTGACGCTTTTATACCCCAGGCGCTCTGACGTTGGGAAGGAGCGACATCAGCCGACGCCGGACCCAGACTTTGGAATCCGGCCGACCGAAGGGCTGCCTGAGGCAGGACAACCCATATGTAAGGACTGCAGATGCATCCTTGAAGGACATCCTGCATTTCTTTCAATTCAGACAGTTGAGGGAGTGTGCTCAGTCTTTGTTTTAACTGAAAGATAAGAAATTGCTGATACTTTAGCATGTGAAATTGGCAATTTATGTCAAACCCGGTGTGTTTTAATCAATATTTTCATTCATCCAAAACAAATCCTAAAATCAAACCCCAACAACAAAACCCCCTTCATTTTAAAATTACAGATTTCACTACTCTTAACATAATCCCCAGTCAAACCCAAAAAAAAAAACAGTCCATCTAAACCCTAAAAAAAAAAAAAAATACTGCCCACCCAAAAAAAATCCCAATCCAAAAGGAAAAAAAATAAAAAAAAAAAAGGGAAAAAACCCAAGGAAACAAAAAAAACCCACTTAAACAGACCAAATTGGAAATTTACTAAAATTTAATTAAAATATAAAACAAAAGAAACATGAAAGATTATTTTCATTTTTACTGTACTAGGGTTGTCACCACCACAAAACCGGACTTTTAACAATCACATTACTAGAGTAGAAATCCATTCATGTGACAACCAATTCTTCAAACCTTTTAAACAAAGGTCTAGTCAATACGCAATTTATTCAATAAACCTAATTAACATTTTCCAGTAAAAAGAATAATAAATAATCATTCAAGATAACGGAACAGGTGGGGGGATTGAGTTCACATGAGACATGAAATATCTGGTAATGCAACATTAGGGAAATGAGTTTCAAGATTCTTCACTCAACAAAATTAAGCACAATCCCAAATTCTTAGTCTTACAGCACTAGATAGTTGATGCATCTCATTCTACATGTTAAGGTACAAAGGAATAAATGGGGCTCTGGTTTCTGGAGCACATGAAACAAACAGTAAAGATAACAGAACTGGTTTGGTGTCTCAGCACTTGTCATGAAACTAAACTTCTTCCTAATGTTACAATACCAGGTATTTTGTGTATCATACTCCATTATACAGTAACATTTCTACATACAATATTGGAATTGTATTCACACACCACACAAATATGAACATTGTAAATCTATATTATATAAAATATACGTTAAATAAATATTAAAAATTCAAAAAAGTACAGTTTTGTACCTACCATAAATGTAGATGTTCGAGGATCCACATTGCTGCAGTCCTAACTATTGGGTAGTCCGCTGTCCAGTCGGCCCGAATACCAAAGTATATGGCTGCGCGGTCAGGGCGCATTAGACTGCGCAGTACGTCAGGGTACTAATCGCATGACCGGCGTCATATCCTCAGTCTTTTCTTGCCCCAGATGTCAGAAGACCCTAAAAGATAGGCCAAAACCAAAACTCCCAACAAACCTGCACCAAAATATATGTACAAAATATACAAAATTAGCAGAATATAACCTCACCTACACAACCACCCCTAAACACAGAGGGAAGGAGGGAGGTAATTGGACTGCAGCAATGTGGATCCTCGAACATCTACATTTATGGTAGGTACAAAACTGTACTATGTTCTTCATTCCACATTGCTGCAGTCCTAACTATTGGGTAGAATCCCAAAGCAGAGGTAAGGGAGGCTGGCAAATCATAAGGAAGCAGGAGCTGACAACATGCCTTGCAAAATAGCTGTGGCAAAACCAGCCCTAGACTTAGAGTAGAGAGGAAGGTGATAATGCTTAGAGAAAGTATGCACTGAACTCCAAGTAGCTGCCTCCAAAATATCCTCAGGTGGCCACCCCCTAGAAATGCCTGGAAGCTGGGCAGAAACTCCAGTGGAAATTGAGGCCTCAATTCCAGCTTTGGAATCTCCTGCTATGATAAACAAAATGCAACAAACCCAATCCACCAGAAATAGTTTGAGCTTTGGACACAGGCTTGCCCTCAAGCAACCCAAAGGAAAGAAACAACTGCTGAGGGACTGCCTTAAATCCTTTTAGTCCCAAGTTTCAATAAACGCGAATTAATGGTGTAATATCTAGAAAGGCAAAATCTTTTTCCCTTTGATTTCTGTGATCTGCATAAAAAGGGAAGTAAATGAATAGGTTTGTTTTGAAGCCACACTGAAACCTGGTTCTGAAGGCCATGAAGTTGACGAAAATGCAGATGTATTCCTATCCCTATGAAATCGCATGAGGTCACCATAAGGCCTGCACTCTAGAAACCCTTCTCAGGTGCTAATACAATGCCAGTCTCCACATAAATATTTCATTCAGTGGTAGTCGAGGCTCTGGGGCACAGGAGTGGAAGTTTCTCCACAGAAATGAGATCCCAAAGAGAGAGAGCTCATTGCAGGTTCTATATTCTTTCAGTCTCCCAAGAGTTCAGTTGAACAAAGGATGCAAACAATGGTGGGAATACAACTATATGGAGTTGGAAAATTATTGCTGCGCATGACCCTGGAATTTAGAAATAGAAATACAAACCTTATTCAATAATCCCCTAAGAAGATATTGAAGAGCCACCAAATTAGGCCTCAAAATCTCCAAATTGTTTGCTGCACCAAAAATAAAATTCTCCCATTTTTCTCATGCAGACACTTTCCTTTGCACTAGGTCTTCTGGCTTCCATAAATCCTATTTAAAACTTGTTGAGGGTTGAGGACCTGCTGTCTTCAAAACAGAATATGCTGCCAGGAACAGAGTGACAAGCTTGACATTGAGCGAGGTGGACCGTCCTTCTGAGACAACAGGGCGTGGGAATCCAAGGGTAAAGGCCATGGATGGCTTCTTTACAATGAAAGCTCCTCAGTAATGGGTGCAGTGCTGCGGGGCCAATCCGGACTGTTAAAATCATCTTGACATCATGCATTTTGACTTCTTTGAGAGAAGGGCCCAGAGCAGAGCGCGCTACACATGAGGTTTTTTCCAGCTGAAGGAAAGGCATCCACTTTCAAGCACAACAATGATGAAACCTCTTTATTACAAAACTTTGGCGGCTGGTGGTTTGATGAAGCGAACAGATTATGTCTACTGGAGTTCCCAGGACTGCTCGGCACACAAAATACATGGTCAGTTCCTCGTGAGTCCATGATTTGTCTATGCCCACATCTGCTAAGGGTTCATGCTATCGGCAGAAACTTTTGCCTGAAAGAGTTGGTTGCAAGCTGGGCGCAGTCTCCTATAAAATCATTGCTTGCCTGCTGCTTGGTAAGAATGTATATGACTACACAGCATTGATGTACCACATGACAGTTGTATGTTGTCTGTTAGAATCAACACCTGCCCTGGAAAAGTAACTCCTTAAGCCATTAATGCTAATTGGACTGCCTAACATCCTCTCATGTTGATATGTAGATGCTGTAGTCTGGCGAGGCCACTGTCTTGTATCCACTTTCCATTGGGTAGATGAACTCCCCAAGCAACGTACCTGGGGCATCTGTCGTTGGGAATCTGAAACCGCCTCTGGCCGGGTCACAGAAGTCCACTGTTGGGTGACATTTGTCCTAGATGACCCACCAAAGGGAATTCCTTTGAGATACAAGGTATTATTTGAATGACAGTGTCCGTCCTGGCAGTGCTGTGTCCCATACATTTGAGATACCATTGCAGCTTCCTCCTTATGCAGTTTGGCATTAGGAAGCACCAGAATGAAGATACCATGAACCCTAAGGCTTGAGAGGACTGTCCTTGCAGTCAGCCGGACTGAAAGAGATAGTTGATGGAAGTAACTGGAAAAAGATTCTTTTGTTTGTCCGGGGTTAAAATGCATCTGGGCTGCTGTATTCAGTCTCACACCCAGAAAGCACATGTCTTGAGAGGGTACTAGACTGGACTTTATTTCGTCACAGAATACCCTAGGCATCTTAGCACTGCTATGACATATTCCAAATGCTGTAGAAGGTCTTCCTTTTCTTGAGCCAGAATCAGCCAGTCGTCCAAGTAAGGATAGATTTGAATTCCTTTTAGCCTGAAGTAAGCTATCACTGGAGCCAGAACCTTTGTGTATACTCTGGGCAGTAGATATCCCAATGGGCATTGCAGAGAACTGATAATGAGAATTTCCAGCTCCAAAACGCAGATACTTCCTGCAACTTAGTCTTATAGGCACATGAAGGTAAGCTTCCTTGAGATCTAAAGTTACCATCCAGTGATCTTTGCCCAGCAGAGGTAAAAGCTGTTGTAACGTCAACATTTTGAACTTGGGAATGTCCAGATAAGTGTTGAGGATAGATAAATCCAAAATTGGTCTCCACGTGTTCCCCTTCTTTGGTACTAGGAACAGGCGAGAATAAAATCCTAGGCCCCTTTCTGGCATAGGAACTGGCTGAATGGCCCCTATTTGGAGTAACAGAGAAATTTGCTTGTGAGCCTCTTGTCTTTGTAGAGGAGGAATGTCTGGCATGCCTTTGAAAGGAGGCAAGGTATGGAAATAAAACCTGTAACCGTGGTGAATGATATCCAGAACCCATCTGTCTTGGGTAATTAAATCCCAATTTTCTTTGAAAAGAGACAGTCTTCCTCCCAAAGGTGCTGCCAGGCGAATGAACTGGCAGCTGAAAAGGCAGGTCATTGGGTCTGCTTACGAAAGGACTGACCCCTGCCCTCACCAGAAGTCTGAGCAGGTGAACTCCTGTCTAGGCCTAAAAGAACCTTGAGCTCTGCCCCTACCACGCCTAGACCTACCCCTAGACTGGGAATCATAAGCAGGATAAGTCCATCCCTTAGCAGGCCAATTTCTACTAAACTTGGAGGCTGCACCTGCAAAAATCTTTAACAGTTTGCATAGACTTAGCCTTGTCCTCCATTTTCTTTAAAACTGCTTCCACAGGCGAACCAAACAACACATCAGACTGTAAAGGAGCATCCAAAATCCTTGTCTTAACATGCTCAGCTAAATTCTGATCTCTCAACCAGGCGTGCCTCGAAGAACAGAACCAGTGGCAGCCACCCTGGAGGAGGCCTGCACAGCATCAAAACCACATTGCAAGGAATGTTTACCCACCTGTTCAGACACATGACCTAAATCCTGCAACTCTTTACACTCAATACCTTCCGCCAAAGCATCCACCTTAGATTTCAATTGTGAAAGGAGATAATTCTGATATTTTAACATGTGAAACTGACAATTCAAGCCCTCATGGCTAAAGTGGAAGAAGTATACACTTTCTTTCCCCATCTATCCAAAGCCCTTGCCTCTTTATCAGGAGGGAACAGGATTTTTAACAACTGAGGCCTTAACACCTTTAGGCCCCTGAGAGACAGTTTCGGGTCTGCCCTAGGACTCTTAAAAGATACTTATGAGCTTCAGGCACCCTATAATACCTATCGGTTTAACTGGGGCAGGAGGCAAAGAATCAGGATTCAGGAAGCCTCTGCAAAACATCTTCCACCACATTCAAAACAGGAGGTATAGCTAAAGGCCTATGCTGGGGTAAAAACAAGAATTCCCTAAGCCTTTTCCTGGAATCAGAGAAATCTTGACCTTCCCATTTAAAATGCTCCCTCATGGAATGCAGAGTCTCTGAAAATGAAAAATCCTCAGGAGGAGAAGCTGAAGGAGTAGAATCATCCACATCAGAATCAGAATAAGGAGGACACTCCTGCAAGTCTTCAGAAGACTCAGAAGCCTCGACATTGCTCAAAACTCTCAAACTCAGGTTCCACCCCAGGCCTTTTCAGGGGGGTGAACCCTTAAGTAATAAATCCCCGCCATTTTAAGCATTGTTTTTAGGCAAAGCCTGGTGGGCCCCCTAACTAAAGGCCTTTCCCCCAAAGAAGTTGGCAGAAGGAGGCTTAAACCTTAGGGGAAAAAGGGGGGAAAACCCCCCCCGGGCCCCTAGGGCCCCCTTTTCCCGAGGGAAAAAATTGAAAAGTAAATCTTCCCGAGACCCGAAAAAAACCCGGGAAAACCCGGCCCCCGGCCCTGAAGGCTCGGGATCGGTTTTTCCGGGAAAAAAAACCAAAAATTTTAAAATTAAAAAAAAAAACCTTTGGGGTTTTTTTAAAAAAAACTTTTTCGGGTCTTGAGGCAAGAAAAGTTTCAACGGGTACTTAGCTTTAGAAAGACTTGGCTGAAACTCAATTCGAAAATTTCGGGAGCGGGCCCAAACCCGGGCACTTGGAACTGCTTCTGCTTCAGGCACCGCGGCAAGAAAGACTGCAGAAAATGGCGCTCCTTTATACCCTGCCCACGGGCGCAGGGAAGAGCGACGACAAAACCCCAGACCAGGACTTTGGGATTTGGCCGACTGGGGACTGCCTGACTACAGGATAACCCTAGTGTGATGACTGCAGCAGTATGACGAGAAATTCCTCTGTGTATATATCTATATATATATATATATATATATATATTTTGGAAATAAATTTGCATGCTCTCTTTTATACATCTGTTGTGTATTTATATAGGGCACAAAAAATCATGCAATTATATATGCACAAAACACACACAGAGTGTGTGGATGCTCATTTATAAATGTATATTCATTTTCAGGCAATAACTGTAAAAATTTATTCTAACATCAACAGTATCAAGCAGTACTGACAAATTTTCTTTCAGGATGTAGATATTTACATCAGATATTTTCATCTACATCCAAAAAACATCACACCCCAAAGTCAAACCCCAACAACAAAACCCCAGCTCCATCTACATCTTATAAACACTGTGACAGCATTTACACTACTCTGGGAAATCATGAATCTCCAGTCAAATCCAAAATTTCCCAAAAAAGACATGTGCACATCTCAACCCTAGTTAAAGGAAAAAAAAAAAACTACTGAAAATCCACACCT
Source organism: Protopterus annectens (assembly GCF_019279795.1). Lineage (NCBI taxonomy): Eukaryota > Metazoa > Chordata > Ceratodontiformes > Protopteridae > Protopterus > Protopterus annectens. The sequence goes on along the minus strand of NC_056735.1, from coordinate 751,021,336 downwards.
ATAAAAATCCCTAGACCCAAAAATGGAAAATTTTTAAAAAAAATGAATATAATAAAGAAGGAATATAACCAAGCAACAGAAACTGCCACCCAAACAGACACAAGGAATATCTAAATATGATTTTAACTGGTCAAAATATAAAACTAAAAAAAAACATGTTCAAAAAGTATTATTTCAGTACTGTACTGGGGGTTGTCCACCCCCACAAAACAGGATTTTAAAAACCCCCATTACTAGAGTAAAAACCATTCAGGGAAAACCCAATTCTTAAAACCCTTTTTAAACAAAGGTCTAGTCAATACAAATTTATTCAATAAACCTAATTAACATTTTCCAGAAAAAAAATAATAAATAATCATTCAAGATAATGGAACAGGTATTGAGTTAAATGAGACATGAAATATCTGGTAATGCAACATTAGGAAATGAGTTTCAAGATTCTTCACTCAACAAAATTAAGCAAAATCCAATTCTTAGTCTTACAGCACTAGATAGTTGATGCATCTCATTCTACATGTTAATACAAAAAAAATTGGGGTTTGGTTTCTGGACATGAAACAAACAGTAAAGATAACAGAACTGGTTTGGTGTCTCAGCACTTGTCATGAAAATAACTTTTCTAATGTTGAAAACCAGGTATTTCTTTATCATATCCATTATACAGTAACATTTCTACATACAATTTTGGGTTTATTCACACCCACAAATATGAACATTGTAAATCTATATTATAAAAAAACAAATAAATTTTAAAAAAATTAAAAAGTACAGTTTTGTACCTACCATAAATGTAGATGTTCGGGGATCCACATTGCTGCAGTCCTAACTATTGGGTAGTCCGCTGTCCAGTCGGCCCGAATACCAAAGAAGGCTGCGGGGTCGGGGCGCTTAGACTGACCCAGTCGCCAGGGTACTAATGCGCATGACCGCGCCATATCCTCAGTCTTTTCTTGCCCCAGATGTCAGAAGACCCTAAAAAAAAAGGCCCAAAAACCCAAAAAACCCCCAACAAACCTGCACCAAAATATATGTACAAAATATACAAAATTACAGAATATAACCTCACCTACACAACCACCCCTAAACACAGAGGGAAGGGGGGAGGTTGGACTGCAGCAATGTGGATCCTCGAACATCTACATTTATGGTAGGTACAAAACTGTACTATGTTCTTCATTCCACATTGCTGCAGTCCTAACTATTGGGTAGAATCCCAAAGCAGAGGTAAGGGAGGCTGGCAAATCATAAGGAAGCAGGAGCTGACAACATGCCTTGCAAAATAGCTGTGGAAAAACCAGCCCTAGACTTAGAGTAGAGAGGAAGGTGATAATGCTTAGAGAAAGTATGCACTGAACTCCAAGTAGCTGCCTCCAAAATATCCTTAGTTGCCACCCCCCTTAGAAATGCTGTTGAAGTGGCAGTAGCCCTAGTGGAATGAGGCCTAATCCCAGCTGGAATCTCCTTGCCATGATGGGAATAACAAAATGCAATGCAAAACCCAATCCACCTAGAAATAGTTTGTTTTGACACAGGCTTGCCCTGAGAACTCAAAGCAAAAGAAACAAACAACTGCTGAGACTGCCTAAAATCCTTAGTCCTGCTAAAATAATAACGCAATTGCCTGTGTACATCTAAAGTGGGAAAAATTTTTTCCCCCTTTTTTTGGGGATCTGCAAAAAAAGTAGGCATATGAATAGTTTGGTTTAAAGCCACACTAGAAACCACCTTAGGCCTAAAGGAAGGATTAGTCGGATACCCTATCCTTAGGGAAAATCAAAAGGCTCACTGCCATAAGGGCCTGCAACTCAGAAACCCTTCTTGCAGAAGTAATGGCCAACAAAAAGCAGTCTTCCATGACAAGTATTTCAATTCAGCAGTACCCGAGGCTCAAAAGGTTGTAGAGTAAGTTTCTCCAACACAAAATTGAGATCCCAAGCAGGAGTAGGAGCTCTCGGGGGGTCTTATATTCTTTCCCCCTCTAAGAAATTGCTTGAACAAAGGATGAGAAAACAATGGTGGGTCACAATCATAGTGAGCTGAAATTGCTGCAGCATGAATCTTAATGGAAGAAAAGACAAACCTTTGTCCAATTACTCAGTTTGATATTGAAGAGCCTCACACAACTTAGGCTCAGAAATCTCCAAATTTTTGCTGCACTCCAAAATAAAAATCTCTTCCTTTTTTCTTACACTTTCCTTGTACTAGGTCTTCTGGCTTCCATAATCACATTTAAAACTTGTTGAGGAAGTTGAGACCTGCTTTTTTTCAAAACAGAATATGCAAGGGTGTTAGATGAAGAGAGTGAGACTTGACATTGAGCAGGTGACCGTCCTCTGAGACAACAGGTGTGGAATAAAGGGGTAAAGGCCATGGAGGCTTTTTTACCAGACTCCTCAGTAATGGGTACCAGTGTCCCGAGGCCAATCTGGAGCTATTAAAATCATCCTTGGCTTGTCTTGTCTGACCTTTAGAAGCACCTTTGGAAGAAGAGGCAGAGGTGGAAAGGCATACACATGAACATTTTTCCAACTGAAAGAAAGAGCATCCACTTTCCAAGCTGTGTGATGAAACCTCTTTGTGCAAAACTTTGGCAGCTGGTGGTTTAGTGGAGAAGCGAACAGATCTATGTCTGGAGTTCCCCATGACACTGTCAATTTGAAATACATGAAGATCCAGTTTCCACTGTGGGGATCCATGATTTGTCTGCTTAACACATCTGCTAAGGAGTTCTGTGCTCCGGCAGAAACCTTGCCTGAAGAGTTAGTTGCAAGCTGAGCAGTCTCCCATAAAATCATTGCTTGCCTGCAAAGGGTAAGAATGTGTTCCCCTTGTTTGTTGATGTACCACATGACAGTTGTGTTGTCTGTTAGAATCAACACCTGCCCTGGAAGAAGTAACTCCTTGAAAGCCATTAATGCAAACTGGACTGCTAACATCTCCTTCATGTTGATATGTAGATGCTGTAGTCTGGCAGGCCACTTGTCTTGTATCCACTTTCCATTTAGATGAGCCCCCCAAGCAATGTCTGAGGCATCTGTCGTTAGAATCTGCCTCCCTCGGGCCCGGGTCACAGAGAGTCCCTTGTTTAGGTGACATTCCTGAGCCCACCAAAAAAATTCCTTTTGAATGCAAGGTATTATTTGAATGACAGTGTCCAAATCCTGGCAGTGCTGTGTCCATACTTTTTTGAGATACCATTGTAGCTTCCTCATATGCAGTTTGGCATTGGGAAGCACCAGAATACAAGATGCCATGAACCCTAAGGCTTGAAGGACTGTCCTTGCAGTCACCCCGGACTGAAGAGATAGTTGATGGAAGTAACTGGAAAGATTCTTTTGTTTGCCCGGGGGTTTAAAAAAGGCCATCTGGGCTGCTGTATTCAGTCTCACACCCAGAAAGCACATGTCTTGAGAGGGTACTAGACTGGACTTTATTTCGTCACAGAATACCCTAGGCATCTTAGCACTGTTTGACATATTCCAAATGCTGTAGAAGGTTTTCCCTTTTTCTTGAGCCAGAATCAGGCATCGCCAAGTAAGGATAGATTTGACTTCCTTTTAGCCTGAAGTAAGCTATCACTGGAGCCAGAACCTTTGTGAATACTCGGGGCGCAGTAGATAAGCCAAAGGGCAACGCAGAGAACTGATAATGAGAATTTCCAGTTCGAAAACGCAGATACTTCCTGCAACTTAGTCTTATTGGCACATGAAGGTAAGCTTCCTTGAGATCTAAAGTTACCATCCAGTGATCTTTGCCCAGCAGAGGTAAAAGCTGTTGTAACGTCAACATTTTGAACTTGGGAATGTCCAGATAAGTGTTGAGGATAGATAAATCCAAAATTGGTCTCCATGTGTTCCCCTTCTTTGGTACTAGGAACGGGCGAGAATAAAATCCTAGGCCCCTTTCTGGCAAGGAACTGGCTGAATGGCCCCTATTTGGAGTAACAGAGAAATTTGCTTGTGAGCCTCTTTTCTTTGTGAGGAGGAATGTCTGGCATGCCTTTGAAAGGAGGCAAGGTATGGAAATAAAACCTGTAACCGTGGTGAATGATATCCAAACCCATCTGTCTTGGGAAATTTAAATCCCAATTTTCTTTGAAAAGAGACAGTCTTCCTCCCAAAGGGCTCCCAGGCGAGAATGAACTGGCAGCTGAAAAGGCAGGTCATTGGGTCTGTTTGAAAGGACTGACCCCTGCCCTCACCAGAAGTCTGAGCAGGTGAACTCCTGTTCTAGGCCTAAAGAACCTTGAGCTCTGCCCCTACCACGCCTAGACCTACCCCTAGACTGGGAATCATAAGCAGGATAAGTCCATCCCTTAGCAGGCCAATTTCTACTAAACTTGGAGGCTGCACCTGCAAAAATCTTTAACAGTTTGCATAGACTTAGCCTTGTCCTCCATTTTCTTTAAAACTGCTTCCACAGGCAACCAAACAACACATCAGACTGTAAAGGAGCATCCAAAATCCTTGTCTTAACATGCTCAGCTAAATTCTGATCCTCAACCAGGCGTGCTGAAGAACAGAACCAGTGGCAGCCACCCTGAGGAGGCCTGCACAGCATCAAAACCACATTGCAAGAATGCTTACCCACCTGTTCAGACACATGAACTAAATCCTGCAACTCTTTACACTCAATACCTTCCGCCAAAGCATCCACCTTAGATTTCAATTGTGAAAGGAGATAATTCTGATATTTTAACATGTGAAACTGACAATTCAACGCCTCATGGCTAAAGTGGAAGAAGTATACACTTTCTTTCCCCATCTATCCAAAGCCCTTGCCTCTTTATCAGGAGGGAACAGGATTTTTAACAACTGAGGCCTTACACCTTTAGGCCCCTGAGAGACAGTTTCGGGTCTGCCCTAGGACTCTTAAAAGATACTTATGAGCTTCAGGCACCCTATAATACCTATCCGGTTTAACTGGGGCAGGAGGCAAAGAATCAGGATTCAGGAAGCCTCTGCAAAACATCTTCCACCACATTCAAAACAGGAGGTATAGCTAAAGGCCTATGCTGGGGTAAAAACAAGAATTCCCTAAGCCTTTTTCTGGAATCAGAGAAATCTTGACCTTCCCATTTAAAATGCTCCCTCATGGAATGCAGAGTCTCTGAAAATGAAAAATCCTCAGGAGGAGAAGCTGAAGGAGTAGAATCATCCACATCAGAATCAGAATAAGGAGGATACTCCTGCAAGTCTTCGAAGACTCAGAAGCCTCGAACATTGCTCAAAACTCTCAAACTCAGGTTCCACCCTAGGCCTCTTATCAGGAGGGGGCATAGAACCTCTAATCATAGTAATCAAATCCTCTGCCATTTTAAGCATATGTTTCTTAGGCAAAGACCCTGAAGCACTAGGAGAAACCCCCACTGAAGCTAAACTTGGCCTGCCCTCAAAGAAGCCTTGGAAACAGAAGGGAGGCTCTAACCACCTTAGAAAGACAGGAAAGAACAACCACCTGAGAGTACCCCACAGCCAGGCCTACTTCCTGAGAGGAAACATCCTGTAACAGTAAAGTCTCACCCTGAGACTCCAAAGAAACACCTGGCAAAACCTCCGGCTCCACTGAGCCTTCTAAAGAACCGACGTCCTGGGACTGTCGGTTCTTCCACCTAGGCTTTGCTGTTTTGTCCTTGCGCTTTTTAGCGAAGCGGCGCCGGAGCATCCGACGGCATTTTATAATTACAACGCTTCCCAAACACTAACCTGGCACAGTCTAACCTTCTCTTAATAGTGCGTTTGTTAAATCTAGCACAAGAGCGCATCCAACAACGCCGTGCTCAGGCCCTAAACAAGGTATACACAAAGTATGGTAATCCCTATGAGGTATCTGTTTCCCACAAGAAATACAGTTATTCACTTTTTCTGACATCCGGTTAAATACTGAGGCAAGAAAAACAAAATATTCCCAACGGGTACTTAGCCAACTTTCATTCGGTCTGAAACTCTGGCTTCAGAAACTTTCAGCACGCCAACCTGCACTCGCAAAATTGCTTCTGCATCGGACCATGCGGCACAAAAGACTGCGGATATGACGCCGGTCATGCGCATTAGTACCCTGACGTACTGCGTCAGTCTAATGCGCCTGACCGACGCCAGCCATATACTTTGGTATTCGGGCCGACTGGACAGCGGACTACCCAATAGTTAGGACTGCAGCAATGTGGAATGAAGAACATCATTGACCGTCAACTAAAACACTGACAAGTTCGACAGTTGTTGTGTCTTTGACTTTTCAGGTTAGGGGTCGCCACAGGCCCGGAACTCTGGTCCATGTGACTGATGATTAATTTTAGGTGCTGAGAGTTGCAGCCTGGCTGACCTTCAATGAAGGTACGCCCATTCCATTATGTCTCCCACGCGAGGCGCTCTAGCTGAGAATCAACCGGGCAAGAGTCTTACTGTGGGCGACAGCGCTACTGTAGCACCACCACCGCGGTTTCGACAGTAATGGAGCAATAAAAACTGATTGTGCGTGTGTGTGTGTGTGTGTGTGTGTGTGTGTGTGTGTGTGTGTGTATACACACATGTGTCCTTGGCACCTCCCACTTTCGTGTGAATATGATGAACTCAAAAAGCCGCTTCAACAGGTTGGGAAGTTCACTTACTTCCTGCACCATAGCTGAAACAAAACTGTCAGCACAGATTTCGCGTAAGTCTACAGTTTACAAGCCAGAATTAAGTCCATCCATGGATGGAAAACGCTTGACAATACCCTAACCTCCAAGAGCACCTACTTTTGCCTTCTGGAGGGCAAGCAGAGTCAGGCCCAGGAATAAACTGATGGCGTGGATCCGACAAGAGTCGCCCTAACAAGCTGCAGGGTATCACTTTGCTTTACATGTAATCAAGGATTACTCCAGAGATGACAGAGACTTGAGTAAAATATCTATCTCTCAGAGTGTCTTACTTGTTGGAGACTCAAGTCATTATGTTTAAATGTCTGTGCAGCCATGTGTTTTGTGATGTGAAGCAAGAAGGGCTCCTTAACAGTAGGGAGGCTACGCATATACCACCGAGCAGAAATCTATACATGACAGAGCTTCCAAGCCGGTCTTGGTAGCTAACAAATCATGGTCAGTGATCTTTAGCCAAGAACTTGGCGGTCTTTCTAGATGTGATGTACCTATGTAACACATACAAAAGCAACATTATATTTAATAATTGGACTGATCAGCACATTGCACTTAGAAGAATGACTAACTTCTTTTTAACCTAGATTACCTTTTAATTTATTTTGGAGGCGGCACAATGGTGTAGTGAACAGGGTGTTTACTCAGCAGCGGATTCTCAACAGGATTTTTCGGCTGGGGTGCCTTCAATCTTGATCTGCATGTCTTCTCTGCATTTGCATGAGTCTAGCCAAGTGCACCAGTTTCCTCCAATTTCTTAAAGACATGCAGTAGGTGGACTGGACACTCTAGAGGTGTTAGGTGGTGTGGTATGTGGGTGTGGGTGTGCGGTGCCCTCTAAGGAGGATGGAGCCTTGGACTGTAACCTCAGCCACGTAAAGCCGGTATCTGCTACAGAAATGAGTACTGAAAAGGTGCTCTTGCGGTGTACCACATGGTAGCGTGAAACAGGGAAAGAAAAGAAGGAAGGGGAAAAGGCGGTAGAGAGAGAGAGACAAGAGTTACTTTGGGGTGAACAGAAGAATTTCACTGCTGTCACTGTAGGCTCTATCGAAGGTAATGAGATCAGCATAAAGTTAAAGGAACAGACCCTCTGATGAGTCTTCAGTTTCATGTGACCTACCAAAGGAATACACTATCAAATGTAATTTTTGATGGCTTTAATGCAGACAAAGTGCAGGTCTCTACTGACACCGACACATCATAACCCTGGTCAACAAGGACAATCAACTAGTAATAGCTTCAGTTACTATTACAACTTCCTATTAGCTAAAGAAAATTATTAAGGTTTGTTTCCAATGGACAGCTATGGAAAAGAATGGTTTATAATAGTATTCCATTAACAGCCTCTTATCACTGAATACACTACTATCTTCTTGTCTTATATGGATTCCTTACAGTGTTCTATGATATCTGAATGAAATTAGTAATGACTTGTCTCCCGTACAGAGGCTCAACTTCACGGTTGATAATTCTTTTTTTAAGCTGCTGAAAAGCGGTGCACAACTTCTTTCTCGTTTATCTCAATGACTCTCTGCAGAATCTCATTGTACTTTCAATCTTAGCTGTTGCTGAACACATTCTTAATAAGACCTCCAAAATACCTTTTTGAAACACAGATAAGGACTGTTACACTGGTTCCCCATTTCTTAAAACTCTAATGCCTTCATAACTGTCAAATGCAAGCATTCTTAATGAAAAGGTCTGCCAACATAAGGGACATTTCTACTCCTTCCCTTGAATCAAGGCTGTAAACATGGTTCAGTGGGAAACAAAACTCTTAAACAGACAGCTATCAGCGCAAACAGGTAGTAATAGATTTTCGTCTAGTAACTGCTGCTACATCCCATACATTTTATTTTATGTGCCAATAAGATGTTTTCGTGTTATTTTCTCGTCCAGCCTCTCCGTTGTAGGGTTTACCTTAATTATCCAGAATCACATGCTCTCCAGTAATATAATCCTATAGATGCGACATACTTCTGTGAAAAGAATCGGAATGCCAAATTCTGGTATACCATTAAACACTGAATCGACACTCCCTACCGGCGCTCTGAACCTAAGGACAAGAAAGGTGCAAGACTTCAGTCAGTGGGTAAGTCAGTGTTTGGGAATCCATCGTTTCAAGATGTGAGATAGCTCCGATGCGCTCGGTGCTTATGATTCTGGATAATGATGGTAAACAAACTGTAATATTTTGGTGAATTAACTTTGCATTATTCTATCTTACTTAATGTGGTTGTTTTGCATATTACTGCTATGGTAAATCAAAAACTACACCTACTCAGAGCAGAGCTGCATGTGTGTGTGACATTACCAGGATCAGTGCTAAAATGACGGTGCAGATCACTGTACTTAGATGGCCAACTTGCAACTACGTGAAAGTAAACGAGGCTCGCTATGCTAAGATGAATAAAAAATCACATAAATCACCAAAATAGCCTGCATAGTGAAACATTGAAAAAGCTTTCATTCTAAAACAGAAAAAAAATATAGGCGATATAAACTAATTTCACTGGCATTAAAAGCCTCTTCAACGGACTGAAAAATTCTTCAGAAAATATAAAAACAACTCCTACAATACAGAGAAAAAAGGCAAAAGAAATGCTAAATCATATATATTTTTTTTGCTAAGATTGAGAATCAATAGGTTCTTAAACATTTGACAAATTCTGAACAATCAAGGCCATACACATGGGTTGCAGAATTACATTAACGACTGGTTACAAAAGTCCAGAAAAATACAACACTTATAAACAATATCACTTAAACTATACAAAATTTTACATATGTCTGAAAGGGACGTAAGAATGACTACAAATAATTTAAATAATAACGAACCCTCAGATCTTCTGGTCAGACAACCAACAGACAAAGTAGTACACAGCTTCCTCCTTTTTGTGTAAAAGCTGCCACTGCGCATCTTATCAGATAATGACAAAACACATGTTCCAATCAGCTATACACAGAATATTCCTTGATGAAATGGGGCTGAGCTGGGCAGGGCACCAGCTGAAGATTATTTCATCATTAGTGGAAACAACAGTGACACTCACATGGGAAAGGACAAATAACTGAAAGAGGTCATACATAGGAGGAGACCAGTCTCCTGGATTAGAATGATCACTTACTGACATTCTATGCAAAACTATTGGACTTCCCAAAGAAGTAAAATGTTGTTCAAGGCACAAGGAAGGAAAAAGTACATGCCAAACATGAACTGAGGATTACTAACCTGAACACAGGACAATAAAGTATGCAACAGCCGTGGATGACACAATGAGTGAGAGGACACTGAACACCCACGCCTGCAGAGACCAGGCTATCACGTGAATACCTTGGAAACCCACTTGGTTTGGAATCCAGGATTCCTATTCAGGGAGGACAGACTACATGCGTGAAACTCTGGTGGGGAAAAAGTACTCTGAGTAAAGTGAGGGATGTTTTGTTTCAATGTCACGCTGACCAGATTAATTTTCTGGCCTAGTGGTTCCAGGGAGACTGAGGTGGTACTTGTACAGGGTTGCCAGATTTCTGACTGTCCATTTGCAGGACAAAGTGAAGACAAAAAACCAGCAAACAAAAAAACAAAATAAAAAAGTCTTCCACACTGAAACTGTCTGGAAATACAGAACATCAGAGACCGCATTAAACAAAAAGTAGCTCTGTTTGGTGCACGTTTGGCCGTATGCAGTATCACAGGCTGATAAAAATAAATAAACTCTGAGCTACCTGTTATCGCGGAACTGTATTCGTATTAAACACAAGAAGGTCCGTGTTTACTTGATTGCAGTTAGCCCGTATGCGACCGCCGGGCCAATCAAAACTAATACGAAACTGCCGGAGATTTTAAACGGCGGTGCGGGACTCTCGGGATCAGGCTGCAATCTAGGGACGATCTCACCCAAATAAAGGACGTCTGGCAGCCCTGTACTTATACTACCACATAGAAAATTTGGTCTGGATGTGGGGCTACTCTTCTTTCTCAATATGTGTCGAGGATCTTTTATCTCTACCACCAGAGCTACTACCAACTCAAACAGATGGGACCTTGGTTTAACACACCTTGTCTAAAGGCCAACACACTTAAAGTGCACCACCCATGCTGTTGATGTAAACAATCAACTGGAATGATGCACAATCTGGTGATGTCATCAGACAGAGATCCATGGAGTGGACTAAAGTGGAAGACAAGACAGCAACGATCATTTCAGCCTGTGCCTCAAGACTGTGTATTCAGGTAGCAAGGTTGCAGGACCTACTAAATAAAGGAGGGACATGAGTTTAATTGATAATAACAGGGGTTCAATCTTTCATATTAAGGTCAGGTGAGAACAGAATATGAGGACTGCCTGTAATCCCTGGAAAGTAGAGGCCTTGGTCATTGACAGGCCACTCTAGACTTGTGTGACAAACAACTTGGTGATGGCAGTAAGGTTCATCACAAGACAAAGACAGTAACAAGATTGCTTACCGCAAGAGTGGTGGCAATTAGGTGGCCTCTATCCTAATAAAGGAAAAACGCAAAGACTATAAAATTCATCTCTAGAAACAGTTGGGCAACATATTAAAACACAGGCATTGGCACAATCAGGTTAAAGAAGTAAATCGAAAAGGATCTAATTGATCAGAAACTAGGCTGAAGATGTGGAAGTTTACTGAACAAAAACAGAAAAATTCAAGGAAATACTCAAGGCTCTAACTTTTATGTAGTAAAAGAAACAGGGTCAAGAACAGCATCTCAAAACAGCATGTGAAGACTATAAAACAGATATGCAGCCAAAGCAGACTTGGGATTAGGCATAAAAACTTCAGTCACTGAATGCTAAAGACTAAGAGGTTATCAAAAGAAAAGAGGTGCAGGAAAAATGGGAGACAGAAAAGAAAAACCAGGATAAGAAAAGAACACTGGTTGGCTTATGAAGAGGTGAAGACAAGAAGCTGTAATGGCAAAATTGTGTGGCATCAAATTGCCTCAGCTTCTGGAAAGGTTCTCTGAATCAGGCTGCAAAGGCAAAAAGAGAAGATGACAGTCAGGCGGCTATTCATAAAAAAAGGATGGCAGCAACAACCTGCCCACTAGTCTACAAGACATCAAAGACAGATGGAAAAAGTACTTCTGTCAGCTTCTGACTGAAGAAAGTTGTATACAACTTGTATACACGGACTATGATAAAAGAGGAAGAAAAGCCCACCCAAGAATAAGTAAGAAAAGCACTAAGGAAATATAAGTCAGTGACGAACATGATCAATATGTCGAGGCGAGTTAAGAGAAATGGTTACAAGGGACACTCCTTGGCGTCATGGAGAAAAAGGCATATCCCTTGATGAATGGAGAATACACCATTTTAGTGCCAATGTACAACTAAGGGGGACATTCAAAACTGTGGGCAGTATAGATGTATCAAGCTGAATGGTATGTTCCCATCAACTTGTTTGCTAATTTAGACCATTAATATGGAAAGCATACCTTGTGTACCTTATTTCCTGTCACATTGTAAGAAAGTGCTGGAGAATTTGACTGATGAGCAGTTCAACTTGAAGTCAAGAATGCCTTTGTGACCCTAATGTTATGATAAGACAGGGGAAAAGCGCTTCTGAATGAAGAAGAGACCAATCAAACATTCCTTGACTCAGAAAAGCACTGCTAAATGAAAGTGGTTGGACGGTCTGGGATTTTTTTTTTGTCCCAGAAACATTGGTAGAACTACTACAGGTTATGTACAAGAAATGTACAGTTGTGTACACTTACCATAAATGTAGATGTTAGAGTGTATTCACCGTTGCAGTCATCACATTTGGGTTATCTGCCTGCAGGTAGCCCTCAACGACCCTGAACACCAGAGTCTTGGTCCTGCATCGGATGCAGTCTCTTCTTCCATGGCTCAGGGAATTTATAAAACATGCAGCTGATGCCATTATAGGTTTTCTTGCCTTGGTCATCCAGGTTCCCCAGTAGGAGCAATTATATGTTATGGTACCTCGTAAAAAGCAAATGCACCAGAAAAATACCCAGGTTTTGTACCTGCCATAAATGTAGATGATGATGTACACCCTGCAGTCATCACACTTGGGTTATCCTGTGCGTCAGGCAGTCCAGCAGTCGGCGAATTAAGCCTTGGTCGAGGCGTCGGTTGCCAATAAACCTTCCCTGACATCAGTCGCAGGGGTATATATAATGTATCAGGCGGCATTTTCAACAGTTTTCTTTTAGATGTCAGGGTGCCCCCCAAAAGTTGGTCAGTGGTGGTACCAAATTAAGTGATTTTGCTGAAACACAAAATCCCTCCAGCTATAAACAAGCCCATCAAGGAAGGTATTGTGAGATTTAGACAGTTAGATCCAAGGGGATGGAGGGAGGTGACACTGGACTGCAGCAGGGTGTACCTCCAGAACATCTACATTTATGATAGGTACAAAACTGTACTATGTTCTCGTCTTACCCTGCTGCAGTCATCCACTGCTTGGATAGAATCCCAAAGCTAAGGATGGTGGAGGGTCATAGGCAGTTGGAAGGGCTAGAAGGGGCCTGCAGAACTGCAGTGGCAAGGCCCGCCTGATCTTAGAGTAAAAGTGGTAAGTGATAGTGTTTGGTAAGGTGTGTACTGAACTCCAGGTTGCAGCTTCCAAAATCTTCTTGGTTGGAACCCTGAGGGAAGGCTGAGCGTGGCGGTTGCCCTGGTAGAGTGGGGCTGTGGTAGCAGGAACTGGTTTCCATGATGGGTATAGCAAAACAAGATGCAATATACTATCCATTTGCAAATGGTTTGTTTTGGTATAGCCTTCCTTGGCTGAAGCGCAACATAGGATGAAGCTAGTCAGATTTTCTAAGCGCCAAAAACTTTATCAAGTAGTAACAAAGTTGCCTGTGAATGTCAAGAATGCAGGTCTTTCTTTTTGTTCTGTGGATTTGGGAGAGAAAGGTGGGTGAAGTGGATGGTTTGACTAGCCCACTGAAACCACTTATGAAGCATGAAGGAAGGATGGTTAAATGAGAAAGTGTGATGGAAAATGAGGGAAAGGTTCACTTACCATTAGTGCCTGACTCCTGAGACTCTTCTAGCTGAAGTTGTATTGCTTTATGACAGGGGCAGAGGTCTTCCGATGGAACTGTAGATCTACGGAAAACTGGTTCAAAGGAGGCAGAAAATGCAGTTTTCAGAACAAAATTGAGGTTCCGTAGCCGGTGTGGGTGCTCTCTGGGGCCTAATGTTTGCCCTCTGAGGAACTGCTGCAGTGGATCACCGCGAAATAAAGAGGTGGATCCGTGTTGTAGTGGGCTGAAATGGCTGATGCATGGTTTAATGGAAGAAAAGAAAGTCCCTTGTGCAACATCTCTCAGTTAAATACTGTAGAGAGATGTGAGGCATGTGAGGCTAATTGTGTGTTTTGGCCTTTAGCTTGGTTCCAGGCATAAAACCTGTTCCATTAATCCCGAATAAGCCTTCCTGGTGGCAGCCTCCCTAACTTCCAGAATAACATCCATAACTGCTTGGGAAAAGAGGAACTGGCTGGATGCTTAGGTGATTTGCCATGCAGCCAGTTGGAATTTTTGAGCTGGCTGTGAAAGGTCGTTGTTTTGCAGTGTGACAAATGGGTAATTTGTGGTAAAATCCAAAATTAGGCCCTGGGCCATATTCCTCAATAGTAATTTTCAGTGCTGGGCGTGGCCAGTCTGGGCTATGGTATCAGTCTGGTCTCTCCTTTCTGACTCAGAAGCACCTTTGTGAGGAGAGGCAATGGAGGAAGACATGCCTTGTCAGGTTTTCCAACTGGACAGAGAGTCGTCCACTTTCCAAGCTTGATGGTGAAGTGTCCTTGTACAAAATTTTGTTAGTTGATAGTTTTGAGGACTGGCAAACTATCTGGAAGGCCCCATTTTTGAGTTATCATTGCAAATACTTGTGGATCCAGTTTCCACTCGTGGGGATCCATGATGTTTCTGCTGAGGCAGTCTGCCAATGTGTTCTTCTTTCCTGGCAGGAATTGAGCTTTTAACTGAACTTGGTAAGCCAGAGCTGTGTTCCACAAGGTCATTGCTTGCCTGCATAGAGGGTAGGAGTGTGAACCCCCTTGTTTGTTTATGTACCACATTACTGTGGTGTTGTCTGTCCTTATTGTAAGTTGTCCTGGATATAATAGATTCTTGAAGGCTGTCAGAGCATTCTGTACAGCTAGCATCTCTTTTTGATTGATGTGCAGATTCCTTTGATCTGCAGTCCATGCCTTGAGCACTGTCTGCCATGTGTGCCCCCAGGCTAGTCTGATTTTTTGCATCCTGTTGTCGTAATTTGGGGGGCTTTGCTGGGGGCAAGGTTTTTTAAATTTCTTTTTTACCCTTGTTTTTGGAGGGGTTTTAAAATTGCCCCTTTTTTGAA